>NC_041380.1:232399194-232516941 GCF_002162155.2 Triticum dicoccoides | reverse complement strand
GCAGCGGGCAGCGGCGGTGGCGGTTCGGGGCGGCGGCGGCTAGAGTTAGGGCGGGGCTGGGCGGCTCGGGCTGGGCTCCCCCGGCTTATAAAGGCCGGCCGGCTAGAGTCCGGGTCGGGTACGGCACGGCTAGGTCGGTTCGTTTTTTTAAATTGTTTCGCACAGAAAAACAAATAAAAGAAATACTAAACGGACTCCAAAAATCCTAAAATAAATTTTCCCCGACTTATAAAATCAAGCCGGACAAGGTGAACATTTATTTTGGGCCTAAATGCAGTTTTGAAAAACGCGCATTTTTCCTAAAATCAAATAAAACGGCGAAAAACTCCAAAATAAAATCTTATTTTATTTTTTTATTAAATCCCCAATATTCCTTTAATTTGGGAAAGTCATTTTATCCCCTCTCACTTATTTTTATAATTGGAATTATTGAAGATAAAATAATTATATCAAATGATCCTATTTTCAAAATTTGAGAAAACCCCAAATATGAAAATAACGAAATCCCCAACTCTCTCCATGGGTCCTTGTGTTGCGTAGGATTTCTAGGATCAAGCCAAAATGCAAATAAAATATGATATCCAACGATGATCTATGTATAAAATTCCAAATTGAAAATTTGGCATGTTACAGATCGGGAGTTCCGCCGCCAGAAGCCTCTGTCGCCACCGAAAACCAATCTAGACCCGTTCTGGCACCCTACTAGAGGGGGAATCCCTCTCTGGTGGCCATCTTCATCATCCCGGCGCTCTCCATGACGAGGAGGGAGTAGTCCACCCTCGGAGCTGAGGGTATGTACCAGTAGCTATGTGTTTGATCTCTCCCTCTCGTGTTCTTGAGGTGGTACGATCTTGATGTATCGCGAGCTTTGCTATTATAGTTGGATCTTATGATGTTTCTCCCCCTCTACTCTCTTGTAATGGATTGATTTTTCCCTTTGAAGTTGTCTTATCGGATTGAGTCTTTTAAGGATTTGAGAACACTTGATGTATGTCTTGCACGTGCTTATCTATGGTGACAATGGGATATCATGTGATCCACTTGATGTATGTTTTGGTGATCAACTTGCGGGTTCCGCCCATGAACCTATGCATAGGGGTTGGCACACGTTTTCGTCTTGACTCTTTGGTAGAAACTTTGGGGCACTCTTTGAAGTACTTTGTGTTGGTTTGAATAGATGAATCTGAGATTGTGTGATGCATATCGTATAATCATACCCACAGATACTTGAGGTGACATTGGAGTATCTAGGTGACATTAGGGTTTTGGTTGATTTGTGTCTTAAGGTGTTATTCTAGTACGAACTCTATGATAGATTGAACGGAAAGAATAGCTTCATGTTATTTTACTACAGACTCTTGAATAGATCGATCAGAAAGGATAACTTTGAGGTGGTTTCGTACCCTACCATAATCTCTTCGTTTGTTCTCTGCTATTAGTGACTTTGGAGTGACTCTTTGTTGCATGTTGAGGGATAGTTATATGATCCAATTATGTAATTATTGTTTTGAGGACCTGCACTAGTGAAAGTATGAACCCTAGGCCTTGTTTCAAAGCATTGCAATACTGTTTGTGCTCACTTTCATCATTAGTTACCTTGCTGTTTTTATATTTTCAGATTACAAAAACCTTTATCTATCATCCATATACCACTTGTATCAACATCTCTTCGCCGAACTAGTGCACCTATACAATTTACCATTGTATTGGATGTGTTGGGGACACAAGAGACTCTTTGTTATTTGGTTGCAGGGTTGCTTGAGAGAGACCATCTTCATCCTACGCCTCCTACGGATTGATAAACCTTAGGTCATCCACTTGAGGGAAATTTGCTACTGTCCTACAAACCTCTGCACTTGGAGGCCCAACAACGTCTACAAGAAGAAGGTTGTGTAGTAGACATCACGGAGTCGAGCGAATCGATGGCGAACAGCGACGGTTGTCCGTGGAGGGTATCGACGGGATCAACGACACAAGGGCGTCCTAGCTGGTGGTGGTCGGCATGGAAGAAGAGGACGACGGCACACTTCTTCTGGGCTTCAACGGACGGCGAACGGTGGCCGGTGGCCATGGCAACAACGATGACGACATGGTCACCGTACGAGCCCTTGCGCTCGATTTTGAGTAGATGAGGAGGGGCGCGATGGGGAAAAAGAGGGGATCGGGCGAACTCGATCTAGGGTTCTCAGAGGATGTGCTTATAGGGATGGGGAGGCTCTATGGCATCCGTGGCGGCAATCAAGCGACAACAGCATCGGATGAACGACACGCACCGGTCTCTGTAGGTAAGGTTGAAGAGGAGGGAGAGATGGGCTGGATTGAGTACTATTCATGGTGGGCCAAAGTGCATTGTGCAAATAGAGCCCACTAGCATGGTAGTAGTTAGGCATTTTTCCCTTTTCTATTTTATTTACAGTTTTGTAGTTTCTCCAATGTTTTGCATTTACCTTTTGCTGTCAGATGATTTTGTAATTGTGACACTTAGCACATAAATACTAGGCTATCTTACAAGGTTGTACAAAAAAGGTTTGATGCCAATTGGGACTGTTCAAATTTACTTCAAGCATACTAACAAAGCAATTATGTCTTCTCAAAATAACATGGCCAAAGAAAGCTATCCCTACAAAATCATATAGTCTGGCTATGCTTTATCTTCATCACACAAAAAATTTAAATCATGCACAACCCGATGACAAGCCAAGCAATTGTTTCATACTTTTGATGTTCTCAAACTTTTTCAATCTTCACGCAATACATGAGCATGAGCCATGGACATAGCACTATAGGTGGAATAGAATGGTGGTTGTGGAGAAGACAAAAAAGGAGAAGATAGTATCACATCAACTAGGCGTATCAACGGGCTATGGAGATGCCCATCAATAGATATCAATGTGAGTGAGTAGGGATTGCCATGCAACGGATGCACTAGAGCTATAAGTATATGAAAGCTCAACAAAAGAAACTAGTGGGTGTGCATCCAAATCGCTTGCTCATGAAGACTGAGGAAGCCCATCATTGGAATATACAAGCCAAGTTCTAGAATGAAAGATTCCCACTAGTATATGAAAGTGACAACATAGGAGACTCTCTATCATGAAGATCATGGTGCTACTTTGAAGCACAAGTGTGGTAAAAGGATAGTAGCATTGCCCCTTCTCTCTTTTTCTCTCATTTTTTTTATTTTTGGGGCCTTTTTTATGGCCTCTAATATCACCATCTCCATATCTCAAAACAATTATCAAGTATCAAACTTCTCATAGTATTCAATGCACTTTATATGAAAGTTTTTATTATACCCATCTTGGATGCCCATCATATTAGGACTAGTTTCATAACCAAAGCAAACTACCATGCTGTTCTAAAGACTCTCAAAATAATATAAGTGAAGCATGAGAGTTCATCTATTTCTTCAAAATAAAACCACCATCATGCTCTAGAAATATATAAGTGAAGCACTAGAGCAAATGACAAATTACTCCGAAAGATATAAGTGAAGATCAATGAGTAGTTGAATAATTATGTAACTATGTGAAGACTCTCTAAAATTTAAGAATTTCAGATCTTGGTATTTTATTCAAACAACAAGGAAAACAAAATAAAATAAACCGACGCTCCAAGCAAAACACATATCATGTGGTGAATAAAAATATAGCTCCAAGTAAAGTTACCGATAGACGAAGACGAAAGAGGGGATGCCTTCCGGGGCATCCCCAAGCTTAGGCTTTTGGGTGTCCTTGAATTTTACCTTGGGGTGCCATGGGAATACCCAAGCTTAGGCTCTTGCCACTCCTTGTTCCATAATCCATCAAAACTTAACCCAAAACTTGAAAACTTCACAACACAAAACTCAAAATAGAAAATCTCGTGAGCTCCGTTAGCGAAAGAAAACAAAACACCACTTCAAGGTACTGTAATGAACTCATTATTGATTTATATTGGTGTTAAACCTATTGTATTCCAACTTCTCTATGGTTTATAAACTATTTTACTAGCCATAGATTCATCAAAATAAGCAAACAACACACGAAAAATAGAATCTGTCAAAAACATAACAGTTTGTAGTAATCTGTAGCTAACGCAAACTTCTGGAACCCCAAAAATTCTAAAATAAATTTCTGTACGTGAGTATTTATCTATTAATCATCTGAAAAAAGAATTAACTAAATATCACTCTCCAATAAAAAATGGCAGCAATTCTCATGAGCGCTAAAGTTTTTGTTGTTTACAGCAAGATCAGCAAGACTTTCCCCAAGTTTTCCCAATGGTTCTACTTGGCAAAAACACTAAATTAGACATAAGAAATCAATCATAACAGAGTATAGATAAATTATTTATTACTAAACAGGATCAAAAAGCAAGGAACCAAAATAAAGTTGGGTTGCCTCCCAACAAGCGCTATCGTTTAACTCCCCTAGCTAGGCATGATGGTTTCAATGATGCTCACATAAAGGATAAGAATTGAAACATAAAGAGAGAATCATGAAGAATATGACTAGCACATTTAAGTCTGATCCACTTCCTATGCATAGGGATTGTGTGAGAAAACAACTTATGGTAACAATAATCAACTAGCATAGGAGGGCAAAACAAGCATAACTTCAAAACTTTAAGCACATAGAGAGGAAACTTGATATTATTGAAATTCCTACAAGCATAAGTTACTCCCTCATAATAATTTTCAGTAGCATCATGAATGAATTCAACAATATAACCAGCACCTAAAGCATTCTTTTGATGATCTACAAGCATAGAAAATTTACTACTCTCCACATGAGCAAGATTCTTCTCATTTGGAATAGTGGGAGTATCATAAGAAACTCGAATACTATAAATTGTTTCCACATTAAAAGAGTAATGTTTAGAAAAAGGGTAATCATAATCATGACAAATTTTATAAATAAAATCATCACTACTTTTTATAGCATATGTATCATCACAATAATTATCATAATTAGCAACTTTGTTCTCATCATAATCGATTGAAACCTCTTCAAAGATAGTGGAATCATCACTAAATAAAGTCATGACCTCTCCAAATCCACTTTCATAATTATCATAATAAGATTCAACATCCTCCAAAATAGTGGGATCTTTACTTCCTAAAGTTGACACTCTTCCAAACCCACTTTCATCAATATAATCATCATAAGTAGGAGGCATGCTATCATCATTATAAATTTGCATATCAATACTTGGGAGACTAAAAATATCATTTTCATCAAATATAGCTTCCCCAAGCTTGTGGCTTTGCATATCATTAGCATCATGGATATTCAAGGAATTCATACTAATAGCATTGCAATCATGCTCATCATTCAAATATTTAGTGCCAAACATTCTAATGCATTCTTCTTCTAGCACTTGAGCACAATTATCGGAATCCTTATTTTCATGGTAGATATTAAAAAGATGAAGCATATGAGGTACCCTAAATTCAATATTTTTTTTGTAATTTTCTTTTATAAACTAAACTAGTGCTAAAACAAGAAACAAAAAGATTTAATTGCAAGATCCAAAGATATACCTTCAAGCGCTAACCTCCCCGGCAACAACGCCAGAAAAGAGCTTGATGTCTACTACACAACCATCTTCTTGTAGACGTTGTTGGGCCTCCAAGTGCAGAGGTTTGTAGGACAGTAGCAAATTTCCCTCAAGTGGATGGCCTAAGGTTTATCAATCCATAGGAGGCGTAGGATGAAGATGGTCTCTCTCAAGCAACCCTGCAACCAAATAACGAAGAGTCTCTTGTGTCCCCAACACACCCAATACAATGGTAAATTGTATAGGTGCACTAGTTCGGCGAAGAGATGTTGATACAAGTGGTATATGGATGATAGATAAAGGTTTTTGTAATCCGAAAATATAAAAACAGCAAGGTAACTAATGATGAAAGTGAGCACAAACGGTATTGCAATGCTTTGAAACAAGGCCTAGGGTTCATACTTTCACTAGTGCAAGTCCTATCAACAATAATTACATAATTGGATCATATAACTATCCCTCAACATGCAACAAAGAGTCACTCCAAAGTCACTAATAGCAGAGAACAAACAAAGAGATTATGGTAGGGTACGAAACCACCTCAAAGTTATCCTTTCTGATCGATCTATTCAAGAGTCTGTAGTAAAATAACATGAAGCTATTCTTTCCGTTCAATCTATCATAGAGTTCGTACTAGAATAACACCTTAAGACACAAATCAACCAAAACCCTAATGTCACCTAGATACTCCAATGTCACCTCAAGTATCCGTGGGTATGATTATACGATATGCATCACACAATCTCAGATTCATCTATTCAAACCAACACAAAGTACTTCAAAGAGTGCCCCAAAGTTTCTACCGGAGAGTCAAGATGAAAACATGTGCCAACCCCTATGCATAGGTTCATGGGAGGAACCCGCAAGTTGATCACCAAAACATACATCAAGTGGATCACATGATATCCCATTGTCACCATAGATAAGCACGTGCAAGACATACATCAAGTGTTCTCAAATCCTTAAAGACTCAATCCGATAAGATAACTTCAAAGGGAAAAATCAATCCATTACAAGAGAGCAGAGGGGGAGAAACATCATAAGATCCAACTATAATAGCAAAGCTCGCGATACATCAAGATCGTACCACCTCAAGAACACGATAGAGAGAGATCAAACACTTAGCTATTGGTACATACCCTCATCCCCGAGGGTGGACTACTCCCTCCTCGTCATGGAGAGCGCCGGGATGATGAAGATGGCCACCGGAGAGGGATTCCCCCTTCGGCAGGGTGCCGAAACGGGTCTAGATTGGTTTTCGGTGGCTACGGAGGCTTCCGGCGGCGGAACTCCCGATCTATTCTGCTCCTTGAAGTTTTTAGGGTATATGGGTATATATAGGAGGAAGAAGTACGTCGGTGGATCTCCGGGCTGTCCACGAGGCAGGGGGCGCGCCCAGGGGGGTGGGCGTGCCCCCCACCCTCGTGGTCAGTGATGTCTACTACACAACCTTCTTCTTGTAGACGTTGTTGGGCCTCCAAGTGCAGAGGTTTGTAGGACAGTAGCAAATTTCCCTCTAGTGAATGACCTAAGGTTTATCAATCCGTAGGAGGCGTAGGATGAAGATGGTCTCTCTCAAGTAACCCTGCAACCAAATAAAAAAGAGTCTCTTGTGTCCCCAACACACCCAATACAATGGTAAATTGTATAGGTGCACTAGTTCAGCGAAGAGATGGTGATACAAGTGGTATATGGATAGTAGATAATGGTTTTTGTAATCTGAAAATATAAAAACAGCAAGGTAACTAATGATAAAAGTGAGCACAAACGGTATTGCAATGCGTTGAAACAAGGCCTAGGGTTCATACTTTCACTAGTGCAAGTCCTCTCAACAATGATAACATAATTGGATCACATAACTATCCCTCAACATGCAACAAAAAGTCACTCCAAAGTCACTAATAGCGGAGAACAAACGAAGAGATTATGGTAGGGTATGAAACCACCTCAAAGTTATTCTTTCCAATCAATCCGTTGGGCTATTCCTATAAGTGTCACAAACAACCCTAGAGTTCGTACTAAAATAACACCTTAAGACACAAATCAACCAAAACCCTAATGTCACCTAGATACTCCAATTTCACCTCAAGTATCCATGGGTATGATTATACGATATGCATCACACAATCTCAGATTCATCTATTCAACCAACTCATAGAACCTCAAAGAGTGCCCCAAAGTTTCTACCAGAGAATCATGACGAAAATGTGTGCCAACTCCTATGCATTGGTTCATGGGCGGCACCTGCAAGTTTATCACCAAAACATACATCAAGTGAATCACGTGATATCCCATTGTCACCACAGATACGCACGGCAAGACATACATCAAGTGTTCTCAAATCTTTGAAGACTCAATCCGATAAGATAACTTCAAAGGGGAAACTCAATCCATTACAAGAGAGTAGAGGGGGAGAAGAAACATAAGATCTGACTATAATAGCAAAGCTCGCGATACATCAAGATCGTGCCAAATCTAGAACACGAGAGAGAGAGAGAGAGAGATCAAACACATAGCTACTGGTACATACCCTCAGCCCCGAGGGAGAACTAGTCCCTCCTCGTCATGGAGAGCACCGGGATGATGAAGATGGCCACCGGAGAGAGAGATTGCCCCCTCCGGCAGGGTGCCGAAACGGGTCTAGATTGGTTTTCGGTGGCTACGGAGGCTTCTGGCGGCGGAACTCCTGATCTATTGTCGTCCCCGATCATTTTAGGGTATATGGATATATATAGGCGGAAGAAATACGTCAGAGGAGCCACGAGGGGCCCACGAGGGTGGAGGGCGCGCCCTAGCGGGGTGGGCGCGCCCCCCTACCTCGTGTCTTCCTTGTTGCTTTCTTGACTGGACTCCAAGTATCCCAAGTTGCTTTTCTTCCAAAAATAACTTCTCCAGAAGGTTTCATTCCATTTCTTTGAAACACTGAAACAAGGGAAAATACAGGAACTGGCACTGGGCTCTGGGTCAATAGGTTAGTCCCAAAAATAATATAAAAGTGTTTAATAAAGCCCATAAACATCCAAACAGTAGATAATATAGCATGGAGCAATAAAAAATTATAGATACCTTGGAGACGTATCAGCATCCCCAAGCTTAATTCCTGCTCGTCCTCGAGTAGGTAAATGATAAAAACAGAATTTTCGATGCGGAGTTCTACTTGGCATAATTTCAATGTAATTCTTCTTAATTGTGGTATGAATATTCAGATCCGAAAGATCTAAGATAAAATTTCATATTGACATAAAAATAATAGTACTTCAAGCATACTAACTAAGCAATTATGTCCTCTCAAAATAACATGGCTAAAGAAAGTTCATCCCTACAAAATCATATAGTTTAGTCGTGCTCCATTTTCGTCAAACAAGAATGCTGTCATCATGCACAACCCCGATGACAAGCCAAGCAATTGTTTCATACTTTAGTAATCTCAAACCTATAAACTTTCACGCAATATATGAGTGCGAGCTAGGGACATAGCACTATGGGTGGAATATAATATGATGATGGGGGTTATGTGGAGAAGACAAAAAAGGAGAAAGTCTCACATCAACGAGGCTAATCAATGGGCTATGGAGATGCCCATAGATTGATGTTAAAGCAAGGAGTAGGGATTGCCATGCAACGAATGCACTAGAGCTATAAATGTATTAAAGATCAACAAAAGAAACTAAGTGGGTGTGCATCCAACTTGCTTGCTCACGAAGACCTAGGGCACTTGAGGAGGCCCATTGTTGGAATATACAAGCCAAGTTCTATAATGAAAAATTCCCACTAGTATATGAAAGTGACAAAACAAGAGACTCTCTATCATGAATATTATGGTGCTACTTTGAAGCATAAGTGTGGTAAAGGATAGTAGCATTGTCCCTTCTCTCTTTTTCTCTCATATTTATTTTTTTTGTTTTTTGGGGCCTTCTCATTTTTTATGGCCTTTCTCTTTTTTGGGCCTTCTCTTTTTTATGGCCTTTCTCTTTTTTTATTCCTGACTTGGGACAATGATCTAGAAAATGATGATAATCACACTTCTATTTATTTACAACTCAATGATTACAACTCGATACTAGAACAAAGTATGACTCTATATGAATGCCTCCGGCAGTGTACCGGGATATGCAATGAACCAAGAGTGACATGTATGAAAGAATTATGAACGGTGGCTTTGCCACAAATACTATGTCAACTACATGATCATGCTAAGCAATATGACAATAATGAATGTGTCATGATAAACGGAATGGTGGAAAGTTGCATGACAATATATCTCCGAATGGCTATGCAAATGCCATAATAGGTAGGTATGGTGGCTGTTTTGAGGAAGATATAAGGAGGTTTATGTGTGACAGAGCGTATCGTATCACGGGGTTTGGATGCACGGGCGAAGTTTGCACCAACTCTTAATGTGAGAAAGGGCAATGCACGGTACCGAACAGGCTAGCAATGATGGAAGGGTAAGAGTGTGTATAATCCATGGACTCAACATTAGTCATAAAGAACTCACATACTTATTGCAAAAATCTACAAGTCATAAAAAACCAAGCACTACGTGCATGCTCCTAGGGGGATAGATTGGTAGGAAAAGACCATCGCTCGTCCCCGACCGCCACTCATAAGGAAGACAATCAAATAACACCTCATGTTTCAAATTTGTTACACAATGTTTACCATACGTGCATGCTACGGGACTTGCAAACTTCAACACAAGCATTTCTCAAATTCACAACTACTCAACTAGCACGACTTTGATATTATTACCTCCATATCTCAAAACAATCATCAAGCATCAAACTTCTCTTAGCATTCAACACACTCATAAGAAAGTTTTTACTAGTCTTGAATACCTAGCATATTAGGATTAAGCAAATTACCATGCTGTTTAAGACTCTCAAAATAATATAAGTGAAGCATGAGAGTTCCTCTATTTCTTCAAAATAAAACTACCACCATGCTCTAAAAGATATAAGTGAAGCACTAGAGCAAACGACAAACTACTCCGAATGATATAACTGAAGATCAATGAGTAGTCGAATAATTATGCAACTATGTGAAGACTCTCTAACATTTAATAATTTCAGATCTTGGTATTTTATTCAAACAGCAAGCAAAGCCTAACAAAATAAATTGACGCTCCAAGCAAAACACATATCATGTGGTGAATAAAAATTTAGCTCCAAGTAAATTTACCGATGAACGAAGATGAAAGAGGGGATGCGTTCCAGGGCATCCCCAAGCATAGGCTTTTGTTTGTCCTTGAATATTACCTCGGGGTGCCTTAGGCATCCCCAAGCTTAGGCTCTTGCCACTCCTTATTCCATAGTCCATCGAATCTTTACCCAAAACTTGAAAAGTTCACAACACAAAACTTAACAGAAAACTCGTAAGCTCCGTTAGTATAAGAAAGAAAATCACCATCATAAGGTACTGTAATGAACTCATTCTAAATCCATATTGGTGTAATATCTACTGTATTCCAACTTCTCTATGGTTCATACCCTCCGATACTACTCATAGATTCATCAAAATAAGCAAACAACAGACGAAAAAACAAAATCTGTCAAAAACAGAATAGTCTGTAGTAATTTGTATCAAACGTATACTTATGGAACTCATAAAATTCTGAAAGGATCGAGAAGAGGTGTCTAGAGGGGGGATGATTAGACACTAAGTGCCAAAAGTTGCAGTTTTTAATATTCTTAAGTTTAAGTGGAGTTTAAGCACAAGTTTAACAAATACAATACATATCAAGCAAGCATGCAATGAGTATATGAGCAGCGGAAAGTAAAGCATGCAACTTGCAAGAATGTAAAGAGAAGGGTTTGGAGTATTCAAACGCAATTGGGGACACGAATGTTTTTGTCGTGGTTCCGATAGGTGGTGCTATCGTACATCCACGTTGATGGAGACTTCAACCCACGGAGGGTAACGGTTGCGCGAGTCCATGGAGGGCTCCACCCACGAAGGGTCCACGGAGAAGCAACCTTGTCTATTCCATCACGGTCGTCGCCCACGAAGGACTTGCCTCACTAGCGGTAGACCTTCACGAAGTAGGCGATCTCCTTGCCCTTACAAACTCCTTGGTTCAACTCCACAATCTTGTTGGAGGCTCCCAAGTGACACCTAGCCAATCTAGGAGACACCACTCTCCAAGAAGTAACAAATGGTGTGTTGATGATGAACCCCTTGCTCTTGTGCTTCAAATTATAGTCTCCCCAACACTCAACTCTCCCTCACATGATTTGGATTTGGTGGAAAGAAGATTTGAGTGGAAAACAACTTGGGAAAGGCTAGAGATCAAGATTCATATGGTTGGAATGGAATATCTTGACCTCAACACAAGTGTAGGTGGTTCTCTCTCAAAAAATGTGTATTGGAAGTGTAGGTATGTTCTGATGGCTCTCTCTACGAATGAAGAGTGGGTGGAGGGGTATATATAGCCTCCACACAAAATCTAACCATTACACACAATTTGCCAAACTCGGTGGGACCGAATGGTTAAACTCGGTCGGACCGATTCAGCAAACCTAGTGACCGTTAGGATTTTCGGTGGGACTGAGATGCAACTCGGCAGGACCGATATGGTTAGGGTTAGGGCATAACGTAATCTCAGTGTGACTGATTACACAAACTCGGTGGGACCGATTTTGGTAATAAGCTAACCAGAGAGTTGGTCAGGCAAACTCGGTGAGACCGATTACACAAACTCGGTGGGACCGATTTTGGTAATAAGCTAACCAGAGGGTTTGCATTGTAATCTCGGTAGTACCGATTGCTCAAACTCGGTGAGACCGATTTTGGTAATGGACATACACAGAGAGATTACAATCCCATCTCGGTGAGACCGAGATCCCTATCGGTGAAACCGATTTGCTAGGGTTTGTGGCAGTGGCTATGACATCTGAAACTCGGTGGCGCCGGATAGATAGAATCGGTGGGGCCGAGTTTGACTTTTGGTTTAGGTCATATGTGGATGTGGGAAGGTAGTTGAGGGTTTTGGAGCATATCACTAAGCACTTTGAGCAAGCAAGCCATTAAGCAACACCTCATCCCCTCTTGATAGTATTGGATTTTCCTATAGACTCAATGTGACCTTGGATCACTAAAATAGAAAATGTAGAGTCTTGATCTTGAAGCTTGAGCCAATCCTTTGTCCTTAGCATCTTGAAGGGGTTCCACATCCTCTAGTCCATGCCACTCCATTGTTGAACTTATCTGAAACATACTAGGTAAAAGTGTTAGTCCAACAAGAGATATGTTGACATTAATTACCAAAACCACCCAGGGAGCACTTGTGATTTCAAATTCTCAAATAAGTTGCTGGACGTGAGGAATTTTTCTATTGATCATCTGCAAAAAGAATTAACTAAATAGCACTCTCCAATAAAAAATGGCAGCAATTCTCGTGAGCGCTAAAGTTTCTGTTTTTTACAGCATGATCGCAAAGACTTTCCCCAAGTCTTCCCAAAGGTTCTACTTGGCACAAACATTAATTAAACATAAAAACACAACCATAACAGAGGCTAGATGAAATATTTATTACTAAACAGGAACAAAAAGCAAGGAACAAAAACAAAGTTGGGTTGCCTCCCAACAAGCGCTATCGTTTAACGCCCCTAGCTAGGCATGATGATTTCACTGATGCTCACATAAAAGATAAGAATTGTAACATAAAGAGAGCATCATGAAGTATATAACTAGCACATTTAAGTCTAAACCACTTCCTATGCATAGGGATTTTGTGAGCAAACAACTTGTGGGAACAATAATCTACTAGCATAGGAAGGCAAAACAAGCATAACTTCAAGATTTTAAGCACATAGAGAGGAAACTTGATATTATTGCAATTCCTACAAGTATATATTCCTCCCTCATAATAATTTTAAGTAGCATCATGAATGAATTGAACAATATAACCAGCACCCAAAACATACTTTTCATGATCTACAAGCATATAATTTTTATTACTCTCCACATAAGCAAATTTCTTCTCATGAATAATTGTGATGCCCCGAGACCGATCCGCCAGGTGTCTTCCAGTTATTCGCTGTCTTTGTCATGTCAGTTGCTTGCATGTTGCATCTTTCCATGTCATCATGTGCATTGCATCATCATGTTTTCAAAACTTGCATCCGTCCGGATCTCCCAGTTCTTTCTGTTGTCCGTTCTGGGCCCAGACACACTTGCACGCGTCCGCGACATGTCCGAAATATTATTTTATAAGTGGCCGGAAAATGTTCTCAGAATGGGTTGAAAGTTGGCATGCGGTCTTGTTATCTTGTAGGTAGGCCACCTGCCAAGTTTCATCGCATTCGGAGTTCGTTTGACACCCCAACAATTAACTATAGCAGCAGTATAGCCGGTCAAACGTCGGACGTTTTCGGTCTCTGGAAACGGTTGTCGGGCCTCTTCCTCTCTTCTATCCTCTCAGCCTCGCCACAACCCACCTAGTCCATCCACCTACCCCTCTTCGGGTCCAGAGCCATCCGATGCGATAGCATGGTCCGAAACCCCTCTTTGCACAATGCACCGACCCCTCACGTGCGCGTCCGAAACTTCCCTGGACCCGACCCGGGCAGTCATCACCGTTGTGTCCGGATCATCCCCAAACGTCTATAAAACATCTGCCTTTTCTTATTTGGGATACCTAACCTTTTTTCCCGTCCGTCCGATTACGACCGGAGGGACGAAATACCCCTAAGTCTAACCCACTTATTATATATATACAAACCAGCTAATTTCTAGGGATCCTACCCTAGAGTCGCCGCCACTCTCTCTCGGGATCCCCCCCCCAGATCCGATCCGTCCAATCCCCCAACCAGCGCAACCATCTCCCTCCTCGATCGTCCTTGACCCCGAGCCACTTCTCCCGATGGCATCTGAAGCCACCGACCCAGACCCCGTCGTCCTCCGGCAGCAACCAGGAGCTCAAGCTCCTCTCTGTCCATGGCGCCCCCGCCCTAAGCATGCAGGACCGCGCCCTTCCTCCCTACTCTTCCTTCCCTCCTCACACTGTTCCTCCCTGACCGTGCCTCCTCGTCCCATTGTTCCTCGCAGGGAACCATGGCTGCCGCCTGGAGCAGCAGCGCCGCCTGAGCGCTCCTCAACCGGCGATCCACGAACCAGGCTGCTTCCGCACCCCACCTCCTTCCTCTTCCTTCCCTGTCTTTCACCCTCACCTCACATCTCTCCCTCTCTGTTTGCTCGAACAGGAGACAACAGCAGCCGCTGCACACTCTCGCCGGCGAGCCCAACAGATGAGCCGCCACCTTCCTCCATGCCTCCTCGCCGGTCTCCTCCACCTTCCTCCTGCGCCCGCACCTGCAAGCCGCCAAGTCCAACGCCGTGGCGCTGCCCTCACCTCGTCCCCTGAACCGCAAGCAGCCGTCGCCCGTCTCCTCTGCATCGATCCCATGCACTCATCCGCGTCAACCCCGGTCCCGCGACGACCCTCCTCTGCGTCCAGCGCCGCTGCTCGTGCTTCATTCCGACGAAGCTCCGTCGCGGGATCCTTCGCGTCCTCCGGTTCATCCAGCTGCCGCCTGCATCGAGCAGGACTACCCCGCGTTGACCGCTCCTCTGCTTCCGCTCGTCCAGTGCGCCCACGTGGACTCGAGCGAGTCCAGCGTTTCGGCCCAGCTGCGCCGCTACTCCTAGCCCAACCGCAAGGCCCAGCCGCTCCCCTGCTGGCCTTGCTCTTCTCTACCGCGTGGGCTGAGCCCTCCGGTGAGAAACCAATCCTGCTCGAGATGCAGCCCATAGTATTTTTTTACTGCGCTGCAAATTTGTCTAATTTCCAGTGTAAAACAGTTTTGCAGAAAAGCCCCTGTTCTTTTTGCATTTAATTACTCCACAACCGTGCATCAAAATTAAACAAACCTAACATGAAAGTTGCTTAGAATTTTGTGTAGTTTCATAATATGTCATTTTCATCCATGTTTGAAATGTTTAAAATGTTGTTTGTTTAATTTCGCTTAAATAACTTGTTAAAATGATTTATTTCATAACTAAATAACCATAGCTCCAAATTTGATAAACTTTATATGTAAATGGGGTAGAAAAATGCATAGATTAACTTGGTAGCACTACTTTGCATGTTAAACAACTCTAAAATATGCTTTAGGGCAGAACAGTACCTAATCCAAAAATATGCTCATGAGGAGTTTCCAGACTTGTTGTTTGTTGTTCCGGCCTCATTTAAACTTGCCTAGATATGTAGTTTTCTTTTGCTCCAACCCTTGCCATGTTTAAGAACATTTAATATTGTTGGGTACATAAACGAGATCGAACTAAATAATCAAATGTGGTGTCCGGCAATATGCAAGTCACTGCTATTGAGCTCCACTTAACTTGTAGTATTGTTTGTGCACTTTGCCATGCCATGCCTCATTAAACCGAACATGCATCATACTTGGTTGTGCATCATGCCATGCTTATGTGATGGTTGTTTACTATGTTGTGTGCTTCTTTCCGGTTTTGCTTCTTCGGGTTGGTTCCGATAACGTCACGTTTGTGAGGATTCGTTCGACATCGTCCGCTTGTCTTCTTCATGGAACCGTTCTTCTTCCTTGCGGGATCTCAGGCAAGATGACCATACCCTCGAAATCACTTCTATCTTTGCTTGCTAGTTGCTCGCTCTATTGCTATGCCGCGATACCTACCACTTGCTATATCATGCCTCCCATATTGCCATGTCAAGCCTCTAACCCACCTTTCCTAGCAAACCGTTGTTTGGCTATGTTACCGCTTTGCTCAGCCCCTCTTATAGCGTTGATAGTTGTAGGTGAAGATGAAGTTTGTTCCATGTTGGAACATGGATATCGTTTGGGATATCATTATTATTATATCTTGTTTACTTTAATGCATCTATATACTTGGTAAAGGGTGGAAGGCTCGGCCTTATGCTTGGTGTTTTGTCCCACTCTTGCTGCCCTAGTTTCCGTCATACCGGTGTTATGTTCCTTGATTATGCGTTCCTTACACGGTTGGGTGTTATGGGGACCCCTTGACAGTTCGCCTTGAATAAAACTCCTCCAGCAAGGCCCAACCTTGGTTTTACATTTTCCTAACAACCTAAACTTTTCCCTTGAGAGTAATTAACCCGAGGGTCATCTTATTTTAACCCCCCCGGGCCAGTGCTTCTCTAAGTGTTGGTCCGAACCGAGTAGACTGCGGGGCCACCCCGGGGAAACTTGAGGTTTGGTTTTACTCGTAGGATATCTCATCCGGTGTGCCCTGAGAATGAGATATGTGTAGCTCCTATCAGGATTTGTTGGCACATTCGAGCAGCTTTGCTGGTCTTGTTTTACCATTGTCGAAATGTCTTGTAACCGGGATTCCGAGTCTGATCGGGTCTTCCTGGGAGAAGGAATATCCTTCGTTGACTGTGAGAGCTTGTGATGGGCTAAGTTGGGACACCCCTGCAGGGTTTTGAACTTTCGAAAGCCGTGCTCGCGGTTATGGGCAGATGTGAATTTGTTAATGTCCAGTTGTAGAAAACTTGAAACTTTACTTAATTAAAATGCATCAACTGCGTGTGTAGCCGTGATGGTCTCTTTCCGGCGGAGTCCGGGAAGTGAACACGGTTCTTGTGTTATGCTTGAACGTAAGTAGTTTCAGGATTACTTCTTGATCACCTCTAGTTCACGACCGTGCTTTGCTTCTCTTCTCGCTCTCATTTGCGTATGTTAGCCACCATATATGCTTAGTGCTACAAATCCACCTCTCTACCTTTTCCTACCTAAAGCTTAAATAGTCTTGATCGCGAGGGTGTGAGATTGTTGAGTCCCCGTGACTCACAGGTTACTTCCAAAACCAGTTGTAGGTGCCGTTGATACCAGTGCAGATGACGCAGCTGAGCTCAAGTGGGAGCTCGATGAAGATCGTGTTCGTTGTGTTGTTTCGTTTCCTTTCGATCAGTAGAGGAGCCCAGTTGGGGCGATCGGGGATCTTTTGCATTAGGGGTTGTCTTTCTTTATTTGGTTCCGTAGTCGGACCTTGATTGTATTCTGGATGATGTAATGCTATATTTATGTGTTGTGTGAAGTGGCGATTGTAAGCCAACTCTTTATCCCTTTCTTATTCAGTACATGGGATGTGTAAAGATTACCCCTCTTGCGACATACCTACTATGCGGTTATGCCTCTAAGTCGTGCTCCGACACGTGGGAGATATAGCCGCATCATGGGTGTTACAATAATAGTGGGAGCAAACTAAACAAAATAATTATCATGTGAGGCATAATCCAATTGAAAGCTAAAATCATGATGACAAGTTTCATGGATGTCATTATTTTTAATAGCATACAAGTCATCACAATAATCATCATAGATAGCAACTTTGTTCTCATAATCAATCGGAACCTCTTCCGGAATAGTGGATTCATCACAAAATAAAGTCATGACCTCTCCAAATCCACTTTCATCAATATAATTATCATAAATAGGAGGCATGCTTTCATCATAATAAATTTGCTCATCAAAACTTGGGGGACAAAAAATATCATCTTCATCAAACATAGCTTCCCCAAGCTTGTGGCTTTGCATATCATTAGCATCATATATATTCAAGGAATTCATACTAACAACATTGCAATCGTGCTCATCATTCAAAGATTTGATGCCAAACATTCTAATGCATTCTTAATCTAGCACTTGAGCACAATTATTGGAATCCTTATTTTCATGATAGATATTAAAAAGATGAAGCATATGAGGCATCATTAATTCCATTTTTTATAGTTTTCTTTTATAAACTAAACTAGTGATAAAACAAGAAACTAAAAGACTCGATTGCAAGATCTAAATATATACCTTCAAGCGCTAACCTCCTCGGCAACAGCGCCAGAAAAGAGCTTGATGTCTACTAAACAACCTTGTTATTGTAGACGTTGTTGGGCCTCCAAGTGCAGAGGTTTGTAGGACAGTAGCAAATTTCCCTCAAGTGAATGACATAAGGTTTATCAATCCGTAGGAGGCGTAGCATGAAGATGGTCTCTCTCAAGCAACCCTGCAACCAAATAACCAAGAGTCTCTTGTGTCCCCAACACACCCAATACAATGGTAAATTGTATAGGTGCACTAGTTCGGCGAAGAGATGGTGATACAAGTGGTATATGGATAGTAGATAATGGTTTTTGTAATCTGAAAATATAAAAACAGCAAGGTAACTAATGATAAAAGTGAGCACAAACGGTATTGCAATGCGTTGAAACAAGGCCTAGGGTTCATACTTTCACTAGTGCAAGTCCTCTCAACAATAATAACATAATTGGATCACATAACTACCCCTCAACATGCAACAAAGAGTCACTCCAAAGTCACTAATAGGGGAGAACAAACGAAGAGATTATGGTAGGGTACTAAACCACCTCAAAGTTATTCTCTCCAATCAATCCGTTGGGCTATTCCTATAAGTGTCACAAACAGCCCAAGAGTTCGTACTAGAATAACACCTTAAGACACAAATAAACCAAAACCATAATGTCACCTAGATACTCTAATGTCACCTCAAGTATCCGTGGGTATGATTATACGATATGCATCACACAATCTCAGATTCATCTATTCAACCAACACATAGAACCTCAAAGAGTGCCCCAAAGTTTCTATCGGAGAATCACGACGAAAATGTGTGCCAACCCCTATGCATAGGTTCATGGGCGGAACCTGCAAGTTGATCACCAAAACATACATCAAGTGAACCACGTGATATCCCATTGTCACCGCAGATACGCACGGCAAGACATACATCAAGTGTTCTCAAATCTTTAAAGACTCAATCTGATAAGATAACTTCAAAGGGGAAACTCAATCCATTACAAGAGAGTAGAGGGGGAGAAGAAACATAAGATCCAGCTATAATAGCAAAGATCGCGATACATCAATATCGTGCCAAATCAAGAACACGAGAGAGAGAGAGAGAGATCAAACACATAGCTTCTGGTACATACCCTCAGCCCCGAGGGAGAACTACTCCCTCCCGTCATGGAGAGCACCGGGATGATGTAGATGGCCACCAGAGAGAGATTTCCCCCTCTGGCAGGGTGCCGGAACGGGTCTAGATTGGTTTTCGGTGGCTACGGAGGCTTCTGGCGGCGGAACTCCCGATCTATTGTCGTCCCCGATCGTTTTAGGGTATATGGATATATATAGGCAGAATAAATACGTCAGGGGAGCCACGAGGGGCCCACGAGGGTGGAGAGCGCGCCCTAGGGGGGTGGGCGCGCCCCCTACCTCATGGCTTCCTCGTTGCTTTCTTGACGTGGACTCCAAGTCTACCGGGTTGCTTTCCTTCCAAAAATAACTTCTCCAGAAGGTTTCATTCCGTTTCGACTCCGTTTGATATTCCTTTTCTTGAAAACACTGAAACAAGGTAAAAACAGGAACTGGCACTGGGCTCTGGGTCAATAGGTTAGTCCCAAAAATAATATAAAAGTGTTTAATAAAGCCCATAAACATCCAAAATAGAAGATAATATAGCATGGAGCAATCAAAAATTATAGATACGTTGGAGACGTATCAGGCAGTCCAGGACTCTTCTGGTCCATCTCCGATACTCCGTGGGCTTCTTCTGGTCCAAAAATAAGTTCCGTGAAGTTTCAGGTCAATTGGACTCCGTTTGATTTTCCTTTTCTGCAGTACTCTAAAACAAGGAAAAAACAGAAACTGGCACTGGAGATACGTTGGAGACGTATCACTCCGACCTCCCCCGGCCTCACCAGCTGCTTGTCCGGTCATGTGGTGTGCTCCTCACTCACCCCCTTTCTCGTCGTTGTTTGGCGCCGCCTCCGGCGCGTCCATAGCTCGTGGCGAGCTCGTGCTCGCCCGCACACCCTGCCCCGGCCGGCCGTGCCCTGGGCATCGCCCCACACCCGCCTACGCGTGTGGACGCTGCGTCCGGCCACGCCTGCGCCAGTGCCACCTGCAGCCACTGGCTCTACTGCTCCCGCCCGGCCACGACCCGTGCTGCTGCCTCGGCTTGCTACTGCTCAGTGTTACGCTGATGTCTGCTACTCCGCTACTGGTTGCCGCTGCTAGTGCTGCTTGCTGCTGCTTGCTATGCCTAATGCCGCTATTGCTTGCTTTGCCTGATGCGCCATTGCTATTGTTGACTCTGTCCAAGAGGCCGTCTTGTAGTGCTAAGTTAGATTAGGTTAGGTGCTAATCTAATTAGTTAGTCTAACTAGACGTTGACTGCTAGGTCCCGCTCTAATTAGTTCAACCAACTAACCTCAGGATTAGTTAGTGTGAATGACATGTGGGTCCCCTTACTAAATAAATCTGTTTAGCACTTAAGTTAAAATAACAGTCAATGACAAGTAGGCCCCACGACCACTATTCACACTTTGACCACGTCAACCATTGACTGTTGACCTGCTGATTGTGTATGCTGACTCAGCAGCTGGGCCCCATTGTCAGTCTCACTTGCACTTCTCTGGGTACACTTTTATGTACCCATAGCATATAGTGTTTAATTGTATTTTCGAATTAAAATAAATAAATAATTTTAGAATATGTTTAAAACTTTGAAAAATCATATAAAATAATCCGTAACTCGGATGAAAATACTTTGTACATGAAAGTTGCTCAAAACGATGAGACGAATCCGAATACACAGTTCGTTCGTCTGCCACACGTCCCTAGCATAACGAATCCGAATCCGAATATGCAGTCCGTTACTTCTTTCCGATAGACCCCAAGACGCTGCCGATACCCCCGTGATCGACTACATCGACGATGACCCCTCCTTCTCGCCAGAGCAACCAGGCAAGCCAACCCCCCTTGTTCATCCCGATATCACCTACTCTTCCCTTCTACTGCTTGCATTAGAGTAGTGTTACTGTTTCGTCGGTTTGATCCTATATTGCTGCATAGACTGTCCTTGTTACTACTGTTGATACCTTTATCCGTAATCCTAAATGCTTACTATAGGTTGCTAGTTTACCATCACTGGCCTTACACTCTTGTCCGTTTTCCATGCTATACTATTGGGCCGTGACCACTTCGGGAGGTGATCACGGGTACATATACTATATACTATTTCATTACTTATGTTACTATTCGGAGATGGGGGCTGAAGGGGCAGGTGCTTCCACCTAGGTAGTGGTGGGCCTGGGTTCCTGGCAGCCCCCTGATGGTTACTTTGTGGCGGAGCGACAGGGCAGGTTGCAACCACCTAGGAGACAGGTGGGCCTGGTCCCTGGTCGGCATCCGCGGATACTTCAAATAACACGCTTAACAAGATCTGGATATTTGAACCGAGCCTGGCCACTGGCCTATACGCACTAACCAACTACACAGGAATAGTTATGGGCACTCGACATCGTGGTATCAGCAGAAGCCTTCGTGACATGAGCGACTGAGCGGCGCTCGCCGGGTTGGACCGTGTAATGCAACTTCCTTTGTAATGGAGGTTGCTAGGTCTGCTCACCGGCCGTGTTCGCAACATGCAGGTGTGCAAATGGGCGCTATGCCCAGACCCGTGCGCGCTTAGGATTTATACCGGCGTGCTGACCTCTCTGTTGTGCCTAGGTAGGGCTGCGACGTGTTTATCTTCCTAGGACGGGCATGACCCAGGAAAGTGTGTCCGGCCAGAGGGATCATGCGTGTTGAGTAATGTGGTGTGCTAACCTCTTGAGCATGCATTGGTTTTCCCTTGAAGAGGAAAGGGTGATGCAGCAAAGTAGCGTAAGTATTTCCCTCAGTTTTTGAGAACCAAGATATCAATCCAGTAG
This sequence comes from Triticum dicoccoides, assembly GCF_002162155.2. NCBI lineage: Eukaryota > Viridiplantae > Streptophyta > Magnoliopsida > Poales > Poaceae > Triticum > Triticum dicoccoides. The sequence goes on along the minus strand of NC_041380.1, from coordinate 232,494,674 downwards.
GAGACTACACGCAAGTCGCCTAGTACCTGCACAAACAATCAAGAACCTTGCAACCAACGCGATAAAGGGGTTGTCAATCCCTTCACGACCACTTGCAAAAGTGAGATCTGATAAAGATAATAAATATTTTTGGTATTTTTGTTGTATAGATTGAAAAGTAAAGATTGCAAAATAAAATAAATAGCAAACTAGAATTGTAAATCGGAAACTTATATGATATAAAATAGACCCGGGGGCCATAGGTTTCACTAGTGGCTTCTCTCATGATAGCATGTGTTACGGTGGGTGAACAAATTACTGCCGAGTAATTGATAGAAAATCGCATAGTTATGAGAATATGTAGGCATGATCATGAACATAGGCATCACGTCCGTGTTAAGTAGACCGAAATGATTCTGCATCTACTACTATTACTCCACACATCGACCACTATCCAGCATGCATCTAGAGTATTAAGTTCATAAGAATAGAGTAATGCTTTAGGCAAGATGACATGATGTAGAGGGATAAACTCAAGCAATATGATATAAACCCCATCTTTTTATCCTTGATGGCAACAGTACAATACGTGCCTTGCTACCCCTACTGTCACTAGGAAAGGACACCGCAAGATTGAACCCAAAGCTAAGCACTTCTCCCATTACAAGAAAGATCAATCTAGTAGGCCAAACTAAACTGATAATTCGAAGAGACTTGCAAAGATATCAAATCATGCATATAAGAATTCAGAGAAGAACCAAATATTGTTCATAGATAAACTTGATCATAAATCCACAATTCATCGAATCTCGGCAAACACACCGCAAAAGAATATTACATCGAATAGATCTCCAAGAACATCGAGGAGAACTTTGTATTGAGAACCAAAGAGAGATAAGAAGTCATCTAGCTAATAACTATGGACCCGAAGGTCTATGGTAAACTACTCACACATCATCGGAGAGGCTATGGTGTTGATGTAGAAGCCCTCCGTGATCGAATACCCCTCCGGCAGATCGCCGGAAAAGGTCCCCAGATGGGATCTCATGGGTAAAGAAGGTTGCGGCGGTGGAAAAGTGGTTTCGTGGATCTCCTGGATGTTTTTAGGGTATAAGAGTATATATAGGCGAAAGAAGTACGTCGGTGGAGCTCTGTGGGGCCCACGAGGGTGGGGGACGCGCCTACCCCCCTGGGCGCGCCCCCTACCTCGTGGAAGCGTCGCGGACTTCCAGACTTGTACTCCAAGTTTCCTGGGTTGCGTTTGTTCCAAGAAAGATCCTCGCGAAGGTTTCGTTCCGTTGGATTCCGTTTGATATTCCTTTTCCACGAAATACTGAAATAGGCAAAAAAAAACAAAAACTGGCACTGGGCCTCCGGTTAATAGGTTAGTCCCAAAAATAATATAGAAGTGCATATTAAAGCCCATTAAACATCCAAAACAGATAATATAATAGCATGGAACAATCAAAAATTGTAGATACGTTGGAGACGTATCATGGTGCAGACCTGCAGGGAAGTTTATCTATTCGAATAGCTGTGTCCCTCGGTAAAAGGACGAACCGGAGTTGTATTCCGACCTTATGACAACTATAACCGGATACTTAATAAAACACACCCTTTCAAGTGCCAAATACAACCCGGTGATCGCTCTCTCACAGGGCGACAAGGAGAGGATCGGCGGGTAGGATTATGCTATGCGATGTTACTTGATGCTGCACTTGCTACTCTCTTCTTCATGCTTCAAGATGGGGGTTGCCAGAAGCGTAGTCTTCGATAGGACTAGTTATCCCCCTCTTATTCTAGCATTCTACAGTTCAGTCCACAAATACTACCCATTTCATTGATACCATTGCATACGTAGTGTAGATCCTTGCTTGCGAGTACTTTGGATGAGTACTCACGGTTGCTTTGCTCCCCCTTTTCCCCCTTTTCCTTTCTTCTCGGATGTCGCAACCAGATGATGGATTCCATGAGCCAGAGGATCCCAAGGATGACTCTACATGGAGTTCGGCTTCGAGGAGTAGTTACGAGGTCCCAGGCAGGAGGCCTTGCCTTTTCGATCGTTGCTACTTTTGTGCTAGCATTCTTAAGGCAAACTTGTTTAACTTATGTCTATACTCAGATATTATTGCTTCCACTGACTCTTGTGTGATCGAGCTTATGTATTCAAGCCCTCGAGGCCCCTGGCTTGTAATATAAAGCTTGTATTATTTTATTTGTGTCTAGAGTTGTGTTGTGATATCTTCCCGTGAGTCCTTGATCTCGATCGTACACATTTGCGTGTATGCTTAAATCGAGGGCGTCACAACACGTTTAGCTCGATGATGTCCCTCAAACTCTTGATCTAGCAAAGTGTCGAAGGAGAGTTTCGTCAGCACGACGGCGTGGTGACGATAACGGTGAAGTGATCCGCGCAGGGCTTCGCTTAAGCACTACGAAGATATGACCGGAGGTGTAATCTGTGGAGGGAGGCGCCGCACACGGCTAACAGATGTTGTTGTGTGTTCTAGGCGCCTCCTCCCCTCATATATATAGGTGGGAGGGAGAGGGAGCAGCCAAGGGGGGCGCCCCAAGTAGGCCGAATCCTTCTTGGGGGTTCCTCCCCAATTCGCCGCCCCCTTCCCTTATTCATTGGAGGGGAAAGGAAAGAGAGAGGGGGGAGAGGGAAGAAAGGGGGAGGCTGAATCTCCCCTTTCCTTCTCCCTTCCTGAAAGGATCGAGATAAACCTAGAGGGGGGAGGGTGAATAGGTACAATTACAAATTTTAATTGTTACTTAGCAATTTTAGGCAATAATGCGGAATATGAAATTTAGCCTAACAGATGCAAGTAAGATGCTAAGAGCTAAGCAAGGTAAACAAGTAACACAAGTAAGTGAGAGAGCAAACACAATATGATATAAGTAAGGCCTAAGAGACAAGTAACCACAAGTATGAAGTTAGGGTTAGGGATAACCACAACTCCAAGAGACGAGGATGTATGCCGATGTTCACTTCCTTGGAGGGAAGCTACGTCACCGTTAGAGAGGTGGATGTTATCACGAAGGCACACCAACACCACAAAGGCTCATCCTACTCTCCCTTTGAGACAACACCACAAAGGCGTTTCTCAACCACTAGTGGTAGACCTTGGGGTGATCTCCAAACCCTCACAAACTTTCCGGGGGTAATCACAATGGTTGATTCCTCTCCGAATGAATTCTACCGCCTAGGAGTATCCAACCTCCAAGAGTAACAAGAACGATGAGGAAAAGCTCAAGACTTGCTCAAAACATGAATTCCTTTGGTGCAAAGAAGGGGAAGGAGTGGATCTATCACTTGGGTGGACAACTTCTCACAAATGCTCTCAAATACCTTGAGGATCTAAGATTTGGTGTACGAGAGTGAGAAAGAGAGAGAGTGAAAAGTGTTCTTGAGGATGTTTGAAGTGAATGGTCAACCCTCACACGGGATAGGAGAGAGATATTTATAGTATGCCTCAATAAGTGGCCGTTGGGACCAAAACAACACTGCAGCGTCGGACGTCCGATACGTACCGGACGACCTAGGGCTCGGCAGACACCGGGCATCCGACAGGGACCGGATGTCCGATGTTTTGGCACGGTATAGAAGTTACCGGACAACCGGAGGATCCCGGACGACCGATGTTTTGGCTCTATAGAGAAAGTACCGGACGTCCGATGGACGCCAGACAACTAATGTTTTGGTTCTACAGGAAAGGTACCGGATGACCGAAGAATACCGGACATCCGAGGTTTTGGTACTGATGAGAGATTGTCGGATGTCCGATGTTTTGGCTCTGTATAGGAGGAACCAGATGTCCGGTGAGTACCGGTCGTCCGACATAGGCAAAGATCAGAAAATGAGTTTTAGAAGAAGATTTTGAGCAAGACTCTCACAAGACCCCATGTTCCCCTCTTAATAGTGCGGGATCCCTATACTCAAGAACAAGCATAAAAAGGTGCCTAAGCCAGTAGACTTGTTTCTTCGTTCTTGAGGAAGATAAATATTTATGAAGTCATAATCCACATACAATTGATTCCAAGGGGACTAAAACCTGAGATATACTTGACAAACTTTGTTAGTCCCCTATGATTATATTGTCATCAACATCAAAATAAGATTAAGGGCATGATTGCACTTTCAATCTCCCCCTTTTTGGTAGTTGGTGACAATATACACATAGTACAAAATAAATAAGCTTGTTCTATGCTTTAAGACAGATTTATTGAAGAGCTCCCCCTCTCAGTGATAATCATTGTGAAAATTATATGGAGAGCTCCCCCTCACAACAACAACCATTAAAAACATATGAGCAAAATATATCGCAAAATCTCAAACATAACACATATAAAACAAAATCAACACAATATCATAATATCTCTTCATACATAAGACATAGTGGTTCAACATAAGACATAGATAGATAAAGTCATACGCCCACTCAAAGCAGAATGGTTCAACATAAGAACATAAATAGATAGTACTAGATCTCCCCCTCGGCAACAACTACCCAAAAGGGATAGAGAGAACCCAACAGACAGTCACAGGTCATCGTCATCATCATCGTTAGGAGCTCCACTACCACCAGCATCATCGAGGAAATCATCCCACTTAGGCCCCGAAGGAAAACCAAAGTCTGAAGGAGGAGCCGTCGGAAGACGCTCATTGTCACTCACATCAGTAGCCCCTGAGTCACGGAGACGAGACTTCAAGGCATTCTTGGAAGTGATCATGCGATTGAAAACATCATGGTTTTGAGTGCAGTTGAAGGAGAACGCCTTCATGGCAGAGTGAGCCTTGCCGATAAAGCAAGCAAAACGCCCAAAGGACGCAGAGCTGGCAGTAGTAGGATGAGACCTAGCAGCAGACCTACGAGCAGGGGCAGACTTGGAGGCACCCTTTGGAGCAAAATTGTTGGCCATGTGAGGAGGAATAATCCACTTCTCATGCACATGAGTGCGGACAAGAGAGAAGGGAGCCACACTCTCAATAAGAGCCTGAATGAATGGAGCATGAGAGAAGGCACACTTATACTGGAAGCTAGCAAGATGGATTTCATGCCATAGGAAATGAGGAACATTGATCTTGCCTTTGGGAGAATCATGGAGACGAGACATAAGATCAATGCAATAGATGTTGCAAGATCCCTTGTCACCCATCTTAGGATAGATGGTACAGATGACACACTGGTAAATGATGCAGTAAGGAGATCTCCAAATAGAAACGTGATTCAGATCCTTCATCTTTTCCTCCTCAGTAAGATCATCTAGCTCCTTAAGAAGATAGCCACAAGCCTCAACTGCCTTGGGTTTATGATTTGGGCCATCTTTATGGATCTTAAATCCAATGTCAGAAAACCCAAGAGCAGTGACAAACTGAGCATAAGTGGCAGTGAGCTCGGTGTCAGAGGTCATCCAGGTGACGGTCTTGTTAGGAGCAAAGAAGCAAGTGGCATAAAACTGATGTATAGCAGCCTGGTTAAAATCATGCTGAAATGCAAATGGAGCAGCAAGACCGGATGACTCAATGAGCTCAATGGCACCCGGGTACTTCATAGGATGTTTCTGAATATGTGCTAAGTCAATGAAGTGGTGCAGAGAGAGACCCTTAGGGAGGACAATAGAGGTGTAGATATCTGCCTGAACATTTGTGCGAAAACATTGATCCAGAGAGACTTGAACCACCTCGAATTGATCAACATCATGTCAGAACTTAAGATATGCAGGCTTGGGCACTTTGGTGAAATCCTTGAGGACACACCCATGAAGTCGAGGAGCCTCAAGAGGTATGCGACGACCATCTGCATGCGGCTGATCGAGAGGAGGAGCAGGAATGTGGGTGGCCCTTTGAGAACCGCGGGGGCGGGACGAAAACACCACTTGTACACCACGCTCCTCTTCTTCCATCTCTTCTTCATAGTCAGAGCCCTCAACAGATGAGGACTCCTCGATCACAAGATGTTTCCCAGCAGGCTTGCACGGACACAGCTCCTCTTGAGAATCATCAGAACCACCTCAACGAGAGGCTGAAACCAAGGGGATAAGGACATGGGAAAAATCACAGTGAGCCCTTGGAAAGAACGAAGATGGAGACAATGAAAATTGGAATCGAAGGGGCAAAAATTGCCGCGGGCAGAGGTACCCCCGACATCCTTGCGAGCGGTGTGCTTGAATTTCACCATCGTGGGACGAACCTCACCTGGGAGATTATCCAAGAGAGAAAGGGGATCACTACCGTGTGCAGGGAATGAACGATGAAGACGAGAGAACAAGAGGAGCTAGGCAGGAGAGGTACCAGATCAAGGTGAGGTAGGCGGGGTTGACGGAGATGAGGCTGGGGGCATGGGGATGCGGCTCCGCCTCCGGCAATGGCGAGTGAAATTGCCCCCTGGCGCCGCGGCGGCGGATACAGACGTGGGGTGGGGAGAGGAAGATAGGGCAACTGCCCGGTTTAGGCCGTGCCCAGAATTTATATGGTCCAAGGGTTTCATCGGACGACCGACAGAGGTCGGTCATCCAGGGACTGATGTACGTGCCAGGCGACGGACGACCGGAGAATCTCAGACATACGAGGCCTGGGGAGGAAATGGGCCGTGCATGATTTCTGCGCAGCAACCGGACATCCGAGTGACGCCGAACGGCTGGAAGCTATGTGTCATCGGACGTCCGAGACCTGTCGGACGACCGGTGGCAAAAGTTTTGACCGGGATCGCATAAAAATATCTAGATGAACCAAAAATACAAGAATGGGTAAATGACAAAATTATATGGGCAATCAGACATGAGTGATACCACATGATGAGCAACTAGACAAACATGTTATGAACCCCAAGCATGATTGGACACCCCCTCCTTTGAGGAGAGACGGTAGCCAAAGACCACCATGTATGAGTATAAGTGTTGTGATGCCGCGAAGATATTGTCCTTGGGCTCAATAACACTACTCCATCATATAAAGTACCGTAGTTCAAAGAACATGGTAACTTTGAGAGTGTTTGTTCTTTTTGTGCATTATATAGGGTGAGAGTACTAGATTTCACATAATGTTGTCAAGCTCCAAGATACCAAGTTCACGCCTAAGTTGACAAAACCTTGCTTCATCCAATGGCTTGGTGAAAATGTCTGCAAGTTGCATATCTGCACCAACATGAGCAATATCAATGTCACCCTTTTCCACATGATCTCTCAAGAAATGATACCTAATATCAATATGCTTGGTGCAGGTATGATCTTTGGGATTCTCAGCAATATTGATGGCACTTTCATTATCACATAGAAGAGGCACATGTCTATAGGTGATATCGTAATCCTTCAAAGTTTTCCTCATCCATAGTAATTGAGTTGCACAACTGGCGGTTGCAATGTATTCGGCTTCGACAGTGGAGAGGGCAACACAATTTTGTTTCTTCGAGGACCAACTTACCAAGGAGCGTCTAAGAAATTGACATGCACCGGAGGTGGACTTACGATCCACTTTGTCTCCTGCCCAATCCGCATCCGTCTACCCAATGAGATCAAACTTAGCATCCTTGGGGTACCATAGACCCAACTTTGGGGTGTGAACAAGGTATCTAAGAATATGCTTAACCGACTTATGATGACTTTCCCTAGGGGAAGCTTGAAATCTAGCACACATGCATACACTGAACATGATGTCTGGTCTAGATGCACAAATATAAAGCAATGAACCAATCATAGAGCGGTAAATAGATGGGTCAAAAGGGATACCGTTTGTGTCTTCAGTGAGTACAATTTTTGTTGGCATGGGTGTCTTACATGGACTAGCATCAGACATGCCAAACTTCTCTAGAATATCCTTGAGGTTTTTTGCTTGAGACAAGAAAATTCCTTCTTGAAATTGTTGAATTTGGAATCCGAGAAAGAACTTCAAGTCCGCATTGAGTGAGATTTCAAAATTCTTGGTCATGGAGGCCGCAAACTTCTTGCACAAATGAATGTTAGGAGAACCGAAAATGATGTCGTCTACATAGATTTGGCATAGGATCAAATCACCCTTGTCCCTCTTAGTAAAAAAGAGTGGGACCGATCACTACTCTCACAAAACCATCACCGAGTAGAAACTTCTTAAGATGATCATACCAAGCACGAGGTGCTTGTTTGATGCCATACAAAGCCTTGTGAAGTTTATACACATAGTCTTTGTGATCGGGATCAACGAACCCAGGTGGTTGTGATACATATAGTTCTTCTTGTAGAGGACCGTTAAGGAAAGCACTCTTCACATCCATTTGATGTAATGTAAAACCATTGAAACAACATAGGCAAGTAATACGCAAATAGATTCAAGACGGACAACGGGAGCAAAGGTCTCACCAAAGTCCAAACCTTCAACCTGTGAGTACCCTTGTGCCACTAACCTTGCCTTGTTGCAGATGATTATACCATTCTCATCTTGCTTGTTCTTGATAATCCATTTTGTTCCAATGACATTGTGTTTGGTAGTTGGTCTCTTGACTAATGACCACACTTGGTTGCGCTCAAACTGTTCAACTCTTCTTGCATAGCAACGAGCCAATCATTGTCCATCAATGCATCTTGTACCTTGAGTGGCTCAACACTAGAAACAAACGAGAAGTGAGCACAAAAGTTTGTCAATTGTTTACGAGTGACTCTACCTTCCGATATGCTGGTAAATTTTTTATCAACATCAACATGACCAGCCACTCGGGGCATGATGGAGGTTACGGTTTCACGAGGTTAAACTTCATGTATATCATCCACATCCTCAACATATGAATCATTAATGTGTGGTGGAATATCTTCTTCTTCATATTGCATTTGTTGAGATTCATCATCAATGATTGCACTTTCTTGTTCTTGCTCTTGGTGATGATCTTGTTCTTGAAAATGATCATGATGAGGACCTTGATCATCTTCTTGTACTTGAACTATGGGCATTGGTTGAGCAATAGGAGCTTGTGGTGGCATGGATGTTGAAGTGGTCTGATGATGGGTAAAACTTCCATCTTCTTCTTCATCATCATGAGGTTATTGTTCCATGGGAAGGAGACCACCAACACCCATGATCAAAATATCTTGAGATGAATCTTCTTCACCTACATCACTTAGATCAACTTGCTCCCCATGGGAGCTATTAAATTCATCAAACACCATGTCACAAGTTTCTACAACACATCCATTGGATTTGTTGTAGACTCTGTAGGCGTGAGAGTTTGATCCATAGCCAACAAATATGCCCTCAGTTGTTTTGTATTGAAATTTTCCTAACCATTCTCTTTTGTTGAGGATGAAACACTTGCACCCAAATACACGAAAGTAATTGACACTTTGCTTGTTCCCGGTTAGGAGCTCATATGGAGTCTTTTCCAATATTGTGTGGAGGAAGAGCCGGTTTGATGCATGGCATGCGGTATTGGCAGCCTCTGCCCAAAAACTATGTCGTGACTTGTATTCATCCAACATGGACCTTGCCGTCTCCACAAGTGTACGGTTCTTCCTTTCGGCAACACCATTTTGTTGAGGCGCGTATGGTGCGGAATAGTGATGCCCAATTCCTTCATCACTAAGAAATCCTTCCAAGGTGTAGTTCTTGAACTCGGAGCCATTATCACTTCTTATTGCTAAGATTTCTTTGTCAAACTTGAGTTGTGCTTGCTTGGCAAAGCCAATGAAGGTGATCTTCTTCTCATCCTTGGACTTGAGGAAAAACACCCATGTATATCTTGAGTAATCATCAACAATGACAAGTCCATACTTTTTCCCACAAAGACTATCCCATGAAGGAGGCCCAAAAAGATCCACATGAAGGAGCTCCAAAGGCTTGAAGTAGACACGATATTCTTGGGTGGGTGCTTTGATTGATGTTGCTTCCCGGCTATGCATGCAGTACACACACGATCTGTCTGAAAAGAGACATTGGTTAGTCCAAGGATGTGATTACCCTTGAAGAGATCTTGAAGATTTCTCATGCTGACATGAGCTAGCCGGTGATGCCATAGCCACCCCTTGTTGGCCTTGGCCATTAGACAAGTTGCATGGAATGTGATCTCTTTCGAGAAATCAACCGTGTAAAGGTTGCCATCCAACTCTCCAACAAAGGCCACTTCGAGACTATCTCTCTTCAAGACTTTCACACCCGTTAGTCCAAAGAGTGTATCATAACCAACAGAAACCAATTGGCGAACGGAAAGCAAATGGTATTTAAGGGATTGGACAAGCATGACATTTGCAAGAGACATGTCATTTGTGATAGCCACCTTGCCCAACCCGAGTAACTGTCCTTTTGATCCTCTACCAAACATAATGCTCATAAATGGTTGAATAGCTTCCATGAAATCATAGAGCAATTTGCTATCTCCGGTCATATGATTGATACATCCACTATCAATCACCCATTTTACTCCACTAGAGAAAGCAATCTACACACAATTATGACTTGGTTAGAGGCACCCATTTTGCAATGGGACCTCTCAATTTAGTCACAAGGGTCTTAGGGACCCAAATAGTATAAAACCAGAATGCATTTCGAGGACCAACAAATTTTGCATAAACTTTCCATCCTTGGTTAAGAAGTACATAGTATGGAGGCATGAAATCTTTTGGCTTGTTGAGAGAAGGCATGCCCCTTGTGGCCTTCCCACTCACAACCTCTTGTCCCCTTCTCATACAAATGTTTCTTTTAGAGGAGTGGTGCACTTTTGAGAAGAAGTCTTCTTCTTGCTTGTGCTTGGGTCAAACCCGAGCCCCTCTTTAGCAAACACCTCATTGTGTTGGCTCAATACCTCATTAAGGTTCTTTTGTCCTTGAGCACATGTCATGAGACCTTTCTCGAGTTGAGCCTTGAGAAAGCGATTCTCCTCAAGAAAAGATGCTAGGTCACCACTAGAGTTAGCAGTACAAGCATCAACATTTAATAGGAGAAGAGTAAGCCTTGGCTAGAGTTTCAAGATAAGTAAACTTGAGTGTCTCAAAACTCTTTGTAAGAAGAGTGAGCTCTTCTTCCTTAGTCTTGAGGGACACAGATAGAAGCTCACAATCCTTAGAGAGAGAAGCATAAGACTTCACAAGCTTACTTTTATCACTCATCAACTCCTTGCAAGAGTCCTTAGCCTTTTCAAAGAGGCGAGTTCCTTAGCATGAACATCAATGTTTGCATCAATGTTCAAGCATAATTCATCTTTTCGTGCTTCCTCATATTGGAATTTTCGCTCAAGGATTTCATATTTTTCATTTTCCTTAGTGAAGAGGGTTTCGAGTTCCTTAATGGTGATGGTGTGCTTACTCACCACCTCCATAAGCATACGAAACATAGTGAGCTTCTTTCCATTGAGGGATCACATGAACTTATTTAGTTTAGCAAGCATAGGATCTTCTATATCATCATCATAACTATCCTCCGCGGCAAGATACTCATCACTAGGAGTAGAAGGAGTGAAAAGAGGAGGGTTTGATCGTGGGGTTACCTTGACCTTGTCAGGAGAGTTTTGGTCCTCTCCATCTTCTACCATGGCCTTTGCCATTAGGCACTTGTGAGCGTTGCCCTTGTATTCCTTCATATAGTTGTAGGTGACAACATCACCACTCTTGTTGACTAGCCTCAAGTTCTTTTGAGAATCTTGAGCTACTCCGGCAACACCACTAACATCATCCGGATCGGATTCTTCATGAGCAACCATTGCTTTCCCATATCTCTTCTTGAGCTTGGAGTTTAAAGGATTTGGCAACTTCTTATTGGGAACAGTCTTGGGAAACCTTGGTTTATCTTCTCTCTTCTCATAAGGGCAATCGTCGGAGAAGTGGTTGGCTTTTTCACAGTTGTAGCATTTTCTCACTTTCTTCTTCTGGAATCTTCCCTTGAATTTTCTCGCGCTAAACTTCTTGATAAAGAGGGCAATGTCTTCATATGAAGGAATCTCATCGGAGTCAATCTCATCACCATCTTCATCCTTATCTTCTTCTTCTTCTTCTTCTTCACTTTGCTCTTGTTCATATACATGCTTGGCCTTCAACGCAAGATTGATTTTTGATGTTGAGGTACCATGCATGGCAAGATGTTATGTAGCATTTGCCTTTGACTCTTCAAATAGTTGAAAAGTGGATATGATGTCATCTGAAGTCATTTCCTTGAATCCATGGCGTTGCCTTATGTCCCACACCATTTGGTGGTGATGCGGTGCAAGAGCATGAAGCAACTTGTCCACAAGAAATCGCTTAGTCAAGTTGAATCTATTTTGTGTCTTGTCACAATCACAAGACTCGATGTCGGCGGTGAGAGTCATGAGACGTTCAAGGAGATGCTTGGGGGATTCACCCTTCTCCATACAGAAGTTCTGCAATTGACCCTTGGCAATTTCATATTGAGCAAGCCAGAGAGTGGAGGTACCGGTCTTGGTCCTCACAATGCCATCCCAAAATTCCTTGGCACTTGTGATGTGTATGTATGGTATCCTTTGCTTGTCATTCATACCTCTCCTTATGCACATGGTTGCTGTGTCATTGAGATTCTTGTCATATATTTCTCTTGGTGTAAGATTCTTTGGGTCAACAACTTTGTAGCCATACTCCAAGATATCCAACATCTCATCATTTCCATATCGAAGATGATCCTGCATAGCAACTCTCCACAAAGCAAAATCGATAGTGTCATCAAGTAAAGGAGGTTTGCCTTGAGGGTTATACTTTGGTTTCTCTATTTGAGGTCTTGCATAAAGCCAAGGAACACTAGAGTGATCATTACTAGGAGGTTGTTGGCCAAGTGAAGGAGTAGGCACAGTTGGCCTCGAGGCCGCACAACCCGAAAGTGGTGCAAGCATCGTGGTTAATGTGGCTAATCTCATTTGGAACAAGGCCTCAAGAGAAGCATCATGCTCCTCCTTTTGCTTAGCAAGGGCCCGTTCCAAATCCTCAGAAGTAAAGGACTTGACTTCCGCAGAAGCCTTGCCCTTATCCTTTAGATCTGCAACAAGGGGAGTCCCATCGGGGTTCATCTCGCTCTAGGGCGGTTAAGCCACAAGAATAGAGCACGAGGCTCTGATACTAATTGAAAGGATCGAGATGGACCTAGGGGGGTGAATAGGTACAATTACAAATTTTAATTGTTACTTAGCAATTTTAGGCAATAATGCGGAATATGAAATTTAGCCAAACAAATGCAAGTAAGATGGTAAGAGCTAAGCAAGGTAAACAAGTAACACAAGTAAGTGAGAGAGCAAACACAATATGATATAAGTAAGCCTATGAGACAAGTAACCACAAGTAGGAAGTTAGGGTTAGGGATAACCGCAACTCCGAGAGACGAGGATGTATGCCGATATTCACTTCCTTGGAGGGAAGCTACATCACCGTTAGAGAGGTGGATGTTACCACGAAGGCACACTACTGCAGGATGCTGCTAACGCGACACTACAATCAGAGAACCTTCCAGAAACTGTGTGCGATGTAATAATCGCAAACGGTGGTGTATGAAAACCGTCAAAAATATATAAAACATTTGTGATGACGGATGCATCAAACACGGTTCAGATTTTAGTTGCGTGTGCGATGAAGGGCATACGGTTCAGTTCAATTAACTGTTTGCGATGAGGAGGAACAAAAGAAACGGGTAGCCAGATGAAGGCGTGTGCGATACACAACATACAGTTCACTCGGATGAACTATTTGTGATTAGGCAACATAGAAGAAATGGGCAGCCAGATGAAGGTGTGTGCAATATACAACATACGGTTCACTCGGATGAACTATTTGTGATTAGGCAACACAAAAGAAACGGTCAGCCAGATCAAGGTGTGTGCGATATACACATGCGGTTCACTCGGCCCTTGTCGTCAGTGTGTGACCTCTGTGGCAACCGTTTGCTCCCCAGGCGCCTCTTCGTGTACCGTGGCAACTGTCCACCTACTCTTCGCCTTTCCCTCTCGATTTGGAACTGCTATCGCACACTCTTCCTCCCTCCTCCATTTGCCTTCACCCTTCCTTCTGCCATTGTCCGATCGTCTTCTCCATGGAGGGAACATGCCAGAAACAACCCCGTTGTTCTTGCCCCGATTTGAATGATGACGCGGTGGAGGAACTCATTGATCGGTGCGACGTCATCACCTCGGCTAGCATGGCAGGCTCGTTCAAGACCATTCGCGACTCAACTAATAACATCATTACAAGGAACCCAAGGTTCCAGGAGCGGTTTGATCTCCTCTATCTTCTTCGTCGTGACCCTGCTGACTGGCGCGGGGACGAGGGAAGCCCCGCCTTGTGTAAGTTTATGTCGCTTGATAATGATACGTATGATGTTTGTTGGGGAACGCAATAATTTCAAAAAAATTCCTACACACACACAATATCCATCTAGGTGATGCATAACAACAAGAGGGGAGAGTGTTACCCACGTACCCTCGTAGACCGTAAGCGGAAGCGTTATGACAACGCGGTTGATGTAGTCGTTGTTGGGTTCTATGGTAGGGTGCGTTGACTGCAAATTAAAATTTTCATACACGCAGAACAACCAAGAACATGCTACGGGAGATGGATCACAGTTCGTTACCACTAGACGCGCAGTGTTGTGCAGCGGAGGAAGAGTTGGGGCAGCGCGTTCGCGTGGATCGTCTCCTCCTCGTCCGATCTCCCTCGTACAGGTTCGCCAGAGCGGCACAAGTGCACCGCCTCTAATGGTATCCACGCGTGCAAGAGGAACATCGTGCGGCGGACTGCTAGGTCCGATCACACAACCGGCGGCGAGTGGAGGTGTCTATTCACAACACATGCAAACCCTAGTGACAGCGCCGAAGCGATCAACCTCCATGAGTTTGCCGCACCCCACTTTATATAGGCGTCCGTCGTGGGCTCAATACTTGGGCCTCGCACAGACCCTAAAGCCCATAAGACTACTCGGCCACAATCCGAATACAGCTCGGATCACATCCGACCAGTGTCCTCGGATCCGACCTTGTAGGTTCCTTCCCTTAAGCGCGCGAACCCTTAGGTTCAAGCCGGCTTGGTCACAGTTCGGATCACCTCCGGACTACATGGCTAGTAACAGCCTCTAGCAAGGCATGCCAACCACCAAGAAGATGTTGAAGCTGGTTAGGTGAACCTGAACATCACACTTCCATTCCTTTTGCTACACGATATATGTTGTCGGGCTCAAGGCGAGTCCGTCATCCTTGTGCTAGCCCGACCTCTTTCTCATTCCAGTGATGCCGACCACAAACCAGATTATCTCATAATCCTCGTCCCATGGCCATGCTTATCCTGGTTGGATCACACGAGGGGCCTAGAGTATATCTCTCCTGATCGGAGGGGCAAATCCCATCATGCTCGACCATGTCTCGCAGCATGGGTCTGGACAAGCCCGAAACCTACCTTTGTAACTACCCAGTCATGGAGTAGCGTTTGGTTGGCCCAAAGCAAGTCTGTTACCATCCCGAGTATATGCGCCAGCTCAAGTCTTAGGACATAGAACGTATGTTGTACTAGCGACTCACAGATGACATATCGCTGCGTCTCATAGTTGGGTCTGTCCGACTCGGACCTTATCTCAACTAGGATCCGACTACGTCGAATCCGACCGGATCCTTTTGAGTCCATATTATCCAGTTAGCATCCAATGCCCCATGGCTAGTGAGACCAAGCCATCGACCGTGTCATATGCTAGTCTAGATGGCTGTGTGTCCACACAGCCCTTTCGACTAGGGACCTTTTAGGATGTTCATCATACAATGCATAGTCCCACAAACAAGTCACGTACTTGCTGATACACATCATTGATAATGTCCAAGGACTATCTTTATTCATAAACACATAGGAAGTATCATCATACATGTGTCAGGACCCCGATTCCAAGTCACATCGATCTAGCCGGTAACACCTCATATCACATTGCGGCCTCACGCACGGTATCCCACGGGTGTCGCCTTACCATGGCCCGGGACCGTTTGCGCCTTTTGGCTCACGTATATGATAGTGTCGCTAGCATCCATATGACAGAGAACCCGGGCCGACATGGCTAGTCGTGAACCCAAAGCGGCATAGACCTATGGAGACAGGCATACATGAATCACATCGAACATGTCGGTCATCAGCGAGTGAATCCGGGCTGTAGCACTGGGCTAACAGGACTCCGGGGAACCCGGGCTGTAGCAGGCTAGGCAGGACTCCGTATGTCACCGCGTGACATTTCCCCGAAGGGACAGACATAGGAACGAAGTGAAACACATGCCGGCCAGTCAAGTGTTCAGAGCAGTAGTGCTGGGCTAGCAGGACTCCGGTGAACCGGGCTGTAGCGGACTACTATCGCTCAGGAAGCACTAGACTACATTTCCCCATATGAGAGGCTGCCAAGGATAAACAACTAGATTGTCGGATCCCGCTCATACCGAGCATTTCAATCATACACACAATATGCCCGATATGAGTGCATACAACATGGCATCACAACAAAACTCTACAACTCAAGCACTTTATTTAAAGGCTCCAGAGAGCCATACATAACATGTTCATACAGGTAGGGGTCACACGACCCGACACTCAAGTCATACAATCATACAAGCACATGCAGAAGCAACTAGTCTGAGTACAGACACTAGAAAGAAAGAAGGCTTCTTGAAGCCTGTCTATCTACATAGGGCCCTCCATGGCCAGGATCACCACCTGGGTGGCTAGTCACTCGTCGACATCAAGGTCTACGTAGAACCCATCGGAGGGGGCGGTGTTGTTGTCTGAAAACAGTAATTAAGCAAACATGAGTACAAAGGTACTCAGCAAGTCTTACATCATAACCTACCATACATGCTTATTCTCAAGAAGGTGGTGGAGTTATTGCAGCAAGCCAGCTTTGACTCTTGGCTAAGCTATCCTACGAGACTCCACTAGTAAAATAGTTTTCGCACACGAGTCCACTACTCACCAACACAATACTCCACCGGGGATCCTCCCTCGTCATCCTACGAGAGGGCCATCCTCGGTACTCACACTTATCTTGAGTCTTTTAGCAGTATCCATTAACTTGTCTATGAACTGTATAGGCAACGAAGTAGTCCTTTACCGCGGACACGGCTATTCAAATAGTTTTATACCCTGCATGGGTGTACTTCATCACACATGTTTTCACCACTTAGCGTCTGCACACGACATGTGCTCGGCAGACTTCAAGCGAAAACCGACGTGGGTGTAGACCACGACCTGACTAACCGCACAAGTCTCTAGTCCAGGTTTATCGCCTATTCAGGTTCCATCCGCAAGGAAATCTGGCCGGGGTGTCCTCAACGGCCCCAAACGATGTGTACGGTGTTGTAGATTACCGACCTGTCAACTTGGTCACCATCAAGAACAAGTATCCGCTTCCCAGGATCAACGATCTGTACGATCAGCTCGCTGGATCCTCAGTATTTTCCAAGATGGATTTGAGGTTGGGCTACCACCAAATGAAAATCAGAAACGGGGACATTCCCAAAACGGCCTTTGTTACTCATTATGGCCAATACAAGTACACCATTATGTCCTTCGGTCTAACCAATGCCCCAGCCACCTTCTCTCGGTTAATGAACTCGGTCTTCATGGAGTATTTGGATAAATTCGTCATAGTATACCTCGATGACATACTCATCTACTCCAAGAATGAAGAGGAACATGCCGAACATCTAAGGCGGGTATTGACGAAACTTCGATAGCATCGCCATTATGCCAAATTCTCCAAGTGTGAATTTTGGTTGCCAGAAGTGACCTATCTAGGCCATGTAATCTCTGGTAAGGGTATTGCTGTCAATCCCGAGCGAGTTCAAGCCGTCCTTGATTGGACTCCACCTGAGACGGTCAAGCAAGTTTGGAGCTTCCTTGGCTTAGCGAGCTATTGCCGCCGCTTCGTCGAGAATTTCTCCAAGGTTGCTAAACCTCTAACTGAACTCCTCAAGAAAGATAAAAAGTTCGAGTGGACCCCACAGTGCGAGCTCAGCTTTCAGGAACTGAAAAGACGCCTGACATCTGCTCCCGTACTGGTACCACCAGATTTCTCCAAGGACTTTATTATCTATTGCGACGCATCGCGACAAGGACTAGGTTGCATACTCATGCAAGATCGTCAGGTAATTGCCTATGCTTCACGGCAATTACACCCACATGAGGAAAATTATCCCACACATGATCTAGAGCTTGCAGCTGTAGTCCATGCACTCAAAACTTGGCGACATTACCTCCTCGGTAATCATTGCGAGATCTTCACCGATCACCAAAGTTTGAAATATATCTTCACCCAACCGGATTTGAATCTCAGGCAAAGACGTTGGGTCGAGTTGATCTCGGATTACGACTTAGGAATAACTTACACCCCGGGCAAAGCCAATGTCATGGCTGATGCACTAAGTCGTAAGTCCTATTGTAACAACCTGATGTTACAACAAAGTCAACCACTTCTCCATGAGGAATTTCGTAAGCT
Organism: Triticum dicoccoides; assembly: GCF_002162155.2. Classification (NCBI taxonomy): domain Eukaryota; kingdom Viridiplantae; phylum Streptophyta; class Magnoliopsida; order Poales; family Poaceae; genus Triticum; species Triticum dicoccoides. Next base: position 232,476,292 of record NC_041380.1, on the reverse strand, counting down.
TAATCTTCACATTGTTCCTCGAGGATTTCTATCCACCCTGGTGGTGAAGCCTAACCTTACAGATCAAATCATAGCTGCCCAGAAGCGTGATAAGGGCATATTCCGGATTAAGGAAAACATTGCTAGCGGAGTTGCTAAATGTTTTTCCATGGATGAGCGAGGTGTTGTCTTCTTCGAGAACTGCTTGGTGGTTCCCAAGAAACAACATCTACGCCAGTTGATTCTCAAGGAAGCTCATGACTCCCCTCTCACCATTCATCCCGGTAGTACCAAGATGTATCAAGACCTACGCCAGAGGTTTTGGTGGACTAGGATGAAGAGAGAAATTGCTCAATACATTGCTAGCTGCAACGTCTGTCCTCGTGTTAAAGCAGAGCATCAATGGCCTGCTGGCACCCTTCAACCTTTGGCTATTCCTGGGTGGAAATGGGATAAAATCAGTATGGATTCCATTACTGGGTTTCCCAGGACCAAGAGAGGGAATAATTCCATCTTCGTCGTGATCGACCGTCTTTCCAAAGTAGCCCACTTTCTACCTGTTTGTGAGAGTATCACCGCTAGCCAGCTAGCTGATTTATATATCTCCCGAATAGCATCTCTTCATGGTGTTCCATTGGAAATTAACTCAGACCGTGGGAGTCTCTTCACCTCTCGATTTTGGGAAAGTTTCCAAAATGCTATGGGAACTCGCCTCTCTTTTAGCACTGCCTTCCATCCTCAATCAAGTGGTCAAGTAGAGCGAGTCAATCAAATTCTGGAAGATGTGCTTCGAGCTTCTGTCATCTCGTTCGGAATGGGTTGGGAGAAATGCCTTCCATTCGCGGAGTTTGCTTATAACAATAGTCATCAAGCTAGCTTGGGCAAAGCTCCTTTCGAAGTTCTCTATGGACGAAAATGTCGAACGCCTCTTAACTGGTCAGAAACCGGGAAAGACGACTCTTTGGCCCGGATATGATTCAGGAAGCAGAAGAACAGGTTCGCGTTATTCGTGAGAAATTGAAAACAGCCCAATCTCGTCAAAAGAGCCAATATAATCGTAAACATAGACTCATGACTTATGAAGTCGGCGAGAAGGCTTACCTTCGGGTTACTCCATTAAAGGGAACCCATCGTTTCGGTATCAAAGGCAAATTGGCTCCTCGTTACATTGGACCCTTTCGCATTCTTGCCAAACGAGGAGAAGTTGCCTACCAATTGGAACTACCTTCGCATCTTTCCAGAGTTCACGATGTCTTCCACGTTTCACAACCCAGGCGTTGCTTCGCGGATCCTATCCGTGGAGTGGACCACGAAACGCTTGATCTACAAGATAACCTCTCATATCGGGAATATCCCGTTCGTATCCTTGATCAAGCCGAGCGTACCACTCGACGCCATAATATCAAGTTTCTCAAGGTTCAATGGTCACACCATTCCGAGAAAGAAGCCACTTGGGAAAGGGAGGATCGTCTTCGACTCGAGTACCCCACCTTCTTCCCGGAGGATCCTAAATCTCGGGACGAGATTCTTTTGAGTGGGGGCGAGTTGTCACATCCCTGTGTTAGTCATGCATTAGGATTGGTTGAACATGTGCATCATGTTTAAATTCCCAGAAAACTGAAATGGGGATGACAGAACCCCCAGCACCCCCATGGAACAACTAGGGTTTACAAAAAACTTTTTCAATGAACCTGAAATGCCCTTCTAAAAAGCCCACCCTTTTTGTTTTGGGTTAAAACCTTTGACAAAAATGGTGCACATTTTTCTAGGACATCTTAAGGTCATTGGACTAATTCTTATAGTATTTGCATTTGGGCATTTAAATGCTATAAAATATTTTAAATGCTCAAATAATCATAAACTAAAATGTTTGCTGTTGGATATATTCTAAGCAGTAGCCATGATTAATTTTATGATTTTTGGAAATGCCCTGGCATTTTTAATAAAGCCCTGAAGTTACAGAAATAATAGAATAAATGAAAAACAGAAAAAGAGAGAGAGAGAACATAGACTTACCTGGCGTAGCCCACCTAGCCCACCAGCCGGCCCACCTAGCTGGCCCGGCCCAGCAGCCGCTCCACGCAGCTGCTTCGCCTAGCCAGCAAGGCGAGCAGGTGCTCGGCGGCGAGCACAGGAGCTCGCCACGCCACCTTCCTGCTTCCCTGCTTCACCTGGCCACTGCCTCGACGCCGCGAATGCCTCCACGTCGTGCACCGAAGCCCCTGGACATGCTCATTCGTCCCCAATGCCTCTCCCTCGCCGTTCCCCACCATGGCGACGCCCCTACCGCCGCATCGTCGTCGTAGCCGCGCCCTCCGTCGTCCTCGCGCCGTGCCATCGTGTCCACGAGCTCCGCCATCGTCGACTACATCGAGCAGGCCGAGCCCCGAGCGCTCGCCCGCTCTAGAATCGCCCTGACCCCGTCTTCCCCAACTCCGTCCACTGGAGATCCCCTTCGCCGTCCCTGCCGCATCAGCTCGTCCCCGACCTCGCTGACTGCCTCGACTTGACCCCCGTGAGCTCAGCCACCTCCCCACCCTCTCCGTTCCCTCTCTCGAGCCCCGTAGCGACTGCACGTAGCTCACCCGCACGCGCCGCTGCGGAGCTCATCGCCGACGACGCTCCAGCCACCCAATGGTTGCGCCACCCTGTCCACTAGCCCTACCGCACCCCCAGGAGCTCAACACACTAAACCACGCGCCTCTCCGTGCCCCCTAGCGACTAGTTCGACCTCACTCGAGCTCCGGCCGCCGCCAAACTCATCACCGGCGTCGTTTCCAGCCACCCCAGCTCCACCCACTGCCACCACTCGATGCGGCTCACTCCCCGCATCACGTAGATGGTCTCCGTCGTCCTTTTGGTTGTCGGAGTGCAAAACCCGCGCTGCTCCGCCGCGTCTGGCCTCGCCGGCGGCTAAACACCGGCGAGTTTGACCCTGTTTGACCCTGTGTGGGCCCAGGTTGACTTCCCCCTGAGTCTATGATAGGTGGGGCCAGCCTGTTAATTAGTTTAGGATTAGTGTTAACTAATTTTAATTAGTTTAGTCACTGACATGTGGGCCCAGGCCCTACTGACAGTTAATTAGTACTAACTTAATCCTGTTAATTAGCTGAGACACTGACAGACAGGGCCCACCAGTCAGGTTTGACTGGCCCTGGTGCCTTTGACTCGCTGATGTCATCCTGACGCAATGCTGACGCAGTAAATCCTTTCTGGATTTATTCTTTAATAGGAAATTCCAGAAAATAGCCGAAACTTCTAAAAATCATAGAAAATCAACCATAGCTCCAAATCAAACAATTTATATATGAAAAATGATCAGAAAAATTCAATCTATCCATCTGCAATGGTTTCATGCATGATAAAACAAGATAACCTTGCTGTTTAATTAAAATAAGATAATGCACTAATAAGGCTAAGTTAAATGAACTATCATTTGAATCTTTGATTCAAATGGGTTCATTCCTTTCTGTTTTAACTTGCATTAGGCCAAGACACATTCATTTTGCCATGTCATAGCATGCATCATATTGTTGCATATTGTCATGTGTTGATTATGTTCGGTGTGTCTTTCGTGGTAGGTTCTGCCTCCGAGGATAACCCCGAGTATCCGTCTGAAGGGCAATACCCTACTACCACTACATCAGGCAAGCAACCCATTGATCATTCCGATACAAACCCATGTTCTCACTTCTGCTCTTGTTTACTGCATTAAGACAACGTGATTCAAACTGCTGTGTGCTACGGTAGGTGAACCCTTATCCTCTGCATGACCTGTCATTGCCACAGTAACTAGATGAAACCCACTAGCATGTGTAGGAGTTGATTGAGCCATGTATGTGTTTCCTACCTTGCTATGCCTGCTATGCTTAGAGTTGTGTCAGGTCTGGTTCATCTGGGTGATGGGCTAGAGTGAAATGATATGTCGGTAATGTGAGGGATGTGTTGAACATGATTTGGTAAAGGTATCGGTGGGAGGCCATGTAGGAGTACATGGTGGGTTGTTTCATTGAGGCCGTCCATAAGAACTGAGATCTATATGCGTGATTTAAGATTCAACTACTACCACACATTGGGCCCTGAAATATGACCCCGCTCGACTCACCGACCCCTCTCGCCCTCTGTCCAGGAGTTGCAACTAGTTTCTGGTGTTTGTAGGTTATGTGTTGGCGGCCGTGTGTAGCGCTGACCCTAGGGGTGGGCTATGATGCGGTAGATACACTGTGGCCGGGTATGCCGGACGCCCGTTTGGCGTCTCGGGACCCTGTACACATCGTTTGGGGCCGTTGAGGACACCCCGGCCGGATTTCCTTGCGGATGGAACTTGAATAGGCGATAAACCTGGACTAGAGACTTGTGCAGTTAGTCAGGTCATGGTCTACACCCACGTCGGTTTTCGCTTGAAGTCTGCCGAGCACATGTCGTTTTGGGAATGTCCCCGTTTCTGATTTTGATTTGGTGGTAGCCCAACCTCAAATCCATCTTGGAAAAGACTGAGGATCCAGCGAGCTGATCATACAGATCGTTGATCCTGGGAAGTGGATACTTGTTCTTGATGGTGACCAAGTTGACAGGTCGGTAATCTACAACCATTCGATCCATTCCATCCTTCTTCTTGACGAAGAGGACGGGGCAAGCCCAAGGAGGGGAACTAGGACGGATGAAACCCTTTTTCATGGACTCATTGAGTTGGTTCTTAAGCTCGGCTAGTTCTAAGGGTGCCATCTTATAGGGTCTTCTAGAAATTTGAACGGTTCCTGGAACAAGGTCTATCACAAACTCGACATCCCTGTTAGGTGGAACACCTGGCAGTTCTTCTGGAAAGACATCCGGAAAGTCTCGGACTACCGGAACATCCTCAAGGTCTGGAAGGGGGTTGGCATTTAGGGAGTGAAGCTGGCGCTTGGCCACTCGAGTTAAGACATTGACTGTCTTGCCCGACGGGTGAGTAAGTTGAACGGTTCTAGTGGCACAATCAATCTTAGCATAATGAGCTGACATCCAGTCCATACCCAAGATGATGTTTATGTCCGAGGACTTGAGAGCTATTAAGGATGCAAGGAAGACAAGTCTATTGACAAGAATTTCGTTCCCATGGCTTACTCTAGAAGTTTGCCATCTAGAGCCAGGGGTTTGAATTTCCATGGTAGTGGGCATGTCACAGAATGTCATGTTATGCAATCGAGCATAGTTCTCGGATATGAATGAATGGGATGCTCCAGTATCAAAAAGAACAGATGCCGGATGGCAATTAACAAGGAGCATATCAAGGACGACGTTAGGATCCTCATGAGCCTCCTCGGCTGAAACATAGTTGACATGGCCATGTGTAGTGGTGACCCGCTTGGCGTAGATTGTCTTTCCCGCTGGCTTACCATGACCAACGGACTTTCCAGACTGATTGGGGTTGTTGTTCTGAGGACACTCTCGGCTATAATGACCCGGCTCTCCACACTTGAAACATGTCACAACATTGGGGCGTGGAGCAGCATTCGCAGCAGGGCCACCATAGGGCTTGGACGGTGCAAACTGCTGGTTGGGACGAGGCGCCTCAAAGGATGGCCTTGGAATGAACCTGGGTGGCAGTGCCGTGCTTGAAATCCACACCCGACGCTTCGGAGATCCAGAGCCGGATGAAGAGCCAAAATCACGAGAGTGCTTGCGTGAAGCTTCATAATCAGACTGGCCTGTCTCAGCACTGATGGCTTTATTGACCAACTTCTGAAAGGAGGTGCACTCGTGCAGACGAAGATCGCGGCGAAGCTCAGGGCTAAGTCCCTTGCAGAACCTTGCCTGCTTCTTAGCGTCGGTGGATACCTCTTCAGGAGCATATCGTGCCAGATCCCCAAATTGATGACTATATGCATCCACAGTCAGCCTTCCTTGGGTGAAATTGCAGAACTCTTCCCTCTTGCGATCTATGAGACCTTCCGGAATGTGATGCTCACGGAAAGCCTCACTGAATTCAGCCCAAGTAGTGATTTGGCCAACCGGGCGCATAGCTTCAAAATTTTCCCACCAAAGGCTAGCAGGGCCTTCGAGGTGATAGGCAGCATAAGTAACCTTATCAACTTCGGCTACGCTGGCAGAACGTAGCTTGTGGGTGATGCTGCGAAGCCAGTCATCCGCATCGAGAGGCTCGACGGAATGGTTAAACTTTGGCGGGTACAGCTTGATAAAGTCATTGATTGACACCAAGTCATTTCGCTGATGGCGTGCAGTGTTTTGCTCAATCCACTCCAGCAAGCGGTTAGTCTCACGCTTGTTTCTTTCCGCCTCCAGCATCACTTCGGCCAGAGAAGGCGGGTGAGGCAGATTTTCACCCCTAACTGCACTGGCTTCCCCCTGCTCCGGGGCAGCAGGGTTGCTGCGGGTGTTGACCATCCTAGGAGAAAACAAGACAACGCTTTAGATAAGGATGGCACAAACTTAGCAAGGAAGTGCAGAATGTAATGGATAACACAGAATGCAGAGATGTTCATCCGTATGTCATGGTAATATAGAACTGCCATATATATACCAACGGTCATACATACCATACATAGTTTAGTACAAGCCCAGGCTACAGTACAACTATGATGAAAGACGTTACGTCTCATCGGAGGCATTCCAAGCTCCTATACATTATTTGTCTACATCTCCGGAATTGATTACACACAAAGTCATATTCCACAAGTCACGCAGGACAGTGGAGATACAACTATTACAATACTAGTGATACTACTACTAACTCAGACAGCTCCGTAGTAGTCCTCATAGAAGTCACCTCCATAGCCTGGAAGTTCAACGTGATCATCCGGGAACAGACGGTCCTGAGGAGCTTGTGGACCAAAGGGGCTAGGATGAGGTCTTGGACCAACAAACCGAGACAAAGTGGCCCAATGATCAGCACGGGTGTTGAAAAGCTCCAGTCTCAAGGCCCGATTCTCTTGGTCCTTATCCTCGAGCATCTCGGCAGTGGTACGCGTTAGTGAGTCCTCCTGAGTGGAGTCAGCATAGATAGCCTGGAGATACCCTTGTGCTCCCGAAAGTGAAGCTGGCATATAACGGAAGTCGGTGTTCCAAAGCAGGCCAGTCCGGACTCGCATGATGGTCATCATGGAATAGGAAGCATCCTGCACAACCATCTCAACAGTAACCCCGAGTCCATAGGAACAGTGGAGGGGCTCGGTAGATCCAGGATAAGAAGTAAATATCCTGACGGTGCAGAAATATTGGCTTTGATTAAAGTCTCGGAATTGCTCTTCGACAGTGTATTCGGGATACCAATGGTAACCCGTCTCGATCATTACCCAGACTAACATAGCAGTATGACCGGGCACATCGAGGCACCGGGTCAGTCGAACCACTTGGTTTTGAGCACGAGTGGCCATCTGAAAGCACAACCACAATTCAAAGACATTAGAATTTCTAGGGAAAATTGGACAGCATAACAACTGTAAATGCCCAGAAAAAGATTTGAGACATCCACAACAGTTGCAATACCACTCAACAACATCATATCAAGGTTCTGATTCAACTGGCAACATACTAAAAGTAGTAGAAACTGTACTGAGGCTTGTAACAACAATCCTATAAGCTACTACGGATTAGTAACACGTGAACTTGATAGAAGAAGAGAGCCTAGTCCTTAACCCACGTTGAATGAGAAGAGAATGACTCAGATCAGAGGGCATAAGGTAGAGGAGTAAAAGAGCCTTACGTTCCCTCCCACAATCAATTCCACTACATATAACTAAAGCATTTCTAGACTCGACATCGACCAGTTTGGCTCAACGAACCTACAGGCAGTCCGGCTCTGATGCCAACGCTGTCAGGACCCTGATTCCAAGTCACATCGATCTAGCTGGTAACACCTCATATCACATTGCGGCCTCACGGACGGTATCCCACGGGTGTCGCCTTACCATGGCCCGGAACCGTTTGCGCCTTTTGGCTCACGTATATGATAGTGTCGCTAGCATCCATATGACAGAGAACCCGGGCCGACATGGCTAGTCGTGAACCCAAAGCGGCACAGACCTATGGACACAGGCATACGTGAATCACATCGAACATGTCGGTCATCAGCGAGTGAATCCGGGCTGTAGCACTGGGCTAACAGGACTCTGGGGAACCCGGGCTGTAGCAGGCTAGGAAGGACTCCGGATGTCACCGCGTGACATTTCCCTAAAGGGACAGACATAGGAACGAAGTGAAACACATGCCGGCCAGTCAAGTGTTCAGAGCAGTAGTGCTGGGCTAGCAGGACTCCGGTGAACCAGGCTGTAGCGGACTACTATCGCTCAGGAAGCACTAGACTACATTTCCCCATATGAGAGGCTGCCAAGGATAAACAACTAGATTGTCGGATCCCGCTCATACCGAGCATTTCAATCATACACACAATATGCCCGATATGAGTGCATACAACATGGCATCACAACAAAACTCTACAACTCAAGTACTTTATTTAAAGGCTCCAGAGAGCCATATATAACATGTTCATACAGGTAGGGGTCACACGACCCGACACTCAAGTCATACAATCATACAAGCACATGCGGAAGCAACTAGTCTGAGTACAGACACTAGAAAGAAAGAAGGCTTCTCGAAGCCTGTCTATCTACATAGGGCCCACCATGGCCAGGATCACCACCTGGGTGGCTAGTCACTCGTCGACATCAAGGTCTACGTAGAACCCATCGTAGGGGGCGGTGTTGTCGTCTGAAAATAGTAATTAAGCAAACATGAGTACAAAGGTACTCAGCAAGTCTTACATCAGAACCTACCATACATGCTTATTCTCAAGAACGTGGTGGAGTTATTGCAGCAAGCCAGCTTTGACTCTTGGCTAAGCTATCCTACGAGACTCCACTAGTCAAATAGTTTTCGCACACGAGTCCACTACTCACCAACACAATACTCCACCGGGGATCCTCCCTCGTCATCCTACGAGAGGGCCATCCTCGGTACTCACACTTATCTTGAGTCTTTTAGTAGTATCCATTAACTTGTCTATGAACTGTATAGGCAACGAAGTAGTCCTTTACCGCGGACACGGCTATTCGAATAGTTTTATACCCTGCAGGGGTGTACTTCATCACACATGTTTTCACCACTTAGCGTCTGCACACGACATGTGCTCGGCAGACTTCAAGCGAAAACTGACGTGGGTGTAGACCACGACCTGACTAACCGCACAAGTCTCTAGTCCAGGTTTATCGCCTATTCAGGTTCCATCCGCAAGGAAATCCGGCCGGGGTGTCCTCAACGGCCCCAAACGATGTGTACAGGGTCCCGAGACGCCAAGTGGGCGCCCGACATACCCGGCCACAGTGTATCTACTGCATCATAGCCCACCCCTAGGGTCAGCGCTACGCACGGCCGCCAACACATAACCTACAAACACCAGAAACTAGTTGCAACTCCTGGACAGAGGGTGAGAGGGGTCAGTGAGTCGAGCGGGGTCATATTTCAGGGCCCAATGTGTGGTAGTAGCTGAGTCTTAAATCACGCATATAGATCTCAGTTCTTATGGATGGCCTCAATGAAACAACCCACCATGTACTCCTACATGGCCTCCCATCGATACCTTTACCAAATCATGTTCAACACATCCCTCACATTACCGACATAATCATTTCACTCTAGCCCATCACCCGGATGAACCAAACCTGACACAACTCTAAGCATAGCAGGCATAGCAAGGTAGGAAACACATACATGGCTCAATCAACTCCTACACATGCTAGTGGGTTTCATCTAGTTACTGTGGCAATGACAGGTCATGCAGAGGATAAGGGTTCAACTACCGTAGCACACAACAGTTTGAATCGCGTTGTCTTAATGTAGTAAACAAGAGTAGAAGCGAGAACATGGGTTTGTATCGGAATGATCAATGGGTTGCTTGCCTGATGTAGTGGTAGTAGGGTACTGCCCTTCAGATGGATACTCAGGGTTATCCTCGGAGGCAGAACCTACTACGAAAGACACACCGAACATAATCATCACATGACAATATGCAAAAATATGATGCATGCTATGACATGGCAAAATGAATGTGTCTTGGCCTAATGCAAGTTAAAACAGAAAGGAATGAGCCCATTTGAATCAAAGATTCAAATGATAGTTCATTTAACTTAGCCTTATTAGTGCATTATCTTATTTTTCTTAAACAGCAAGTTTATCTTGTTTTGTCATGCATGAAACCATTATATATGGATAGATTGAATTTTTCTGATCATTTTTCATATATAAATTGTTTGATTTGGAGCTATGGTTGATTTTCTATGATTTTTAGAAGTTTCGGCTATTTTCTGGAATTTCCTATTAAAGAAAAAATCCAGAAAAGGATTTACCGCGTCAGCATTGCGTTAGGATGCATCAGCGAGTCAAAGGCACCAGGGCCAGTCAAACCTGACTGGTGGGCCCTGTCTGTCAGTGTCTCAGCTAATTAACAGGATTAAGTTAGTACTAATTAATTGTCAGTGGGGCCTGGGCCCACATGTCAGTGACTAAACTAATTAAAATTAGTTAACACTAATCCTAAACTAATTCACAGGCTGGCCCCACCTATCATAGACTCAGGGGGAAGTCAACCTGGGCCCACACGGGGTCAAACAGGGTCAAACTCGCCGGTGTTTAGCCGCCGGCGAGGCCAGACGCGGTGGAGCAGCGCGGGTTTTGCACTCCGTCGACCAAAAGGACGGCGGAGACCATCTACGTGATACGGGGAGTGAGCCGCGTCGAGTTGTGGCAGTGGGTGGAGCTAGGGTGGCCGGAAATGACACCGGTGACGAGTTTGGCAGCGGTCGGAGCTTGGGTGAGGTCGAACTAGTCGCTAGGGGGCACGGAGAGGCGCGTGGTTTAGTGCGTTCAGCTCCTGGGGGCGCGGTAGGGCTAGTGGATAGGGTGGCGCAGCTATTAGGTGGCTGGAGCCTCGTCGGCGACGAGCTCTGCGGCGACGCGTGCGGGTGAGCTACGTGCAGTCGCTACGGGGCTCGAGAGAGGGAATAGAGAGGGTGGGGAGGTGGCTGAGCTCACGGGGGTCACGTCGAGGCAGTCGGCGAGGTCGGGGACGAGCTGATGCGGCGGGGGCAGTGAAGGGGATCTCCTGTGGCCGGAGTTGGGGAAGACGGGGTCAGGGCGATTCTAGAGCGGACGAGCGCTCGGGGCTCGGCCTGCTCGATGTAGTCGACGATGGCGGAGCTCGTGGACACGATGGCACGGCGCGAGGATGACGGAGAGCGCGGCTACAACGACGGTGCGGCGGCAGGGGCGTCGGCCATGGTGGGGAACGACGAGGGAGAGGCGTTGGGGACAAATGAGCGTGTCCAGGGGCTTCAGTGCGCGACGTGGAGGCGTTCGCGGCGTCGAGGCAGTGGCCAGGTGAAGCAGGGAAGCAGGGAGGTGGTGTGGCGAGCTCCTGTGCTCGCCGCCGAGCACCTGCTCGCCTCGCTGGCTAGGCAAAGCAGCTGCGTGGAGCGGCTGCTGGGCTGGGCCAGCTAGGTGGGACGGCTGGTGGGCTAGGTGGGCTGCACCAGGTAAGTCTCTGTTCTCTCTCTCTCTTTTTCTGTTTTTCATGTATTCTATTATTTCTGTAACTTTAGGGCTTTATTAAAAATGCCAGGGCATTTCCAAAAATCATAAAATTAATCATGGCTACTGCTTAGAATATATCCAATAGCAAACATTTTAGTTTATGATTATTTGAGCATTTAAAATATTTTATAGCATTTAAATGCCCAAATGCAAATACTATAAGAATTAATCCAATGACCTTAAGATGTCCTAGAAAAATGTGCACCATTTTTGTCGAAGGTTTTAACCCAAAACAAAAAGGGTGGGCTTTTTAGAAGGGCATTTCAGGTTCATTGAAAAAGTTTTTTGTAAACCCTAGTTGTTCCAGGGGGGTGCTGGGGGTTCTGTCATCCCCATTTCAGTTTTCTGGGAATTTAAACATGATGCACATGTTCAACCAATCCTAATGCATGACTAACACAGGGATGTGACAACATGATAGCCTCTAGGGCATATCTCCAACAATCTCCCACTTGCACTACAGTCAATCAAATAGACATCGAATGCCCATAGCTCTAATGTGCCCCTCATGCTTGGATTGTGGAAGCGGCTTAGTCAATGGATCCGCAACATTTGCATTCGTGTGAATTTTGCATAACTCAACATCACCATTCTTTACGATCTTTCGTATCAGGTGATATTTCCGATCTATGTGTCTAGTCTTATGGTGATCCCTCGGCTCCTTAGCTTGTGTGATGGCACCAGAATTATCACAATAAAGGTCCAACGGTTTTACGGAGGTTGGGAAAATACCAAGATCATCCAGAAAGTTCTGAATCCAAACACCTTCCTTTGCAGCTTCACAAGCCGCAATGTATTCAGCTTCTGTGGTAGAATCGGCCACGGTATCTTGCTTGAACTCATCTAGCTCACTGCTCCTCCGTTCATGACATACACGAATCCGGACTGTGATCAACAATCATCTCTGTTGGTTTGGAAACTAGCATCTGCGTAACCCCTTACGACGAGCTTTTCTTCACCTCCATAAACTAGGAACATCTCTTTAGTCCTTTTCAGGTACTTCAAAATAGTCTTTACCGCTGCCTAGTGACTCTCACCTGGGTTGCCCTGGTATCTACTTGTTAGGCTTAGTGCAAAAGCAACATCAGGCCGTGTACATATCATGGCATACATGATGGATCCAATTGCCGAGGCATACGGAATCCGGCTCATCCTGCTTCTCTCATCAGATGTCGAAGGACTCTGAGTCTCACTATTAGCCTTATACCATGTGAGACAGGCAAGAACCCTTTCTTGGCCTCACTCATGTTGAACCGCTTCAACACTTTATCTATGTACATGCTTTGGCTCAAGCCGAGTAGCCTCCACGATCTATCACTATAGATCTTAATGCCTAAAATATACACTGCCTCACCAAGGTCCTTCATTGAAAACTTGCCATTCGATGATTCCTTGACCGAGTTAAGCATCGAAACATCATTCCCGATCAGTAATATGTCATCCACATACAAGATCAAAAACACAATCGAGCTCCCACTTAACTGCTTGTATAAACAAACGTCCTCATCGCTTTTGATGAAACCGAGACCAGTGACGACCTCATCAAAACGAATGTTCCAACTCCGAGATGCTTGCCTCAACCCATAAATGGATCTCTTGAGCTTGCATACTTTACTAGTGCTACTAGTAGGATCGACAAAACCCTCGGGTTGTATCATATACACGTCCTCGGTTAAATTTTGGTGAAGGAAAGCCGTTTTGACATCCATCTGCCATATCTCATAATCAAAATATGCAGCTATAGCTAGTACGATCCTTACCGACTTCAGCTTCGCTACCGGCGAGTAAGTCTGGTTGTAGTCAATTCCTTGAACTTGTCCATAACTAAGGGAGTCCTGGATTAGGGGGTCTCCGGACAGCCGGACTATATCCTTTGGCCGGACTGTTGGACTATGAAGATACAAGATTGAAGACTTCGTCTCGTGTCCGGATGGGACTCTACTTGGCGTGGAAGGCAAGCTAGGCAATACGGATATGTATATCTCCTCCTTTGTAACCGACCTTGTGTAACCCTAGCCCCCTCCGGTGTCTATAAATCGGAGGGTTTTAGTCCGTAGGAAAACATACAATCATACCATAGGCTAGCTTCTAGGTTTAGCCTCTCCAATCTCGTGGTAGATCAACTCTTGTAATACTCATATCATCAAGAATAAATCAAGCAGGACGTAGGGTTTTACCTCCATCAAGAGGGCCCGAACCTAGGTAATACATCGTGTTCCCTGCCTCTTGTTACCATCCACCTTAGACGCATAGTTGGGACCCCCTACCCGAGATCCGCCGGTTTTGACACCGACATTGGTGCTTTCATTGAGACTTCCTCTGTGTCATGGACGTTAGGCTTGATGGATCCTACGATCATCGATAGTGATGCAGTCTAGGGTGAGAATTTTCTCCCCGGGCAGATCTTTGTGTTCGGCGGCTTCGCACTGCGGGCCAACTCGCTTGGCCATCTGGAGCAGATCGAAAGTTACACCCCTGGCCACCAGGTCATGTTTGGAAGCTTAAACTACACGGCCGATATCCGCAGAGACTTGATCTTCGACGGATTCGAGCCCCTGCCTTGTGCGCCACGCAGTCACGATGAGTACGATTTAGCTCTACCATCGGACCGTATTCAGGAGATCGCACCAGCAGCCGCTCCGAGCCTCAATTCGGAGCTAGTTGCGCCATCCATGGACGGGTGGATAGACCCCGTCACGGAGGCCGTATCCTCAGCGGCGATCGAGCCGAATATCGACCTTACCCTTCACGAGAGCTGTGTTGCCAAACTGCTGGATCCTTCTCCGGCCACGGACTCCGAACCACCTGCGCCCGTTCCTGTCGAATCCGATTGGGCGCCAATCATGGAGTTTACCTCCGCGGATATTTTTCAGCACTCGCCCTTTGGCAACATACTGAACTCATTAAGGTCTCTCTCCTTGTCAGGAGAGTCCTGGCCGAACTACGTCCGACAGGATTGGGATGCGGATGACGAAGAAATTCGCCGCCCACCCACCACCCACTTAGTAGCCACTGTCGATGACTTAACCGACATGCTCGACTTCGACTCCGAAGACATCAATGGTATGGACGACGATGCGGGAGGCGAAGAGGAACCACTGCCCACAAGGCACTGGATGCCAACTTCATCACATGACGTATACATGGTGGACACACCCAAAGAAAATAACGACGAGGAACGGAAGGATGCAGTGAAGGGTGGTTCCCTCGAGAAGCAGTCAAAGCGGCAGCGTAAACGCCGCTTCAAATCCCGCCTCAGCAGAAATAACGATCATATAGACCCAGCGTTAGAGCAGGGTGAACCATTGCCCGACCACGGCAACACAAAAAATCAAGCCAAACAACCCAACCCCGTCGAAGATAACAGTCCAGACGACATCACACCGGGCAGGCGCCAGGAGCAACATAATGCCCACCAAAGGCTTGTTGCCACTGCGAGGAGTCTGAAAAAACAGAAGCAAAGGCTCAAGGCTGCACAAGACACACTCAAAATCAAATGGAGTGAAGTACTCAACACTGCAGCGAAATACAACAGTAATCGCCACACCAAGAGCTATCCGAAGCGAAAGTTGCTACCTGAATTTGATGAGGAGGCCTTAGATCCTCCACAATTAAAAAATAAAACGGCTATCCGGTCGGATAGACAACCTCATAGCCAACATAAAGCGGCAAACGACGCCGCACATAAACTAGTACGCGATCCGCGCAAGGGCTCGCATCAAAAGGACGATGCAACCAGATCCATCTATGGACCATGCAGGCGCGCTCCAACATACAATGCAACACAATAAACATCTGAACACCACGGTACGCCCAAATACAGGGGTGCCGCACACCCTCTATGTTTCACCGACGAGGTGCTGGACCATGAATTTCCAATGGGATTCAAACCCATAAACATCGAGGCGTACGACGGAACAACAGACCCTGGGGTCTGGATTGAGGACTACATCCTCCACATCCATATGGCTCGAGGAGATGATCTCCACGCCATCAAGTACTTACCCCTCAAGCTCAAAGGGCCAGCTCGGCACTGGCTTAAAAGCCTCCCTGAAAACTCCATCGGAAGCTGGGAAGAGCTCGAAGACGCCTTTCGGGCAAATTTTCAAGGGACATATGTCCGACCACCGGATGCAGACGATTTAAGTCATATAACTCAACAGCCCGGTGAGTCAGCCCGAAAACTTTGGAACAGGTACCTCACTAAAAAGAACCAAATAGTTGACTATCTGGACGCTGAAGCCTTAGTAGCTTTCAAGCATAGCATTCGAGACGAATGGCTTGCCAGACACCTCGGTCAAGAAAAGCCGAGAACAATGGCAGCATTAACAAGCCTCATGACCCGTTTTTGCGCGGGCGAGGATAGCTGGTTAGCCCGATGCAGCACCAGTGACCCAAGTACATCCGAAGTCAGGGATGGAAAGGGAAATCACGACGCAGCAAGAATAAGCGCTGTAATAAAGAAGACAACCCGAAGAGCACGGCGGTGAACGCCGGATTTAAAAGCTCTCGGCCAGGGCAGCAGAGGCCGCCCTCCAAAGGCAACAGAGACGAATTATCCAGCCTAAACAAAATTCTGGACCAAATATGCCAGATCCATAGCACCCCGGATAAACCTGCAAATCATACCCACAGAGAATGTTGGGTCTTCAAACAGTCCAGCAAGCTCAACGCCGAACACAAGGGGCAGGATACACCAAGTGAAGACGAGGACGAGCCTCGCAAGCAAAGCACAGGGGAACAAAAGAAATTCCCACCAGAAGTCAAAACAGTCAACGTGTTACACGTGATAAAAGGGAGAAACAAAGCGGCACCTTTAGAGGAACATGCCCCAGGGCCTATCACCGTGGACCTCCGCCACTGGTCGTCCTGACCGATCACCTTCGACCATCGGGATTACTCGACAAGTATCCGGTGTGCAGGATGGGCTGCCTTGGTATTAGATCCAATAATTGACGGATACCACTTCACCCGAGTCCTGATGGACGGCGGCAGTAGTTTAAATCTGATATATCAGGACACAGTCCGCAAAATGGGGATAGACCCAACAAAAATTTGCTGCAGCAATGCTACCTTTAAAGGAGTAACGCCAGGCCCGGAGGCTCACTACAGGGGCTCCCTGCTACTAGAGGTTATATTCGGCTTCCCCGATAACTTCCGTAGCGAAAATTTAACTTTCCACGTCACTCCGTTCCAAAGTGGCTATCAAGCACTACTCGGACGCGAAGCTTTCGCTCGCTTTAACGCAATACCACATTACACTTCCCTCAAGCTCAAGATGCTCGGTCCATGTGGCATCATTACAGTAAATGGAAATATTGAGCGCTCCTTGTGTGCCGAAGACGGTGCGGCCGCCTTGGCCGCCGGACACTAAAACGGCCTCACCAACTCAAGCATTTGACAGGTTGTTAAGACCACAGACACGGCTAGACGAGTCCGGCTCAGCTATATGTAATTAACAGGTTTGATGGCCATACCCCTATTACAATACAAGGGGCTCAACGCGCGCGCAAAAGTGGCAATAAGGCTCACCTTTACTCATTTTCAACTATATATTGTTTATTTAGTATAACTTAACTTTTGCACAACAACTTTTCAATTAAGTTCCTCTCTTTTTCAGACGACCATCGTGCTACACCCGTCCAGGATATGGCACAACGGAGACATAGGCGCAGACGTGCAGCAGGGACCCGTTCCAAGGATTCTTTGTAGATTAAGACCCTGCGTAAACCTTTTTTATTGTCTCTTGTTGATTTACATCCCTCGGATTCTCAGTACAACCGAGAAGGATGCTGGCGTCTTGGCATGTGGCCATGCCAGAATAATGCACGTACCTGGACACCAGGGGCTTATTACAAAGGGTACTGTTTAGACCCGGTTTACACCATAAGGACCGAATACCTTAGGGAGTGTTCGGCGTCACGAGTTTGGCCTTATATGCATCAGCTCCGAATCATGTCTTTGGTAAAATGTTGGGTTTGCCCGGCTCCTGTGTTTTGCTGCCTTACGTTCCGCTCTATCGGCTAAGGCAGCACCAGGAGAACTACTACGATTGTGCCCTGGTTCATCCGGACGAGCACCTCAGTAGAGAAAGCCAAAAACTGACTGTCATGATATAGCGTGAGACTGGTCAACCACTCGATGACTTATTGGAATCTTCGAGATTCCTCCGCATTAACAAAGGGTCGTTTCCCGGCCAGGCATGTACGCACCCCGAATCCGGATGAGTGCGGAGTCACCAGGGGCTATATAGTAGCCCCACTGTCAAACTCCTATGGCTAAGTGAAAGTGTTAAGGCATTATAGTCCGGTTGCCTAGTTCGCTGCGCTATCACCTCCTTAATAGGACCAAGACGTTGGATTAAGTGTGAATACGCGTCTTCTGCGAACACCCCCGCATTATATGTGTGGGGGCTGAAGCCGACGACTGCAATCTTTCAGGTTATATACAGGTATACATAAACGGCCGCACAGGAGGCATCACAATACTTTCAGGCAAAAATATAAATGCAGCCTTGATAAATTTAATAAAACGTTGTTTTTACAATGGGAATACATGTCACTCAAACATAACATTCTTCGAGCACTGGGCGTCTATCGAACGAGCGCCCTTAAGAACTTCTTCAAAATAGTGCTCGGTAGCCACTCGGCCTATGGCTGAACCCTGCGCCGCGACGGTGGTGGCATCCATCTCCGCCCAGTATGTTTTGACACGGGCAAGGGCCATCCGCGAGCCTTCTATGCATGCCGACCTCTTCATCACATTAATGCGTGGCACCGCACCAAGGAACTGCTGCACCAAGCTAAAATAGCTGTTCGGCATTGGCCTTTCCGGCCACAGATGATCCAAGACAGACCTCATGGCGAGTACGGACAATCTATTGAGTTTGGCCCATTCGGCAAGCTGATCAGTCAATGGAAGCGGACGCTCTAGAACGTTAAATTGCGACCAGAACAGCTTGTCCACTTCATGATCTGTCTGATCTCGGAAGTATTCGGCCGCATCGACAGCGCTCGCCGCTAAATCCAGATATGCATCGGCCAAACTCCACAACCGATCCAGAGGGGCATACCGCGGATCGCCGAACTTCCTCCGCAGCATAAAGGGCTTCCCAGCCACAATATCCCCGGCTTCACGCAGTTCCTCCTTCTTTGCTCTCATTGCAGAGCGGGTGTCTTTGGTCGCCATTGTGGCCTTTTCGAGGTCCGTAGCCATCGCCCAACTTTCTTCTTCAAGAAACTGGCAGCGGTCGGCAGTGTGTTTTAACTTCACAACCATTTTGGCCATTTTTTCTTTGCTCTAGCTATGCGCGGCCTTCTTGGATCTCAACTCTTCGGCCGCCTTCAAAACAGCCGCATTACTACTCCTTGCTTGCTCCTTGGCTCGGGCAACCTCCGCCCGCAGGGCCTCCACGGTGGCAACTCCATCTGCAGTCACAACATATTAAAGATACTGGCATCATGCTGGTCTTACTATGTGACATTCACTACAAACATCACCTACCCTGTGCCTCGTCAAGCCGCTTGTTAACAAGCTCGATATCGGCATCCGTCGCATCTAGTCGCCGCTTTAGTTCGGCAACCCCATCAGTCCGGCTAGCCACCGGAGCTTCAAACACCTGCACATAAAGGCGGTCTGGTTATTACCTTGGACTATGATCCTCCGTTCGCCGCCGTTCTCGACGAGAACCAGAGTCTCAGGGGCTACTATCTACACAGGGCACACCTAAAATCCGCGGTACAATCACAAATGTATATCATTTCACGTACCTCAAAGCCCGTCAGTAGACTCATAAAGGCTTCATGCAACCCGTTTTCGGCGGACGAAATCCTTTCAATCACCGTACACATTAATGTACGGTGCTCTTTTGAGATAGTCGCTTGCTCTAGCAGACCCTTCAGTACGTCCGACCGCATACCCGATGGTTCCGGACTCTTTTGATTGCTCTCTTCAAGAGCCGGATACTGAGGGCTTCGAGTGACCATGGGATTACCTTCTGGCCTTGCCGGATCCGGAGAAACCCTCCGTGATGACACTTCAAGGTCGCCCGCTTCTTGAGACAGGGAGTCCGGGGGAGGCGTTTCGCTCTCCATCATCTCTGGAAGAAGATCCCCCAAAGACGAGCTCTGCTGAGAAGGGCTCAGATCCGAACTGCAAGATAGATGCTTCGGTTATCTTCCTCAGAAGTAAGGTAGTATATCTTCACTATTAAGTACGTTTTGATTACTTACAACTCGTTAGAGGGCTGATCCCCGCATGGACTTTGTGCGGCAAGAGCACCCTCCGAGGCGGGACTCTCTGGTGGAGTTTTCTTCTACCGTTTCGAAACCTTGGTTTCCGGATCATCAGAGGTAGTCCTCTTCCTCCCTTGGGCCGAGGGAATGTCAGATTCCTTCCCGTGGTTATCCTCCCTCACGGAGGCGCTCGTTCCCTCGGTTGGAATAGGTAGCAATGGGGGCCCGCTTTCGCCCTCTTTATTCCCCCATTCATCTTCCTTTGAGGGCACCGGGCAAGGTGCTGGCTCGAGCATCTTTTCCAGCACCGGATTGTCCAAGCCTTCGAGAAGGGGGGCCGAACACCGGATCATCTTCGCCTTTGTTATCCAGTCCTGGTCAAAAAGCAATTCTTCAGAATGACGTCATGATAAATGAAAGACAGTGTGTTCGGCTAGAGGATTACTTACTTGGGCCGCGGTGCAGTTGCTTCTCAGGCCCACGTCCTCGGAGGTGTCCGGACACTCTATTTGGGGTCCGAAGAACGACTTGTACATCTCCTCGTGCGTCAGGCCGAGGAAAATTCTCAATAGCGTGCGGTCCTTCTGGGTTGAATTCCCACAAGCGGAGGGGCCGGTGTTTGCAAGGCTGGACTCAACGAACCAACATGACTTGCACTACCATAACCAAACTAAAATCTCCCTTGAAGAGATCTCGGATGCGGCTCTGCAGTATGGGCACATCCTTGGCTGGACCCCAGCTCAGCCTCCTGCTGATCCATGACATCAGTTGTGGTGGAGGGCCAGAGCGAAAGGCGGGGGAAGCTACCCACTTGGCACTTATGGGAGCGGTGACGTAGAACCACTCCCGTTGCCATAATCCGGACATCTCTGGAAAGGAACCCTTTGGCCACGGAGCTCCAGCGATCTTGCTTATTAATGCCCCTCCGCATGCTGCATGCTTCCCCTCAACCGTCTTCAGCTTCACATCAAAGGTCTTGAGCCACAGGCTGAAGTGAGGGGTAATGCGGAGGAAGGCCTCACATACGACAATAAATGCCGAGATGTGGAGAAAGGAATCCGGGGCTAGATCGTGGAAATCAAGCCCGTAATAGAACATCAAACCCCTTATGAAGGGATCCAGAGTGAGGCCTAGTCCTCGGAGGAAGTGGGAGATAAACACGATGTCTTCATTGGGTTCATGAGTAGGGACGACCTGCCCTCGGGCAGGCAGCCGATGCGAGACTTCGGCTATCAAGTATCTTGCCTCCCTCAACTTCTTGATATCCTCTTCCATGACGGAGGAGGGCATCCACCGGCCTTGGAGGCTGGATCCGGACATGATTGAAGGTCTGAAGCACCTGACCTAGGCTTTGAGTGTTAGAACTCGAGGTGGGGGAAGGATTCGTTTGAGCATGGGAGGAAAAAGGTAAAAGCCTTGACCCTTTAGAAAGAGGGTGAATATTAAGCGTCCTCCTCGTGGCCGTTTGGGACTTGCCTAAAATCTAGGAGTCCTAGGCGCGGTTGTGTTACCCATGACCGTATTGATGAGAATCCCGTAATAAGGGGGACACGATCTCTGCTTTCACAAGACGTGTCAAGAAACTGCCTCGCGTTATGTGCGGGGCTGGTTAAAAAACGGTTTGAATAATCACCAAGCCATGGCATGATGTCATGTTGCCAAAACGTGTCAGCAGATTAGATTTTTGGAAATATTATTCTCTCTACGGTGGTATGTGGAACTTATTTTGCAGGGTCGGACACTATCCTTTTATTCGAACTCTTATGTGGTGTATCCAGAGGTGGAACCCGCCTTGCAATGCCGAAGACAATACTGCTCGCCGGACTCATCGTCATTGAAGCCTGGTTCAGGGGCTACTGAGGGAGTCCTGGATTAGGGGGTCTCCGGACAGCCGGACTATATCCTTTGGCCGGACTATTAGACTATGAAGATACAAGATTGAAGACTTCGTCTTGTGTCCGGATGGGACTCTACTTGGCGTGGAAGGCAAGCTAGGCAATACGGATATGTATATCTCCTCCTTTGTAACCGACCTACCCTAGCCCCCTCCGGTGTCTATATAAACTGGAGGGTTTTAGTCCATAGGACAACATACAATCATACCATAGGCTAGCTTCTAGGGTTTAGCCTCTCCGATCTCGTGGTAGATCAATTCTTGTAATACTCATATCATCAAGAATAAATCAAGCAGGACGTAGGGTTTTACCTCCATCAAGAGGGCCCGAACCTTGGTAAAACATCGTGTTCCCTGCCTCCTGTTACCATCCGCCTTAGACACACAGTTCGGGACCCCCTACCCGAGATCCGCCGGTTTTGACACCGACAATAACCTTTAGCGACAAGCCGAGCTTTGTGGATCTGAACATTTCCATCCACATCGGTTATCTTCTTAAAGACCCATTTGCAGCCAATGGCCTTTACGCCAGGCGGCGGATCAACCAAGTCCCAGACTTGATTTTCATCCATGGACTTTAACTCAGATCTCATGGCCTCTAACCATGCCTCGGAATTCGGGCTCACCATCGCTTCCGCATACGTGGTCGGCTCGTCGCTTTGTAGCAACAATACATCACACACTCTGCGCAATCTTTACGACCTCCGTGGTTCTGGTGCCGCTTCCACTATCGGTTCCCTGACTGACTCCGGTATGATCTCATCACCCGCCGAGCTGTCCCCGAGTGGTACTCGAATTTGTCTGACCGTCCTCCCACTAGCCTCCCGACCGAGAAACCCTTTCTTAAGGAAAACCCCATTCCGAGCAACAAACACTTTATTCTCCTCCCAGTTGTAGAAGCTATATCCCAAGGTTTCCCTCGGATATCCCACGAATATGCATTTGTAGGACTTGGGTGTAAGCTTGTCTAACATAAGTCGCTTGACAAATGCTTCACAACCACAAATCTTTAGAAAAGACAAACTGGGAGTCTTCCCAGTCCACATCTCATGTGGTGTCTTATCTATGGATTTTGGCGGTACCCTGTTAAGTGTGAAAGCTGCAGTTTCTAGAGCGTATCCCCAGAATGACAAGGGTAAATCCGATTTGCTCATCATAGATCGAACCATGTCAAACAAGGTACAATTCCTCCATTCCGATACACCATTTCTCTGTGGCATACCCAAAGGTATGAGCTGAGGTACTATACCTCTGCTTTTCAGATGATCATCAAACTCCTAGCTCATGTACTCACCTCCACAATCAGATCGTAGAAGTTTTATAGTCTTGCTGAGCTGATTCTCAACCTCGTTTTGAAACTCTTTGAACTTTTCAAAAGTTTTCGACTTGTGCCTCATCAAATAGATATATCCATATCTACTCAAGTCGTCGGTAAAAGTCACGAAGTACTGATAGCCACCTCTGGCAGTTGTGCTCATTGGTCCACACACATCACTGTGTGTCAGTTCCAATAGCTCAGATGCCCTCTCACAACTCTTTGTGAAAGGGGACTTAGTCATCTTGCCGAGCAAGCATGATTCACATGTCTCGAATGACTCAAAGTCGGTCGAAGTTAGGAGTCAATCATCATGGAGCTTCTTCATGCATTTCAGACTAATGTGTCCAAGCTGGCAATGCGAGAAGTATGTCGGATTTATCTCATTAGGCTTATGCCTGTTGACATTCACGTTATAGACCGGTTCCTGTTCCAGATTCAATATGAATAGCCCTTCAACAATGGGTGCATAGTCGTGGAACATCCCATTCAAATAAATCGAACAACCATTGTCCTTTAAATCAAATCCATAACCCTAACCCATCAAGCATGAGGCAGAAATAATGTTCCGACTAAGTGCAGGAACGTAATAACAATTATTCAATTCCAAGATAAATCCAGAAGGAAGCTGGAGCTGCATCGTGTCGACCTCCAACGCAACAACTCTTGCTTTGTTGCCGACCCTCATGTCAATCTCCCCTTGTGCCACACGCCTAGTTCTTACCAGCCCCTGCATCAAGTTGCAAATGTGAACAACCGATCTGGTATCAAATACCCAAGAGATGCTATGTATGTCAGCAAGGTAAATGTCTATAACATATGCAACAAGTATACCTTTGCCTGAAGAAGCATTCCCGGCCTTCTTGCCATGCTCTGCAAGCCACTTGCTACAATTCCTCTTCTAGTGACCAATTTCCTTGCAATGATAGCAAATGGTCTTTGAGTCTAGTCCAGACTTCGGCGCAGCGGCAGAGGTTACCGTCTCCGTACCCTTTGCCTTAGCCTTTTTCTTGGACCGACTCTTCTTGAACTTAGCCGATTTCTACACCATCAACACTTGATGCATCCCTTTCTTAATATCCTGCTCCGCCACTTTGAGCATCCCATGCAATTCAGTGAGCTTCTTATCCATGCCATGCATATGATAGTTCGAGATGAACGTCCCATAGCTGGGTGGAAGAGAACCCAGAACTACATCAGTAGCCAGCTCATCCAAGAGCGGGAAGCCCAACCGATCCAAAGCTTGCACATATCCGATCATCTTGATCACATGCGGGCTCAGTGGATCACCTTCCTTCAGCTTACAATCCATCAAGGATCGCCAGACGTTGAACCTTTCGGTGCTAGCCTGCACCTGAAACATGCTCTTGTGATTCTCGATCATATCGAAAGCCCCAAAGTCTTCGAAATGCTGCTGCAAATCGGGCTCCATACAAGCCAGCATGAGGCAGCTGATCTCTTTGATTCATCAACGAGTTTCTGGTAGGCATTCTTGGTTGTGGTACTAGCATTATCGGCAGGTTCCTCTGGAAGCGGATCCTCTAGAACATGTTCCTTTTTATCATGCTTGAGAACAATTCTCAAATTTCTATACCAGGTAGTAAAGTTTGTTCCATTCAGTTTATCCTTTTCCAAAATTGATTTCAATGCAAAGTTGGGTTGAGCAGGTGGTGCCATTGATCTACAACAGAAAAATATGCAATCACTAAGCAATGTGTTTATGTAGAGTAATTCTTAGCCTTAAACAGAAATACTCCCACTGAAGTCAGCATCCCTCCGCAAACTCTCAGTGATTTAGGATCCGACTAGCACATGCGACTAGTGAGCTTTGGCATCACTGCTAGACAACATGCCTATCTGGTAAGCAACTCCTTGCTAATCGTATCTCTATACAACTCCTGTCGGCTGGGTAGGTATCTCATACCCCGGCTCCCGACCTCTTTTGCCACAAGGCCCAAAACCGTTTTGATAGCCTTGTCAAGTTAACCTAATGCAGTTTATGTCCGTGTCTGACACGAACCCTTCAGTTCAAGGACACCTAGCAGCACCCCAATTTTATGAGCCCACTACTAGACGTACTTGACGTGCGAAGGTGCAACATCGGGAATGGCAATTTACTTCATATTCATGAGGGATCTTTCTACCATTCTAACATGCATAGAAACAAAGAAGCATAACAATCACAAGTAAAACATATATTGTGAAATAGTATGGCTCCTCATGGATGTTCTTCCAGGTCGGCTCCAACTCTGATGACCATCTAGAAACTCCATCTTGTTTGTCATGCCAGGCCGCCAAGCCGC
This sequence comes from Triticum dicoccoides, assembly GCF_002162155.2. Lineage (NCBI taxonomy): Eukaryota > Viridiplantae > Streptophyta > Magnoliopsida > Poales > Poaceae > Triticum > Triticum dicoccoides. The sequence continues at coordinate 232,450,984 of NC_041380.1, read as the reverse complement.
CAACCTGATCTCTATTATCCAACTACTACAACTAGTAATGAATTTTACATATAGTCATAAGTTGACACGCAGGTCGTTATACAATATAATGACAGCACTTTGGCTCCTGCTAGCTGACAAACATGACATGCAGGACATGTATAAATTACACACATGCAACACATACACATGAGCCATACTATTCACATCAAACCTGCAAAACAAAGTTACGCATAGAATCGCATTCTACCGGTCTGAGTGATCATGTACGAGATACAAGGCGCTACGCACACGGTGATCCCCGATTCAGATTTACGTTTCACTGTTAACCCCGATGGCGGATATCGACCAGTAAGGGTAGGTTGTGTCACGAACTCATGGACTCCGATCATCAGAAAACATAGCCACATCGATCCCCATGTGCAGTTGATCTCATCAACCATGCACATAGCCGATCTCATCAATGACAACAGATCTCATCTATCGCCTCCACATATCTAATATGCATACGATCTGAATCCAAATCCTATAGCAGAGGCTCTGATACCACTGTTGGGTTCTACGGTAGGGTGCGTTGACTGCAAATTTAAAATTTTCCTACGCGTAGAACAACCAAGAACATGCTACGGGAGATGGATCACAGTTTATTACCACTAGACGCGTAGTGCCGTGCAACGGAAGAAGAGTTGGGGTAGCGCGTCCGCGTGGATCGTCTCCTCCTTATCCGATCTCCCTCGTATAGGTTTGCTGGAGCGGCACAAGTGCACCGCCCCTAATGGCATCCTCGTGTGCAAGAGGAACGTTGTGTGGCGGACTGCTAGGTCCGATCACACAACCGGCATCGAGTGGAGGTGTCTATTCGCAACACATGCAAACCCTAGTGGCATCGCCGAAGCGATAAACCTCCATGAGTTTGCCGCACCCCACTTTATATAGGCGTCCGTCATGGGCTCAATACTTGGGCCTCGCACGGATCCTAAAGCCCATAAGTCTACTCGGCCACAATCCGAATACAGCTCGGATCACATCCGACCAGTGTCCTCAGATCCGACCTCGTAGGTTCCTTCCCTTAAGCGCGCGACCCCTTAGGTTCAAGCCGGCTTGGTCGCAGTTCGGATCACCTCCGGACTACATGGCTGGTAGCGGCCTCTAGCAAGGCATGCCGACCACCAAGCAGACGTTGAAGCTGGTTAGGCGAGCCTGTACATCACACTTCCATTCCTTTTGCCACATGATATATGTTGTCGGGCTCAAGGAAAGTCTGTCATCCTTGTGCTATCCCGACCACTTTCTCGTTCCAGTGATGCCGACCACAAACCAGATTATCTCGTAATCCTTGTCGCATGGCCATGCTTATCCTGGTCGGATCACACGAGGGGCCCAGAGTATATCTCTCCTGATCGGAGGGGCAAATCCCATCTTGCTCGACCATGTCTCGCAGCATGGGTCTGGACAATCCCGAAACCTACCTTTGTAACTACCCAGTCGCGGAGTAGTATTGGGTTGGCCCAAAGCAAGTCTGTTACCATCCCGAGTATATGCGCCAGCTTAGGTCTTAGGACATAGAACATATGTTGTACTAGAGACTCACAGATGACATATCGCTGCGTCTCATAGTCGGGTCTGTCTGACTTGGACCTTATCTCAACTCGGATCCGACTACGTCGAATCCGACCAGATCCCTTCGAGTCCATATTATCCAATTAGCATCCAATGCCCCATGGCTAGTGAGACCAAGCCATCAACCGTGTTATATGCTAGTCTAGATGGCTGCGCGTCCACACAGCCCTTTCGACCAGGGACCTTTTAGGACATTCATCATACAATGCATAGTCCCACAAACAAGTCACGTGCTTGCTGATACACATCATTGATAATGTCCAAGGACTATCTTTATTCATAAACACATAGGAAATATCATCATACATGATAGCCTCTAGGGCATATCTCCAATAGTCGTACTTCTTCATTATCCGACCGATCCTAGCACCGAAGGTGCAGCACCTCCGCAATCTGCACACGTTCAGCTCAGTGACGTCCCACGAACTCTAGATCCAGCTGAGGTCGAGGGAGAGTTTCGGCAGCATGACGGCGTGATGACGGTGATGATGAAGTTACCGACGCAGAGCTTCGCCTAAGCTCTACAACAATATGACCGAGTTGGAAATCTGTGGAGGGGGCACCACACACGGCTAAACAATCAACTTGTGTGTCTATGGGGTGCCCCCTCCCCCATATACAAAGGGGGGGGAGGAGGAGAGGTTCGGCCTAGGAGGAGGCGCGCCCAAGGGGGGGCAATCCTACTCCAAGTAGGTTTGCCCCCCTTTCCTATTCCTACTAGGAGAAGGAGGAAGGAGGAGGACAGGAGAAGGAAAGGGGGGGAAGGCCCCCCAAACCCTAAACTAATTTGGTTTGGGCCTAAGAGGGAGCACCCCACCACTTGCCTGCTGCCCTCTTTCTCCACTAGGGCCCATTAAGGCCCATTGACTCCCCGGGGGGTTCCGGTAACCTCCTAGTACTCCGGAAAATGCCCGAACTCATCCGGAACCATTCCGATGTCCAAACATAGCCTTCTAATATATCGATCTTTATGTCTCGACCATTTCGAGACTCCTCCTCATGTCCGTTATCACATCGGGGACTCCGAACTACCTTCGGTACATCAAAACACATAAACTCATAATACCGGTCGTCATCAAACATTAAGCGTGCGGATCCTACGGGTTCGAGAACTATGTAGACATGACCGAGACTCACTTCCGGTCAATAACCAATAGCGGAACCTGGATGCTCATAATGGTTCCTACATATTCTACGAAGATCTTTATCGGTCAAACCGCATAACAGCATCGTTGTTCACTTTGTCATCGGTATGTTACTTGCCCGAGATTTGATCATCAGTATCTCAATACCTAGTTCAATCTCGTTACCCGCAAGTCTCTTTACTCGTTCCGTAATGCAACATCCCGTAACTAACTCATTAGACATATTGCTTGCAAGGCTTATAATTATGTGCATTACCGAGACGGCCCAGAGATACCTCTCCGATACACGGAATGACAAATCCTAATCTCGATCTATGCCAACTCAACAAACACCATCAGAGACACCTATAGAGCATCTTTCTAGTCACCCAGTTACGTTGTTACATTTGATAGCACACTAAGTGTTCCTCCGGTATTCGGGAGTTGCATAGTCTCATAGTTATAGGAACATGTATAAGTCATGAAGAAAGCAATAGCAATAAACTAAACGATCATACTGCTAAGCTAACGGATGGGTCTAGTCCATCACATCATTCTCTAATGATGTGATCCCGTTCATCAAATGACAACACATGTCCATGGCTAGGAAACTTAACCATCTTTGATTAACGAGTTAGTCAAGTAGAGGCATACTAGGGACACTCTGTTTGTCTATGTATTCACACATGTACTAAGTTTCCGGTTAATACAATTCTAGCATGAATAATAAACATTTATCATGATATAAGAAAATAAATAATAACTTTATTATTGCCTCTGGGGCATATTTCCTTCAGTCTCCCACTTGCACTAGATTCAATTATCTACTTACATCATCATGTGATTTAACACCAATAGTTCACATCTTTATGTGATTAGTTCACATCTCCATGTGACCAATACCCAAAGGGTTTACTAGAGTCAATAATCTAGTTCACATCGCTATGTGATTAACACCCAAAGAGTGATCATGTTTTGCTTGTGAGCGAAGTTTAGTCTACGGGTCTACAACATTTAGATCCGTATGTATTTTGCAAATTTCTATGTCTACAATACTCTGCATGGAGCTACTCTAGCTAATTGCTCCCACTTTCAATGTGTATCTAGATCGATACTTAGAGTCATCTAGATCGGTGTCAAAAGCTTGCATCGACGTAACTCTTTACGACGAACTCTTTTATCACCTCCATAACTAAGAAATATTTCCTTAGTCCTCTTAGGATAATTTTGACCACTGTCCAGTGATCTACTCCTAGATCACTATTGTACTCCCTTGCCAAAATCATGCTAAGGTATATAATAGGTCTGGTACACAGCATAGCATACTTTATAGGACCTATGACTGAGGCATAGGGAATGACTTTTTCATTCTCTTTCTATTTCCTGTCGTGGTCGGGTTTTGAGTCTTTACTCAACTTCACACCTTGCAACATAGTCAAGAACTCCTTCTTTGACTGTTCCATTTTGAACTAATTCAAAAACTTGTCAAGGTATGTACTCATTGAAAAATTTATCAGGCGTCTTGATCTATCTGTATAGATCTTGATGCCCAATATGGAAGCAGCTTTACCGAGGTCTTTTCAATGAAAAATTCTAATTCAAGTATCCTTTTATGCTATCCAGAAATTTAGTATCATTTCCGATCAACAATATGTCATCCACATATAATATCAAAAATGCTACAGAGCTCCCAATCATTTTATTGTAAATACAGGCTTCTCCAAAAGTCTGTATAAATCTATATGCTTTGATCAACTCATCAAAGCGCATATTCCAACTCCAAGATGCTTGCACTAGTCCATAGATGGATCGTTGGAGCTTGCACACTTTGTTAGCATATTTAGGATTGACAAAACCTTTCTAGTTGCGTCATATACAACTCTTCTTTAAGAAAACCATTAAGGAATGTAGTTTTGACATCCATTTGCCAGATTTCATAAGATGTGGCAATTTCTAACATGATTCGGACAGACTTTAAGCATCGCTACGAGCAAGAAAATCTCATCGTAGTCAATATCTTGAATTTGTCAAAAACCCTTTTCGACGAGTCGAGCTTTGTATATAGTAACACTACTATCAGTGTCAGTCTTCCTTTTGAAGATCCATTTATCCTCAATGGCTTGCTGATCATCGGGCAAGTTCACCAAAGTCCACACTTTGTTATCATACATGGATCCCATCTCAGATTTCATGGCCTTAAGCCATTTCGTGGAACCTGGGCTCATCATCGCTTCCTCATAGTTCGTAGGTTCGTCATGGTCTAGTAACATGACTTCTAGAACAGGATTACTGTACCACTCTGGTGTAGAACGTACTCTAGTTGACCTACGAGATTCGGTAGTAACTTGATCTGAAGTTTCATGATCATCATCATTAGCTTCCTCTCTAGTTGGTGTAGGCATCACGGGAACGGATTTCTCTGATGCTACTTTACAAATTGAGAGAAGGTACAATTACCTCATCCAGTTCTACTTGCCTTCCACTCACTTCTTTCAAGAGAAACTCCTTCTCTAGAAAGGATCCACTCTTAGCAACAAAGATCTTGCCTTCGGATCTGTGATAGAAGGTGTACCCAACAGTTTCTTTTGGGTATCCTATGAAGACGCACTTCTCCGATTTGGGTTTGAGCTTATCAGGCTGAAACTTTTTCACATAAGCATCACAACCCCAAACTTTAAGAAATGACAGCTTAGGTTTCTTGCTAAACCACAGTTCATACAGTGTCATCTCAACGGATTTTAAGACGGTGCCCTATTTAACATGAATGCAGCTGTCTCTAATGCATAACCCCAAAACGATAGTGGTAATTCGGTAAGGGACATCATCAGTTGCACCATATCTAATAAAGTACGGATATGATGTTCGGACACACCATTACATTGTGGTGTTCCAGGTGGCGTGAGTTGCAAAACTATTCCACATTGTTTCAAATGAAGACCAAACTCATAACTCAACTATTTGTATTAGATTGTAGAAACTGTATTTTCTTGTTACGATGATTTTCCACTTCACTCTGAAATTCTTTAACTTTTCAAATGTTTCAGACTTATGTTTCATCAAGTAAATATACCCATATGTTCTCAAATCATCTGTGAAGGTCAGAAAATAACGATACCCGCCGCGAGCCTCAATACTCATTGGACCGCACACATAAGTATGTATTATTTCCAACAAGTGTGTTGCTCGCTTCATTGTTCCGAAGAATGGATCTTAGTCATCTTGCCCATGAGGCATGGTTCGCAAGCATCAAGTGATTCCAAAAGTCCATCAGCATGGAGTTTCTTCATGCGCTTTACACCAATATGACCTAAATGGCAGTGCCACATATAAGTTGCACTATCATTATTAACTTTGCATCTTTTGGCTTCAATATTATGAATATGTGTATCACTATGATTGAGATTCAATAAACCATTTATATTGAGTGTATGACCATAGAAGGTTTTATTCATGTAAATAGAACAACAATTATTCTTTGACTTAAATGAATAACCGTATTGCAATAAACATGATCCAATCATATTATGCTCAACGCAAACACCAAATAACATTTATTTTAGGTTCAACACTAATCCCGAAGGTAAAGGGAGTCTGCGATGGTGATCTTATCAACCTTGGAATCACTTCCAACTCACATCATCACCTCGCCCTTAACTAGTCTCTGTTTATTTTGCAACTCCCGTTTCGAGTTACTACTCTTAGCAACTGAACCAGTATCAAATACTGAGGGGTTTCTATAAACACTAGTAAAGTACACATCAATAACATGTATATCAAGTATACCTTTGTTCACTTTGACATCGTTCTTATCCGCCAAGTATCTAGAGCAGTTCCACTTCTAGTGACCATTTCCTTTGCAGTAGAAGCACTCAGTTTCAGGCTTAGGTCTAGCTTTGGGGTTCTTCAGGGGAGTGGCAACTTGCTTGCCATTCTTCTTGAAGTTCTATTTCTTTCCCTTGCCCTTTTACTTGAAACTAGTGGCCTTGTCAACCATCAACCTTGATGTTTTTTCTTGATTTCTACCTTCGCTAATTTCAGCACCGCCGAAGAGCTTGGGAATCATTTCTGTTATCCCTTACATATTATAGTTCATCACGAAGTTCTAGTAACTTGGTGATAGTGACTACAGAACTCTGTCAATCACTATCTTATCTGGAAGATTAACTCCCACTTGATTCAAGTGATTGAAGTACTCAGACATTCTGAGCACATGCTCACTAGTTGATCTATTCTCCTCCATCTTATAGGCAAAGTACTTGTCAGAGGTCTCATACCTCTTAACACGGGCATGAGTCTGAAATACCAATTTCAGCTCTTGGAATATATCATATGCTCTGTGGCGTTCAAAATGTTTTTGAAGTGCCGGTTCTAAGCCGTAAAGTATGGCGCACTAAACTATCAAGTAGTCATCATATCGAGCTTGTCAAACGTTCATAATGTCTGCATCTGCTCCTACAAAAGGCCCGTCACCTAGCGGTGCATCAAGGACATAATTCTTCTGTGCTGCAATGAGGATAATCCTTAGATCACGGAGCTAGTCCACATCATTGCTACTAACATCTTTCAACATAGTTTTCTCTAGGAACATATCATAAATAAAACGGGGAAGCTATACGCGAGCAATTGATCTACAACATAGATATGCAAATACTATGAGGACTAAGTTGATGATAAATTTAAGTTCAATTAATCATATTACTTAAGAACTCCCACTTAGATAGACATCCCTCTAATCATCTAAGTGATCATGTGATCCATATCAACTAAACCATGTCCGATCATCACGTGCGATGGAGTAGTTTTTAATGGTGAACATCACTATGTTGATCATATCTACTATATGATTCACGCTCGACCTTTCGGTCTCAGTGTTCCGAGGCCATATCTGCATATGCTAGGATCGTCAAGTTTAACCCGAGTATCCTGCGTGTGCAAAACTGGTTTGCGCACATTGTATGTGAACGTAGAGCTTATCACACCTGATCATCACATGGTGTCTCAGCATGAAGAACTGTCGCAACGGTGCATACTCAGGGAGAACACTTATACCTTGAAATTTTATTAAGGGATCATCTCATAATGCTACCGTCGTACTACGCAAAATAAGATGCATAAAAGATAAACATCACATGCAATCAAAATATGTGACATGATATGGCTAGCATCATCTTGTGCCTTTGATCTCCATCTCCAAACTACCGTCATGATCTCCATCATCACCGGCATGACACCATGATCTCCATCATCTTGATCTTTATCAACGTGTCGTCACATGGTTGTCTCACCAACTATAGCTTTTGCAACTATTGCTATGGCATAGCAATAAAGTAAAGCAATTATATGGTGCTTGCATCTTATGCTATAAAGAGACAACCATAAGGCTCCTTCCAGTTGCCGATAACTTTAACAAAATATGATCATCTTATACAACAATTTATATATCATCACGTCTTGACCATATCACATCACAACATGCCCTACAAAAACGAGTTGGACGTCCTCTACTTTGTAGTTGCAAGTTTTACGTGGCTGCTACGGGCTTAGCGAGAACCATTCTTACCTATGCATCTGAAACCACAACGTGGTATAGTGATTGCTTTTTGATATTTAGAAAGAACCCTATTCATTGAATCCGATTCAACTAAAGTTGGAGAAACTGACACCCACTAGCCACCTGTGTGCGAAGCACGTCGGTAGAACCAATCTCGCGTAAGCGTACGCGTAATGTCGGTCTGAGCCGCTTCATCCAACAATACCACTGAATCGAAAATCAACTAGTGACAACAAGCAATATGTATATACCCACGTCCACAACTCCTTTGTGTTCTACTCGTGCATATAACATCTACCCATAGACCTGCCTTAGATGCCACTGCTGGGGAACGAAGTAATTTCAAAAAAATTCCTACGCACACACAAGATCCATCTAGGTGATGCATAGCAACAAGAGGGGAGAGTGTTATCCACGTACCCTCGTAGACCGTAAGCAGAAGCGTTATGACAACACGGCTGATGTAGTCGTATGTCTTCACGATCCGACCGATCCTAGCACCGAAGGTACGGCACCTCCGCGATCTGCACACGTTCAGCTCGGTGACATCCCATGAACTCTAGATCCAGCTGAGGTCGAGGGAGAGTTTCGGCAGCACGACGGCGTGATGACGACGATGATGAAGTTACCGACACAGGGCTTCGCCTATGCTCTACAATGATATGACCGAGGTGGAAACCTGTGGTGGGGGGCACCACACACGGCAAAACAATCAACTTGTGTGTCTATGGGGTGCGCCCTCCCCTGTATATAAATGGGGGGGGGGTGAGGAGAGGGCCGGCCTAGGAGGAGGCGCCCCCAAGGGGGGGCAATCCTACTCCAAGTAGGTTTGCCCTCCCCCCTTTCCTATTCCTACTAGGAGAAGGAGGAAGGAGGAGGAGAGGAGAAGGAAAGGGGGGGCCGGCCACCCAAACACTAAACCAATTCGGTTTGGGCCTAGGGGGGCATGCCCACCACTTGCCTGCTGCCCTCTTTCTCCACTAGGGCCCATTAAGGCCCATTGACTCCCCGGGGGGTTTCGATAACCTCCCGGTACTTCGGAAAATGCCCGAACTCATCCAGAACCATTTCGGTGTCCAAACATAGCCTTCCAATATATCGATCTTTATGTCTCGACCATTTCGAGACTCCTCATCATGTTCATGATCACATCCGGGACTCCGAACTATCTTCGGTACATCAAAACACATAAACTCATAATATCGACCGTTATCGAAGGTTAAGTGTGCGGACCCTACGGGTTCGAGAACTATGTAGACATGACCGAGACTCACTTCCGGTAAATAACCAATAGTGGAACCTGGATGCTCATATTGGTTCCTACATATTCTACGAAGATCTTTATGAGTCAAACCGCATAACAACATACGTTGTTCCCTTTGTCATCTCTATGTTACTTGCCCGAGATTTGATCGTCGGTATCTCAATGCCTAGTTCAATCTCGTTACCCACAAGTCTCTTTACTCGTTCCATAATGCAACATCCCGTGATTAACTCATTAGTCACATTGCTTGCAAGGCTTATAGTGATGTGCATTACCGAGAGGGCCCAGAGATACCTCTCCGATACACGAAGTGACAAATCCTAATCTCGATCTATGCCAACTCAACAAACACCATCGGAGACACCTGTAGAGCATCTTTATAGTCACCCTGTTACATTGTGAAGTTTGGTAGCACACTAAGTGTCCCTTCGGTATTCGGGAGTTGCATAATCTCATAGTTATAGGAACATGTATAAGTCATGAAGAAATCAATAGCAATAAACTAAACGATCATAGTGATAAGCTAACGGATGGGTCTAGTCCATCACATCATTCTCTAATGATGTGATCCCATTCATCGAATGACAACACATGTTCATGGCTAGGAAACTTAACCATATATGATTAATGACTTAGTCAAGTAGAGGCATACTAGGGACACTCTGTTTGTCTATGTATTCACACATGTACTAAGTTTCCGGTAAATACAATTCTAGCATGAATAATAAACATTTATCATGATATAAGGAAATAAATAATAACTTTATTATTGCCTCTAGGGCATATTTCCTTCAATGTTAAGATGCCATCGCTTGAGGTTAAGGCTTGGGCAGGCGCAAATGGATATTGGGTTGTTTATATTGGGTACAACTATGAGTGGGAACTTGTGAATGTGTACACTCGTCACCGGGTTCCACTTCCAAAAATCTCAGATGACTGCCCAGAGGTTGAGTACATCGGTATTCTACGTGAGTTCAAATATGATCATGGTTACTATCGTCTACGGAAGATAGCAATTTGTCGAGTTCCCAACCGCTCTTGGGATTACACGAACTATGAAGTTGTTGCTATCTTCGATAAGCTTGTTGCCATCCTTACTTCCACGCCTCGATGGATATTGCTCAAAAATCAATTTTTGTACATGGATGAGTATTGTGATGCAATTCAATACGAGGGTCTTGTGTTTGCTGCCACCACTCGTGGCACTATTTTTGCATGGAATCCTGATGCTTTCAGTACGTTTATCTTCCACCGTATTTATAACTGTTTCATCCACATGCATGCGGGTTAGCTAGTTTCTCTTTACTAATTAACCTTCTTGTGTTTCCAAGGTCCTGTGAACATTCCACCACCTATACTTGAATTTTTTTACGAGCATGAGGACGAGCAGGACCCATATACTTAGTGGCGCCTGGAAACTTATTCTGATGGATCACCTCTTCTTGTCTGTATACAGGGCACTGCTGATGTTACTAAGGAAGCAGGAGTTGTCTTGCAAGGTCGCACTCTTTGGACCTATTCCAACATCCGTTGCAGGGTATTCAGGATGGATACTAGTGTACTAGCGCCAACACCTTCTCCCTGGTTCAGTATTGAAAGTCTTGGAGGAAACTCGCTCTTCCTTGGACAAAACTATCCAATGATGGTGGAAGGCAATCCAGCTGCTGTTGACACAACATTACTAACATTTGTGAGAAGCAACTGTATCTATACCTCGGACATTACTATGCTTCCCTACCATCCCAATATGGGTCCTGACATAGGCCGCTTCAGCCTGGATGATCAGTCCTGTGTTGGTCTCGAGATTGACAGTAGCTGGCCCTTCCCAGAGAATCACTTCTGGTTCAAAGCAAGTGTTTCCAACATCGACGAGTGGTTGTGCTGAAGTTCATTTAATCGCTTTGTTATTTGTTGTGTGAGAAAAACTTTACTAGAATGTTTTGTTGGAAAAGATCTATAATCCAACGTGTATCCTAGTTGTCGTTGTGGGTTGATGACTTGTTGTATGTAATCAATGGTACATTTGCATATGCGTCCATCAACTCACGTCTGCTAGTGGTGTCCATATGAATAGTGCTAGTGATTTTAGTTGCAAAAATTAGATAGTGCTAGTGATTTTTAGCTGCATATTTTGACAGATCGCATTGTTACAAGGTTGACAAATGGCAATGTTACTAGATAAACAAATGTCAACCATTCTAGTTTGACAAATGGCAACATACCCAAAATGACAGATATGCAAATCTTACCCAATTGTTTGTATGCGGTTGCCCACGGGTCATGCAAAGCAACCGTTTGCGTTGAAGGGATGCAGAAATCCTGCTCGGCACATTTTCCCTTGGCTTCCTGGGGAAGCTGTCGGTTTGCATACGGGTGTTCCAACTAAAACATTTGCGATGAGTGTTCTATATTTAAAAACCATTGACGTTTTTTTTTCAAAAGAAAATCGTTTGATAAGTCTGTACATTAAGAGAGAAAAACGCAAGTTCGTTCAAACCATATCTTTCATTCAGTCACACTGCGAACTTATATTCATATGATCGAGAATTTGAGATAAAGTATTAAACCCCCAAAAACTATTTCCGGCGGTGGCAGAGGCAGCGTGCTGCACCGTCGTTGTCGTTGTCGTCCTCCGAGATGCTGCCATTGAAGTCTTCAAGGCAGCACAAAATGTTCTTCACTTGTAAATGAAACATCATGTCGTCACGCGATCGATGGGCGGGGCGTGAGAGGATGATAAGTGGCGCCGCTGAGAGGTAGCGATCGACGGCAGCGTCCCATGCCGCTGAGGGGGGCGCGCGCATGAGCACGGGCACGGGCGCGGCGGGTGCAGCCAAACGCACGGGGACTAGCACCATGGTGGGTGGAGGGGCACGCACGGGCAGGGGCATGGGCGCAGCAGGTGTAGCCAAACGCACGGGGGCCGGTGCCACGGTGTGTGGAGGGGCGCGCACGGGCACGGGCGCTGGCACTGGCATGTACACAAGCTCACGCGGGTCCGTGGAGACCTCGCTGACGCCCGCGGCTTCTAGCTCTGCGATAGTGCTCGGCGACCAGCCCGTCAATGCTATGGGGATGGTCGCTGGCGCGGGCATGGGGATTGGAGCTAGGACGGGAGCGGGGGTAGCAACCGCCACGGCCAGCTCGTTCTGGGCCATGTCCATGAGGCCCCATTCCTCCTTATTTTCTATCTCCTCCGGCTTGGAGTCGACTTCACCAAACTTGAAGACTAGTGGCAGATGATCATTCTGTGCCATGGCGTTGGTGGTGGTCTGCGGGCGGGAGGGGAATGGGAGGCGAACAGTAAGGCCGCCCCTATTAAATAGCGGCTCGGGCGCCATTAATGGAGAGGAAGGCGGGCGGCCATGGAAGTCAAAGGGCTCGCTTCCTAGTGAGCCTGCGCAGCGTACAACTCGCACGCTTCCTGGTGAGCCTGCGCATTGGAGGACAGCTTGGACGCCTCTCGGTCAGCCTGCGCACCGGACGCGCTCGCACGCCTCCCGTTCAGTCAAGTTCAAGCAGCTGTCCGCACGACACCTCCTACATCCATTAAAAGGAAGACACGTGGCGTCATATGAATGGTTGACAGAACGCACACGGTTTGAATTATACAAACATTCGAGATATTAAAGTGGCAGCTATTTTTTTCAAAATGCCTTTGTTGGCTGTTATTATTCGTGTGCGCCTTCTCCCAAAATGGACACGAAAAATGCCACAACATGTCGGGTGCCATTCCATGATAGCATGCCAAGTTTCATGAATTTCAGACGAGTTTTGGATTTACTAGAATTTAAAAACCAGGCATCTCAATGTTTTACCGGCAATCAACGGTGCCCTGGTGTTTGCAATTCAATCCCATTTCTTACATGGGACCTAAGCATGCACCCAAGGACACGGATTTGATTTTTCAACCAATTTATATGCACTGGAGCATGTGCATGTAGTTCAAATTTGAATTATGCACATAAATGCATTGAAAACTCAGTTAATGCATAAAAATGTCCAAACGAACCCCGAAAATCCCAAAAATTGACACAACACTCCTGTTGTTCTATGTTGACATGAGAAATTTTTTGAAAGCAATAAGAGGCAATGGATATTGTTTCGCCCCCAAAGATGGGACGTTCCCTACCGAAAGCATCATGCTTGTTGTGAGAAGCTCTGGTTTGTGAGAAGCATATACCAAAACCTGCCCTAAATGGGACAAATTTTTTACCACAGCATGTTGATGCTGCTCCATGATAGCATGCCAAGTTTCACGAATTTTAGATGAGTTTTGGATTTATTAGAATTTAAAAACCAGGCATCTCAACAATTTGCCGGCAATCAACAGTGCCCTGGTGTTTGAATTTCATTCCCATCTCTTGCACGGGACCTAGAAATTCACCCAAGGACACAGATTAGATTTTTCTACCAACTGTAGTGCATTGGAGCATGTGCTTGTAGTTCAAATTTGAATTATGCACATAAAATGCCTAGAAAACCTAGTTAATGCATAAAAATGTCCAAACGAACATTGAAAAATCACAAAAATTGACACAACACTCTTGTTGTTCTATGTTGACACTAGAAATTTTTTGAAAGCAATAAGAGGCAATGGATATCGTTTCGTCCCCAAAGGTGGAACGTTCCCTATCGAAACCATCATACTTGTTGTGAGAAGCTCTGGTTTGTGAGAAGCTTATACCCGAACCTGCCCCAAATGGGACAATTTTTTTACCACAGCGTGTTGATGTCGCTCCATGATAGCATGCCGAGTTTCATGAATTTCAGACGAGTTTTGGATTACTAGAATTTAAAAACCATGCATCTCAACGTTTTTCCGGCAATCAAAAGTGCCCTAGTGTTTGAATTTCATTCCCATCTATTGCATGGGACCTAGAAATTCACCCAAGGACACACATGTGATTTTTCAACCAACTTTAGTGCATCGAAGCACGTGCTTGTAGTTCAAATTTGAATTATGCACATAAAATGCCTAGAAAACCCAGTTAATGTATAAAAAAGGCCAAATGAACCCGGAAAAATTCCCAAGATTAAACACAACACTCCTGTTGCTCTATGTTGACACTAGAAATTTTTTTGAAACCAATAAGAGGCAACAGATATCGTCCCGTCCCCAAAGGTGGTACGTTCCCTATCGAAACCATCCTGCTTGTTGTGAGAAGCTCCGTTTTGTGAGAAGCTTATACCCAAACCTTCCCCAAATGGCACAAAATTTTCAGCACGGCATGTTGATGCCGCTCCATGATAGCATGCCAAGTTTCAAGAATTTCAGACGAGTTTTGGATTTACTAGAATTTAAAAACCAGATATCTCAACATTTTGCCGGCAATCAACACTGCCCTGGTGTTTGAAATTCATTCCCATCTCTTGCATGGGACCTAGAAATTCACCCAAGGACACACATGTGATTTTCATCCAATTTTGGTGCATTGGAGCATGTACTTGTAGTTCAAATTTGAATTGTGCACATAAAATGCCTAGAACACCCAGTTAATGTATAAAAAAGGCCAAATGAACCCCGAAAAATTCATTCCCATTTCTTGCATGGGACCTAAGCATGCACTGAAGGACACATATTTGATTTTTCAACCAATTTGTATGCACTGGAGCATGTGTATGTAGTTTAATTTTGAATTGTGCACCTGAAATGGCTAGAAAACTAGTTTAATATATAAAATGTCCAAACGAACCCTGAATAATTCCAATTCTTTTACGACACACATATAGTTGCATGTTCACTTCAGATAAAAGGTCTAGCAATTCAAACACCGTCTACTGCCATTGTGACCCCATTTTGTAATTCAAATCAAGTAGATCCCACATAGTTTATTATCACCAACCATGTGAGATGTAGTACAAAATATATTGGAGCACCATCGGTGTATAGTACACCTATGGCTTACGCGAGAAGGTGCGTCGGCTACAGTCCACTGCCGGCATGTCAAGCACACTAGCTCGCTCCCCAAAAACTCTCGCGTGTGCATCCCTCGCAATCTCGAAAATATCTACCGCCTGGAAGGTTTTAATGTTTGATAGCACACGATTAGTATGTGCGAACCGTGTGCGATGTCTGTTACTCCTGCTCTACTTCAGTCCCTTGATTCAAATTTCCAGTAGCCTTGGCATTTTACTCCCGCCTCTGATCCCTCGCAATCTCAAAAATATCTGCTCGCTATTGATCCAAATTTTCTGTAGCCCCGCCTATTAAAATTTTCAGTTACCGCGGTATTTCCTCAAACTCAACCTTGCCCCCCCGCCCCCTCCACACACACCCCAAAACCTCCGCTCACACAGACAGACACAACCCTCAAAACCATTGGTAGGTCCCCGCCATCGCCGACGCCTCCATCCTCAACCTCTGCCTTTGTGCCAGGGAGCTCGAGGAGCCAATGGCCAAAAGAGGTTTATCGCGATTTTTTCTCCCAACGGCGGCGAGGTGGCTGCCGAGGTGTCCCCATCGTCCTCCACGGGCCCGATCCGCCCACTGCCGCGCCACTATGCCGGTTCGAGGACTTCGCCGTCCTCCTTCGGACCTAGCAGCCGACGAAGTCCTACCTCGGGGTCCGGCAGCGGTGGTGGGGGACGTGGGTCACCGAGATTACAGATCGAGAGACCCACACCCACCGGTGGCTCAGTAGCTTCCACACAGTCGAGCTCGTGGCCATGGAGTACGACCGCTGGCAGGTCCGCTACCACAACACGGCGCCTAGGCTCAATTTCCCCTTTGACACATGTCTGGTTGACCTCGTTCCGCCGGAGCAAGGGGTGGTGAGCTCGACTATGGAGCGGGAGGACCACGAGGCGTGGGAGCGCCTCGAGGACGAGGCCACGGACAAGGCCTACATGCAAGAGCTCCTCCGGCAGCACCTGGAGCTCATGGAGGCGGAGCGGGCGATCTTTGCCGGCGCGGAGGGCGGCGAGGTTATTGCGCTCTCCTTCGATGATGAGGTCGAAGGTAGTGAGGAGGGCGGCGAGGTTATCGCGCTCTCCTCTGATGACGAGGTAGAAGGCGGTGGCGACGGCGGCGCAGAGGGCATCGAGGTGGGCCCCGAGGACGAGGAGATCGACGTTGACGAGTGGAGGAGTGCCTTCCCCAACGAGCCCGATGGCGGTACTGGCCCGGACCCAGCTCGTGGCACACCGTACATGACAAGGAAGGATTGGCTCGACCTCTACTTTGACCGAAATTAGTTTAGCTTACTTTAAATTTATGTTTTATGTTCGGTTATGCAAAACTATCTATGTTTATGTTTGAATGCATGCTACTTTTGGTTGAACCTGCTTTGAACTTGATCAACTTGAAGTTTACAACCTTAAGTTTAGGGGATCAACTAGAAAAGGCCAAAAATTGTTGGAGTATATATATATATATCCACTAAGGGTTTTAGTCGTTTAACTTTTTAAGGATCGCCTAGAGATGTCCTTATGACTTGTTTATTTCATTTCTTCACAATGTGATGCTCTATATGTGCAACTATTTGCCGTGCAGTTCAATTTCATCAATAACAGTTTCAACAATACCACTATGAATTACGATATTTGGTTGCTGTTAAGGATATTGTAGTTAACATGCCTTTTCGTTTTTCAATTGTTGTTTAGCAACATGCATTGTACTGAATGACTAAATATGCAATCCCAGGCTACATAGCAACAAGGAAGAGTGTTACCTTAATGTTCTGATGATGTGTAGATATACATGTAATAAAATCTTATATAATGGGATGGATGGAGTGTTGTACTACATCATTTTTCAATTGTTGTTTAGATTCTAATATTAACTTGGTGCTTTTAGGTACATATATCATTGCCAAAGATCCACACTTCGACCCTTTCTGCGTATGGGGCAATGAGATACTCATGTACCAGTATCAAGTGAGGAAACTGATAAAGATTGTTATTAAAATGGGTCAAAAAAGTCAATCGAACTATTTGTTTACACTTTATGCAAGACAATAGTGAACTGCAGGATTGTAAGTAACAACCCTGTAGCCTTCTTTTTACTGCCCATAATGAGTTGTGTTAGATGACAATATCTGAATCTTTTTTCTTTTGCAGTGGATCCTGAAGCTGTTTACTCAAGATTACCTCTCAAACTACATGATTGGCGGCCGGCCATCACAAGGGGTTGGACTAGAGTCCTGCTTGCCTTTTGCATCCAGGAGAGCAAAATAGGGCCATTCCGCTTCACCTTGTTCAGCAACTGGAATGTCTATCGCCTCTTTCTTTACCATCTGTAATAGTACAAGTATAGAACCGTAGTACATCATTCTTTATTTGGTGCTTATGTAATTCTTAAACACATGAACCTGTGAATCAAATAATGCATTGGTTGTTTGAACCTGATGGATATGAATAAAGCTATAGCCTACTTTCAAGTTTAAATTAGGTACAATTTTAAATAGCAGCAATTAAATTAGGGTGAAATTATGTTGTGCAGGTCATTATGGCACACACGGTTGGTAAAACACAAACGTTTGCGATATACACCATAATCCAAGACGGTTGACAGAGAGGAAATGTGTGCATGCATGCACACATTTGGCGTTTGCAAAGTGTGTGTGATGTCAGACACTATCACATACGGTGCGGGAAAACTAAATGTGTGTGATTGTCTACCTATCGTACACGGTTTATAATCATGAACTGTTTGTGATGTGCCAGGCATCGTAAAACTCCCGTGCCTTGGAAAACTCCCGTGCCTGGAAGCTGCCTTGTTTTAGGCAGAACCACAAAACTCCGACTGCGATGGCAATGCGAGCACAAACAAGTAGCAAGGATGAAGCGTATTAGAGATATCGAAAATAGTTATATAGGGACAACGGTATGCATCAAGGCTCCCTATCCCCGACGGTTTCTGGGTCGTGTGGGAAGGACCCCCCTATCGCCCACACTCACTTGGCGACGGTTCCAAATGCCATCGCGGAAAGGGGTTAAAAACTGTTTGTTTAGGACCGCGCACCAGTGGCGCAGCAATTCCACGAAGACTCACTCTATTATCCCTTTTAGACAACACCACAAAGTAGTGGTAGACCTTGGGGTGATCTCCAAACCCTCACAAACTTTTCGGGGGTAATCACAATGGTTGATTCCTCTCCGAATGACTCCTACCGCCTCGGAGTCTCCAACCTCCAAGAGTAACAAGAACGATGGGGAAAAGCTCAAGACTTGCTCAAATCATGAATTCCTTTGGTGCAAAGAAGGGGAAGGAGTGGATCTATCACTTGCGTGGACAACTTCTCTCAAATGCTCTCAGATCCCTTGGGGATCTAAGATTTGGTGTAGGAGAGTGAGAGAGAGTGAAAAGTGTTCTTGAGGATATTTTAAGTGAATGGTCAACCCTCACACGGGATAGGAGAGAGATATTTATAGTATGCCTCAATAAGTGGCAATTGGGACCAAAACGTCACTGGAGCCTCGGACGTCCGGTACGTACCGGACGATCGAGCGCCCGGCAGACACCGGACGTCCGATAGGGACTGGACGTCTGATGTTTTGGCATGGTATAGAAGTTACCAGACGATCGGAGGACGCCGGACGACCGATGTTTTGGCTTTGTACAGGAAGTACCGGACGTCCGATGGACGCCGTACAATCGATGTTTTGGTTCTGTAGGAAAGGTACCGGACGACTGAAGAATACTGCACGTCCGAGGTTTTGGTACTGATGAGAGATTACTGGACGTCCGATGTTTTGGCTCCGTATAGGAGGAACCAGACGTCTGGTGAGTACCGGTCATCCGACGTATGCAAAGATCAGAAAATGAGTTTTAGAAGAAGATTTTGAGGAAGACTCTCACAAGACCCCATGTTCCCCTCTTAATAGTGCGGTATCCCTATACTCAAGAACAAGGATAAAAAGGTGCCTAAGCTAGTAGACTTGTTTCTTCGTTCCTGAGGAAGATGAATATTTCCGAAGTCATAATCCACACACAATTGATTCCAAGGGGACTAAAACCTGAGATATATTTGACAAACTTTGTTAGTCCCCTATGAGTATATTGTCATCAACATCAAAATAAGATTGAGGGCATGATTGCACTTTCACTTCTCCTCTTTCCTTCTCCTCCTATTTCGGCCTACATGGGGCGCACCAGCCGCTTAGGGGCTGGTTTGTCCCCTTCTTGGCCCATTAGGCCCATGTAGTTACCCGGGGCGAGGGGGGGTGCCCGGAACCCCTTCCGATGACCCTATATGTACCCGGTACCCCCCAGAACACTTCCGATGTCCGAATACCATCATCCTATATATCAATCTTTACCTCTCGACCATTTTGAGACTCCTCATCATGTCCGTGATCTCATCCGGGACTCCAAAAAACATTCGGTCACCAAATCAAATAACTCATATAATACAAATTCATCACCGAGCGTTAAGCATGCAGACCCTACGGGTTCAAGAACTATGTAGACATGACCGAGACACCTCTTCGATCAATAACCAACAACGGAACCTTAATGGCAACATATTCTACGAAGATCTTTATCGGTCATACCGTAATGACAACATACGTTATTCCCTTTGTCATCGGTATGTTACTTGCCCGAGATTCGATCATCGGTATCTACATACCTAGTTCAATCTCGTTACCGGCAAGTCTCTTTACTCGTTCCGTAATACATCATCCCAAAACTAACTCATTCGTCACATTGCTTGCAAGGCTTATTATGATGTGCATTACCGAGAGGGCCCAGAGATACCTCTCTGATACTCGGAGTGACAAATCCCAATCTCGATCTATGCCAACCCAATAAACACCTCCAAAGATACCTGTAGAGTATCTTTACAATCACCTAGTTATGTTGTGACGTTTGATAGCACATAAGGCATTCCTCAAGTATCCAGGAGTTGCATAATCTCATAGTTAAAGGAATATGTATATGACATGAAGAAAGCAATAGCAATAAAACTAAACGATCAATATGCTAAGATAACGGATGGGTCTTGTCCATCACATCATTCTCCTAATGATGTGATCCCGTTCATCAAATGACAACACATGTCTATGGTTAGGAAACTTAACCATATTTTGATTAACGAGCTTGTCTAGTAGAGGCTTACTAGGGATAAGATGTTTTGTCTATGTACCCACACATGTATCAAGTTTCCGGTTAATACAATTCTAGCATGAATAATAAACATTTATCATAATATAAGGAAATATAAAATAACAATTTTATTATTGCCTCTAGGGCATATTTCCTTCAAAGTTATACTAAAGTCATTTGGTGGACAAACAAATAAAAAACAGTAGCTAAAACTAAAACATAAAAGAATTAAAAGAAAAAGGAAACAATCAAAAAAAGTGAAGCCCGTTGGACCGGGAAGGCCTAGCCGAATAGGGGGGGCTTCTTCAACCTAGTTCTACAGGGGGCAGGTGCGTGGAGGCCATCCGATGGCCGCCCCTACCACATGCGGCCATCCCCCGGCCCCCTCTTGGTTAATTGCACCCCCGGGAACCCTAGATCAAACCATAGCCTTCCCATTCTCTCTCTCTCCCGTTCACCCGGTTCATTTGTTCGTCACCCGAAGCTTGTGGCCATCGCACACGTCGTCAAACCCGCGACCACCTGACTCCCCGTCACTAAGGAGCATGTCTGGGAGCACCGCAACCTCATCCTCATCGCCTACACGTGCTGGATCGGAGCTGGGATGACGCCCTCACGTCTCCCACTTCCTCTTCCCCAACCTCGGCCACCTCCTCAATCCTCCATCGTCCAGTCCTCCCGGCTCTCCCTGACCACGTACCTGGCTCCGTGGTGAGCTTCTCCCTCGGAGCCCACTTCCTCTGCCTCATTTCGATCCCCTCTTTGTCGTCCCCGTGTCTGGCCGCCGTGCCGGAGAGCTTGTGCTCACCGCGCCCACACCCCAAGCTCCATCCGTCTTGTTCGCACCCTGACCATGCGCTGGCGCCCTGCGCGTGCCCGCCCATTACCTCGCCGCGACTAACCGCACCCACATCTACCTGCCTATGCCTGCAACCCCGTGCCCGTGCACTACTACCTCTTGAGCACTGCGTTGGATTTCCTCGAAGAGGAGAGGATGATGCAGCAAAGTAGCGTAAGTATTTCCCTCAGTTTTTGAGAACCAAGGTATCAATCCAGTAGGAGGCCACGCACAAGTCTGTCGTACCTACACAAAAACAATAGATCAATGCAACCAACGCGCTTAGGGGTTGTCAATCCCTTCATGGTCACTTATGAAAGTGAGATCTGATAGAGATGATAAATAATATTTTTGGTATTTTTGGTATAGAGAAGCAAAGTAAAAAAGCAAAGCAGTAATAAAGTGATGGAGATTGATATGATGAGAAAGAGACCCAGGGGCCATAGTTTTCACTAGTGGCTTCTCTCAAGAGCATAAGTATTGTACGGTGGGTGAACAAATTACTGTTAAGCAATTGACAGAATTGAGCATAGTTATGAGAATATCTAGGTATGATCATGTATATAGGCATCACGTCCGAGACAAGTAGACCGACTCCTGCCTGCATCTACTACTATTACTCCACTCATCGACCGCTATCCAGCATGCATCTAGAGTATTAAGTTAAAAACAGAGTAACACCTTAAGCAAGATGACATGATGTAGAGGGATAGTTTCATGCAATATGATAAAAACCCCATCTTGTTATCCTTGATGGCAACGATACAATACGTGCCTTGTTGCCCCTACTGTCACTGGGAAAGGACACCGCAAGATTGAACCCAAAGCTAAGCACTTCTCCCATGGCAAGAACAACCAATCTAGTAGGCCAAACCAAACTGATAATTCGAAGAGACTTGCAAAGATAACCAATCATACATAAAAGAATTCAGAGAAGATTCAAATATTATTCATAGATAGACTTGATCATAAACCCACAATTCATCGGTCTCAACAAACACACTGCAAAAAGAAGATTACATCGAATAGATCTCCACAAGAGAGGGGAAGAACATTGTATTGAGATCCAAAAAGAGAGAAGAAGCCATTTAGCTACTAACTATGGACCCGCGGGTCTGAAGTAAACTACTCACACTTCATCGGAGAGGCTTGGATGATGATGTAGAAGCCCTCCGTGATCGATGCCCCCTCCGGCGGAGCTCCGGAACAGGCCCCAAGATGGGATATCATGGATACAGAAAGTTGCAGCAGAGGAATTAGGTTTTTGGCTCCGTATCTGATTGTTTGGGGGTACGTGGGTATATATAGGAGGAAGAAGTACGTCGGTGGAGAAACAGGGGCCCACGAGGGTGGGGGCACGCCTGGTAGGGTAGGGCGCGCCCCCCTACCTCGTGGCCTCCTGTTACGTGCCTTGACGTAGGGTCCAAGTCTCCTGAGTTGTATTCGGTGAGAAAA
Source organism: Triticum dicoccoides (assembly GCF_002162155.2). NCBI lineage: Eukaryota > Viridiplantae > Streptophyta > Magnoliopsida > Poales > Poaceae > Triticum > Triticum dicoccoides. Next base: position 232,428,103 of record NC_041380.1, on the reverse strand, counting down.
TCACGTTCCCGAAGGTTTCATTCCGGTTGGACTCCATTTGATATTCCTTTTCTTCGAAACCCTAAAACGGGCAAAAAACATCAATTCTGGGCTGGGCCTCCGGTTAATAGGTTAGTCCCAAAAATAATATAAAAGTGGATAATAAAGCCCAATAATGTCCAAAACAGTAGATAATATAGAATGGAGCAATCAAAAATTATAGATACGTTGGAGACATATCAAGCATCCCCAAGCTTAATTCCTGTTTGTCCTCGAGTAGGTAAATGATAAAAACAGAATTTTTGATGCGGAGTGCTAATTGGCATAATTTCAATGTAATTCTTCTTAATTGTGGTATGAATATTCAGATTCAAAAGATTCAAGACAAAGGTTCATGCTGACATAAAAATAATAATACTTCAAGCATACTAACAAAGCAATTATGTCTTGTCAAAATAACATGGCCAAAGAAAGCTATCCCTACAAAATCATATAGTCTGGCTATGCTCTATCTTCACCACACAAAGTATTTAAATCATGCACAACCCCGATGACAAGCCAAGCAATTGTTTCATACTTTTGACATTTTCAAAACTTTTTCGATCTTCACGTAATACATGAGCGTGAGCCATGATATAGCACTATATGTGGAATAGAATGGTGGTTGTGGAGAAGACAAAAAGGGAGAAGATAGTCTCACATCAACTAGGCGTATCAATGGGCTATGGAGATGCCCATCAATAGATATCAATGTGAGTGAGTAGGGATTGCCATGGAACGAATGCACTAGAGCTATAAGTATATCAAAGCTCAACAAAAGAAACTAAGTGGGTGTGCATCCAACTCGCTTGCTCACAAAGACCTAGGGCATTTTGAGGAAGCCCTTCATTGGAATATACAAGCCAAGTGCTATAATGAAAATTCCCACTAGTATATGAAAGTGACAGAATGAGAGACTCTCTACAATGAAGATCATGGTGCTACTTTGAAGCACAAGTGTGGTAAAAGGACAGTAACATTGTCCCTTCTCTCTTTTTCTCTCATTTTTTTGTTTGGGCCTTCTCTTTTTTTATGGCCTCTTTTTCTTCGTCCGAAGTCTCATCCCGACTTATGGGGGAATCATAGTCTCCATCATCCTTTCCTCACTTGGGACAATGCTCTAAAAATGATGATCATCACACTTTTTATTTTTCTTACAAATCAACAATTACAACTCAATACTTAGAACAAAATATGACTCTATATGAATGCCTCCGGCGGTGTACCAGGATATGCAATGAATCAAGAGTGACATGTATGAAAGAATTATGATCGGTGGCTTTGCGACAAATACGATGTCAACTACATGATCATGCTAGCAATATGACAATGATGGAGTGCGTCATAATGAACATAACGGTGGAAAGTTGCATGGCAATATATCTCGGAATGGCTATGGAAATGCCATGATAGGTAGGTATGGTGGCTGTTTTGAGGAAGGTATTTGGTGGGTGTATGATACCGGCGAAAAGTGCACGGTATTAGAGAGGCAAGCAATGGTGAAGGGAAGGAAAGTGCATATAATCCATGGGCTCAACATTAGTCATAAAGAACTCATATACTTATTGCAAAAATCTAGAAGTTATCAAAGCAAAGTATTATGTGCATGCTCCTAGGGGGATAGATTGGTAGGAAAAGACCATCTCTCATCCCCGACCGCCACTCATAAGGAAGACAATCAATAAATAAATCTTGCTCCGACTTCATCACATAACGGTTCACCATACGCGCATGCTACGAGAATCACAAACTAACACAAAAAACAACCAAAACAGAGGCTAAATAATTTATTTATTACTAAACATGAGCAAAAATCAAGGAATAAAAATAAAATTGGGTTTCCTCCCAACAAGCGCTATCGTTTAACGCCCCTTAGCTAGGCATAACAAGCAAGAATAGATCTAAGTATTGCCATCTTTGGTAGGCAATCCATAAGTGGCTCTCATGATATATTCATATGGTAATTTTTCTTTCTTTCTAGGTAAGTGTTCCATGCCCTTTTTAATGGAAATTGGAATCTAATATTCCCTTCCTTCATATCAATAATTGCACCAACCGTTCTAAGGAAAGGTCTACCGAGAATAATAGGGCAAGAAGGATTGCAATCTATATCAAGAACGATAAAATCTAAGGGCACATAATTCCTATTTGCAACAATAAGAACATCATTAATTCTTCCCATAGGTTTCCTAATACTGGAATCCGCAAGATGCAAGTTTAGAGAGCAATCATCAAAATTACGGAAATCTAGCAAATCACACAAAGTTTTGGGAATAGTAGAGACACTAGCACCCAAATCACACAAAGCATAAAACTCATGATCTTTAATTTTAATTTTAATAGTTGGTTCCCACTCATCATAAAGTTTTCTAGGGATAGAAACTTCCAATTCAAGCTTTTCTTCATAAGATTGCATCAAGGCATCAACGATATGTTTAGTAAACGCTTTATTTTGACTATAAGCGTGAGGAGATTTTAGCACGGATTGCAACAAGGAAATACAATCAATCAAAGAGCAATTTTCATAGTTAAATTACTTGAAATCCATAATAGTGGGTTTAGCAACATCTAGGGTTTTAATTTCTTCAATCCCACTTTTATCAAATTTAGCATCAAGATCAAAAGATTCAGAATTATTGGAACGCCTTCTAGGTAGAGGTGGATCATATTCAGTCCCATCATTATCAAGATTCATATTGCAAAACAAAGATTTAATAGGGGACACATCAATAACTTTTAGATCTTCATCATTATTTTCATAGGAACTAGACGAACACGCTTTTATAAAGGCATCTTTCTTAGCACGCATCCTATCGGTTCTTTCTTTGCACTCATCAATGGAAATTCTCATGGCTTTGAGAGACTCATTGATATCATGCTTAGGTGGAATAGATCTAAGTTTCAAAGAATCAACATCAAGAGCAATTCTATCAACATTCCTAGCCAAATCATCAATCTTAAGCAATTTTTCTTCAATCATAGTGTCGGTGTCAAAATCGGCGGATCTCGGGTAGGGGGTCCCGAACTGTGCGTCTAGGCCGGATGGTAATAGGAGCAGGGGACACGATGTTTTACCCAGGTTCGGCCCTCTTGATGGAGGTAAAACCCTACGTCCTGCTTGATTAATATTGATGATATGGGTAGTACAAGAGTAGATCTACCACGAGATCGGAGAGGCTAAACCCTAGAAGCTAGCCTATGGTATGATTGTATGTTGTGGTTGTTGTCCTACGGACTAAAACCCTTCGGTTTATATAGACACCGGAGAAGGTTAGGGTTACACAAGGTCGGTTACAAAGGAGGAGATATACATATCCGTATTTCCTAGCTTGCCTTCCACGCCAAGTAGAGTCCCATCCGGACATGAGACGAAGTCTTCAATCTTGTATCTTCATAGTCTAATAGTCCGGCCAATAGAGATAGTCCGGCTGTCCGGAGACCCCCTAATCCAGGACTCCCTCAGTAGCCCCTGAACCAGGCTTCAATGATGATGAGTCCGGCACGCAGTATTGTCTTCGGCATTGCAAGGCGGGTCCCTTCTCCGAATACATCACAGAAGAATTTGAATATGAGGATAGTGTCCGACCCTGCAAAATAAGTTCCACATACCGCTGTAGAGAGAATAATATTTTCGCAAATCCAATTTGCTGACTTGTTTTGGCAGCATGACGTTATGTCATGGCCCGGTGATTATTCGAACCGTTTTTCTTCAACCAGCTCCACACATAACGCGAGACAGTTTCTTGACACGTCTTGTCAAAGCAGAGATTGTGTTCCCCCAATTACGGGATTCTCATTAATGCGGTCATGGGTAACCCAATCGTGTTTAGGACTCCTAGATTATAGGCAAGTCCTAAACGGCTATAGAGAGGATGCTTGATATTCACCCTCTTTATAAAGGGACAAGGTTTTCACTTTTTCCCTCTCATGCTCAATCGAACCCTTCCCCCGCCTCGAGTTCTAACACCCAAAGCCCAGGTTAGGTGCTCCGGATCTTCAATCATGTCCGGATCCAGCCTTCAAGGCCGATGGATGCCCTCCTCCGTTACGGAAGAGGACATCAAGAAGTTGAGGGAGGCCAGATACCTGACCACTGAGGTTTCGCATCGGCTGCCTGCTCGAGGGCAGGTCGTCCCTACTCCCAAACCCAACGAGAACGTCGTGTTCGTCTCCCACTTCCTCTGAGGCCTAGGCCTCACTCTGGATCCCTTCATCAGGGGTTTGATGTTCTATTACGGGCTAGATTCCCACGATCTAGCTCCGGACTCCTTTCTCCACATCTCGACATTTATTGTCATGTGTGAGGCCTTCCTCCGCATTACCCCTCACTTCGGCCTGTGGCTCAAGACCTTTGAAGTGAAGCCGAAGATGATCGAGGGGCAACATGTAGCGTGCGGAGGTGCATCAAAAGGCAAGATGGCAGGAGCTCCATGGCCGAAAGGTTTCTTTCCAGAGGTGTCCGGATTATGGCAACGGGAGTGGTTTTACGTCACGGCTCCCAGAAGTGCCAAGTGGGCGGCTGCCCCCCGCTTTTCGCTCGGGCCCCCCACCACAACTGATGTCATGGATTAGCAGAGGTTTGAGCTGGTGTCCAGCCAAGGACGTGCCTATACTGCAAAGCCGCATTTGAGATCTCTTCGAGGGAGATTTTAATTTGGTCGTGGTAATACAAGTTATGCTGGTTCGTCAAGTCCAGCCTTGCAAACGCCGGCCCCTTCGCTTGTGGGAGTTCAACCCAGAAGGACCGCGTGCCATTCAAAGTTTCCTCGGCCTGACGCACGAGGAGATGTACAAGTCATTCTTCGGACCTCGAATAGAGTGTCCGGATACTACCGAGGATGTGGGCCCGAGCAGTAACCGCGCCGCCGAACAAGTAAGAAATCCTCTAGCCGAACACACTGTCTTTTATTCATCATGAAGTTATTTCTGAGAGTTCGCTCTCTGGCCAGGACTGGCTAACAAAGGCGAAGATGATTCGGTGTTTGGCCCCCCTCCCTAAGGGTTTGGAAAATCCGGTATTGGAAAAGATGCTCGAGCTCGCACCTTGCCCGGAGCCCTCGAAGGAAGATACAAGGGGGGATAATACGGGCGGACGCGAGCCCCCATCGCTGCCAGTTCCAACTGAGGGAATTAGCGCCTCCATGAAGGAGGATAACCAGGGGAGGAAAAGGACTGCTTCCGAGGATCCGGAAGCCGAGGCCTCCAAACGGGAGAAGAAATCTCCCACGAAGGGTCCTGCCTCGGGGGGTGCTTTTACCGCACAAAGTCCGTGGGGGGATCAGCCCTCCAACGAGTCGTAAGTGATCCAAAAAATACTTTAATAGTGAAGGTATACTATCTTTCTTCTAAGAAAATAACTGCCGCATATATCTTGCAGTTCGGGTCTTAGCCCTTCTCAGCTGAGCTCGTCTTCGGGGGATCTTCTTCCGAAGATGATGGAGAGCGAAATGCCTCCCCTGGACTCCTCCGCTCAAGAAGCGGGCGACCCCGAAGTGTCATCACAGAGGGCCTCTCCGGATCCGGTGAGGCCAGAAGATAATCCCATAGACCCCCGAAGTCCCCAGCGTCCAGCTCTCGAGGAGAGCGAACAAAAGAGTCCGACATTGTCTGGTATGCGGTCAGACGTTCTAAGGGAACTGTTGGGGCGAGCGGCCATCTCAGAAGAACACCGTACGCTGATGGGTACGGTGATGGAAAGAATTTCGTCCGCCGAAAGCGGATTACATGAAGCCTTTATGAGTCTACTGACAGGCTTTGAGGTACATGATAGTACCGCATGTTAGGTGTGCCCTGTGTAGATAGTAGCCCATGAGATTCTGGTTGTCGATGAGAACGGCGGTGAACAGAGGATCATAGTCCCAGGCAATAACCAGACTGCCTTTATGTGCAGGCGGTGGAAGCTCCGGTGGCTAGCCGGACTAGTGGGTTTGCCGAATTAAAATGGCAACTGGATGCGGCGGACGCCGACATCGAGCTTGTTAACAAGAGGCTTGACGAGGCACAAGGTAAGTGTTATTTTCTGGTGAATGCCACGTAGTAAGAGCAGCATGATGCCAGTATCTTTAATATGTTGTGACTGCAGATGGAGCTGCCACCGTGGAAACCTTGCGGGCAGAACTTACCCGAGCCAAAGAACAAGCGAGGATTAGTAATGCGGCTGCTTTGAAGGCAGCCGAAGAGTTGAAAGCTGAGAAGGCCGCACATTGCGAGAGCAAAGAGAAGATGGCCAAGATGGCCATAGAATTAAAAGGCACTGTCGACCGTTGCCGGCTCCTTGAAAAAGAGAACCGAGCGAAGGCAACAGACCTTGAGAAGGCCACGACGGTGGACAAAGACACCCGCTCTGCTATGAGAGCGAAGAAGGAGGAGCTACGGGAAGCCGGGGATATTGCGGCTGGGAAGCCCCTCATGCTACGGAGGAAGTTCGGAGATCCGCGGTATGCCCCTCTGGATCGGCTGTGGAGTTCGGCAGATGCGTATATGGACTTGGCGGCGAGCGCTGCCGATGCGGCCAAGTACTTCCAAGGTCAAACAAATCGTGAAGTGGACAAGCTGTTCTGGTCGCAATTCAACGTTCCAGAGCGCCCGCTTTCATTGACTGACCAGCTAGCCGAATGGCCCGAACTGAATAGGTTGTCCGGACTCGCCATGAGGTCTGTTGTGGATCAGCTATGGCCGGAAAAGCCAAAGCCAAACATCTATTTCAGCTTAGTGCAGCAGGTCCTTGGTGCGGTGCCGTGCATTAATGTGATGAAGAGGTCGGCGTGCATAGAAGGCTCGCGGATGTCCCTTGCCCGTGTTAAAGCATAGTGGGCGGAGATGGACGCTACCGTTATTGCGGCGCAGGGTTCGGCCATAGGCCGAGTGGCTGCCGAGCACTATTTCGAGGAGGTTCTCGAGGGTGCTCATTTGATAGAGGCCCAGTGCTCGAAGAATATTATGTTTGAGTGACATGTATTCCCATTGTAAACACAATGTTTTTATGACATTTTATAAGGCTATGTTTATACTTTTGCCCGAAAGTAATATGATGCCTCCTGTGCGGCCGTTTATGTATACATGTGTATAACCTGAAAGATTGCAGTCGTCGGCTTCAGCCCCCATGCATATAATGCGGAGGTGCTCGCAAAAAACGCGTGTTCAAACTTAACCCAATGTCTTGGTCCTATTAAGGAGGTGATAGCGCAGCGAATGAGGCAACCAGACTATAATGCTTTAACACTTTCACTTAGCCATAGGAGTTTGACAGTGGGGCTACTAGATAGCCCCTGGTGGCTCCGCACTCTCCCGATCTCGGGGTGCGTACATGCCTGGCCAGAAAACGGCCATTCGTTAAGGTGGAGGAATTCTAACATTTCGATAGGTCATCGAGTGGTTGACCAGTCTCACGCTATATCATGACAGTCAGTTTTCGGCTTTCTCTACTGAGGTGCTCGTCCGGATGAACCAGGGCACAATCACAGTAGTTCTCCTGGTGCTGCCTTAGCCGATAAAGCGGAACGTAAGGCACCAAAACACAGGAGCCGGGCAAACCCAACATTTGACCAAAGACAATGATTCAGCGCTAATGCATATAAGGCACATCGAACACTCCCTAAGGTGTTCGGTCTTTATGGTATAAACCGGGCCTAAATAGTGCCCTTTGTAAGAAGCCCCTTGTGTCCAGGTACGTGCATTATTCTGACGTGGCCACATGCCAAGACGTCAGCATCCTTCTCAATTGTGCTGAGAATTCGGTGGATGTGTATCAAGAAGAGACAGTAAAAAAGGTTTACGCAGGGTCTTAATCTAAAAAGAATCCTTGTAATGGGCCCCTGCTGCACGTTTGCGCCTGTTTCTCCGTTGTGCCATATCCTGGACGGGTGTAGCACGATGGTCATCTATAAAAGAGAGGAATTTAGGTGAAAAAGTTGTCGTGCAGAGAGATAGTTTTTAAAGAAACCATGTATAACTAGAAATGAGTATAAATTGCCACTTGTCTGCGCGCGTTGGGCCCCTTGTATTTGTAATAGGGGTGTGGCCATTAATCCGGTACAAATTACATATAGTAGCGTCAGACTCGTCTAACCGCGTCCGTGGTCTTGACGACCTATCAAATGCTTTAGTTGGTGAGGCCGTTTTTAGTGTGCGGCTGCCAAGGCAGTCGCATTCTCTTCGGCGTGCAAAGATCGCTTAATACTTCCGTTCACTGTAATGATGCCACGTGGGCCGCGCATCTTGAGCATGAGGAAAGTGTAGTGCGGTATTGCATTAAAGCGAGCGAAAGCTTCACGTCCAAGTAGTGCTTGATAGCCACTTTGGAACAGAGCGATGTGGAAGGTTAAATGTTCGCTACGGAAATTATTGGGGAAGCCGAATATAACCTTTAGTAGCAGGGAGCCCGTGCAATGAGCCCCTGGGCCTGGCGTTACTCCTTTAAAGGTAGTATTGCTATGGCACATTTTCGTTGGGTCTATCCCCATTTTGCTGATTTTATCCTGGTATATCAGATTTAGACTGTTGCCACCGTCCATCAGGACTCGTGTGAAGTGGTATCCGTCAATTATTGGGTCTAATACCAGGGCAGCCCATCCTGCACACCGGATACTTGCTGAGTAATCACGATGGTCGAAAGTGATCGGTTGAGACGACCAGTGGCAGGACTCCGCGGTGATAGGCCCTTGGGCATATTTTTCTGGGAGTGCCGTTTTGTTTCCCCCCTTGATCACATGTAACACGTTTACTGTTTTGACTTCTGGTGGAAATTTCGTTTGTTCCCCAGTGTCTTGCTTGAGAGGCTCATTCTCGTCTTCGCTTGGTGTATCCTGCCCCTTGTGTACGGCGTTGAGCTTGCCAGACTGCTTGAAGACCCAACATTCTCTGTGGGTATGATTAGCGGGTTTACCAGGGGTGCTATGGATCTGACATATTTGGTCCAGAATTTTGTCTAGGCTAGACAGTTCGTCTCTAGCGCCTTTAGAGGGTGGCTTTTGCTGACCTGGCCGAGAGCTTTTGAATCCGGCATTTACTGCCGTGCTCTTCGTGTTGTCTTCTTTATTCCGGCGTTTGTTATTTCTGTTGCATCGTGATTTCCCGTTTCCATCTCTAACTTCGGATGTACTCGGGTCGCTGGTGCTGCATCTGGCTAGCCAGCTATCCTCACCCGCGCAAAAGCGGGTCATGAGGCTTGTTAATGCTGCCATTGTTCTCGGCTTTTCTTGGCCGAGGTGTCTGGCAAGCCATTCGTCACGGACGCTATGCTTAAAAGCTGCCAAGGCTTCGGTGTCCGAACAGTTGACAATTTGGTTCTTTTTAGTAAGAAACCTGTTCCAAAGCTTTCAGGCTGACTCTCCGGGCTGTTGAGTTATATGACTCAAATCATCCGCGTCCGGAGGTCGGACATAAGTTCCTTGAAAATTTGCCCAAAAGGCGTCTTCGAGCTCTTCCTAGCTTCCAATGGAACTTTCAGGGAGGCTCTTAAGCCAGTGCCGAGCCGGCCCTTTGAGTTTGAGGGGTAAATACTTAATGGCGTGGAGATCATCTCCCCGAGCCATGTGGATATGGAGGATATAGTCCTTAATCCAGACCCCAGGGTCTGTTGTTCCATCGTATGCCTCTATGTTTACGGGTTTGAATCCCTCTGGAAATTCATGGTCCAGCACCTCATCGGTGAAACATAGGGGGTGTGTGGCACCCCTATATCTGGGTGTACCGCGTTGTTTGGATGTTTGTTGTGTTGCATCGTATGCTGGAGCACGCTTGCGTGGTCCATAGATGGATCTGGTTTCGCCGTCCTTTTGATGCAAGCCCTCTCGTGGACCGCGTATTGGCTTATGTGCGGTGTTGCTTGCCGCTTTATGTTGGCCGTGAGGTCGTCTATCCGGCCAGATGGCTGTTTTAATTTTTGGTTGTGGGGGGTCTAGGGCCTCCTCATCGAATTCAAGTAGCAACTTCCGCTTTGGGTAGCTCTTGGTGGGGCGATTGCCGCCGTACTTCGCTGCTGTGTTGAGTACTTTACTCCATCTGATTTGGACTATGTCCTGCGCAACCTTGAGCCTTTGCTTCTGCTTTTTCAGACTCCTCGCGGTGGCAACAAGCCTTTGACGGGCATCCTGCTGCTCCGGGTGCCTGTCCGGCGTTATGTCGTCCGGACTATTATCTTTGACAGAATTGGTTTGTTCGGTTTGCTTCTTCGTATTGTCGTGGTCTGGGAGTGGTTCGCCCTGCTCCAACACTAGGTTTGTATGATCGGTATTTCTGCCGAGGTGGGATTTTGGGCGGCGCTTACGCCGCCGCTTTGACTGTTTCTCGAGGGAACAAGCCTTCGTTGCGTCCTTCCGTTCCTCCTCGTCGTCTTGTTTTGGTGTGTCCACCATGTATACGCCATATGATGAGGTGGACGTCTAGCGCCCTATGGGCGGTGGTTCCTTTTCGCCTCCCGCATCGTCGTCCGTACCGTCGATGTCTTCGGAGTCGAAGTCGAGCATGTCGGTTGAGTCAACGACAGTGGCTATTAAGTGGGTGGTGGGTGGGCGTCGAATTTCTTCATCGTCCGCATCCCAATCCTGTCGGACGTAGTTTGGCCAGGATTCTCCTGACAAGGAGAGAGACCTTAATGAGTTCAGTATGTTGCCAAAGGGCGAGTGCTAAAAAATACCCGCGGAGGTAAACTCCATGATCGGTGCCCAATCGGATTCGATAGGAACAGGCGCAGGCGGTTCGGAGTCCGTGGCCGGAGAAGGATCCGACAGTTTAACAACACGGCTCACGTGCAAGGCAAGGTCGATGTTCGGCTCGATCGCCGCTGAGGGTAAGGCCTCCATGGTGGGGTCCATCTACCCGTCCGCGGAAGGCGCGACTGGCTCCGAATTGAGGGCCGGAGCGGCTGCCGGTGCGATCTCCTTAACACTGTCCGATGGGAGAGCTAAGTCATGCTCATCGTGACCGCGTGGCGCACAAGGCAGAGGCTTGAATCCGTCGAGGATCAAATCTCCATGGATATCAGCCGTGTAGTTTAAGCTTCCAATTCTGACCTGATGGACAGGGGCATAGCTTTCAATCTGCTCCAGATGGCCAAGCGAATTAGCCCGCAGTGCAAAGCCACCGAATACGAAGATCTGTCCGGGGAGAAAAGTCTCACCCTAGACCGCATCGCTATCGATGATAGTAGGAGCCATCAAGCCTAACGGCGACGACACAGAGGAACTCTCAATGAAAGCACCAATGTCGGTGTCAAAACCGGCGGATCTTAGGTAGGGGGTCCCGAACTGTGCGTCTAGGCCGGATGGTAATAGGAGGCAGGGGACACGATGTTTTACCCAGGTTCGGGCCCTCTTGATGGAGGTAAAACCCTACGTCCTACTTGATTAATATTGATGATATGGGTAGTACAAGAGTAGATCTACCATGAGATCGAAGAGGCTAAACCCTAGAAGCTAGCCTATGGCATGATTGTATGTTGTGGTTGTTGTCCTACGGACTAAAACCCTTCGGTTTATATAGACACCGGAGAAGGTTAGGGTTACACAAGGTCGGTTACGAAGGAGGAGATATCCATATCCGTATTGCCTAGCTTGCCTTCCATGCCAAGTAGAGTCCCATCCGGACACGAGACGAAGTCTTCAATCTTGTATCTTCATAGTCTAATAGTTCGGCCAATAGAGATAGTCCGGCTGTCCGGAGACCCCCTAATCCAGGACTCCCTCACATAGCATTAAATTTCTTTTTTGAAGTAATAAATTCTTTAATATTAGATTCAAAATCAGAGGGCATCTTATTATAATTTCCATAAGAATTGTTGTAGGAATTACCATAATTATTAGAGGGATTACTAGGATAAGGCCTAGGATTGAAATTTCCTCTACACGCGTTGTTACCAAAATTGTTCCTACCAATAAAATTCACATCCATAGATTCATTATTATTCTCAATCAAAGTAGACAATGGCACATCATTAGGATCAGAAGAAACACTCTTATTAGCAAATAATTTCATAAGTTCATCCATCTTTCCACTCAAAACATTAATTTCTTCTATCGCGTGCACCTTTTTAGAAGATCTTTCAGTATGCCATTGAGAATAATTAACCATAATATTATCTAGGAGTTTAGTAGCTTCTCCTAAAGTGATTTCCATGAAAGTGCCTCCCACGGCCGAATCTAAAAGATTTCTAGAAGAAAAATTCAATCCGGCATAAAAAATTTGTATAATCATCCACAAATTTAAACCATGAGTAGGGAAATTACGTATCATTAATTTCATTCTCTCCCAAGCTTGTGTAACATGTTCATGATCAAGTTGCTTAAAATTCATAATATCGTTTCTAAGAGAGATGATCTTAGCGGGAGGAAAATACTTAGAGATAAAAACATCTTTGCACTTGTTCCACGAATCAATACTATTTTTAGGCAAAGATGAAAACCAAGCTTTCGCACGATCTCTAAGCGAGAAAGGAAATAGCTTCAATTTAACAATATCATTATCAACATCTTTCTTCTTTTGCATGTCACAAAAATCAACGAAGCTGTTAAGATGGGTAGCGGCGTCTTCACTAGGAAGGCCGGAGAACGGATTTTTCATGACAAGATTCAGCAAAGCAGTATTAATTTCACAAGATTCAGCATCAGTAAGAGGAGCAATCAGAGTGCTAAGGAAATCATTGTTGTTGGTATTGGTGAAGTCACTCAATTTAGTATTATCTTGAGCCATCACGAAAAACAAGCAAACTAACACACAAGCAAACAAAAAGCAAACAGGCAAAAAGAGGCAAATAGAGAGGGAGGATAGAGAGAGATAGGGAGAATAAAACGGCAAGGGTGAATTGGGGGGGAGAGGAAAACGAGAGGAAAATGGCAAATAATGTAATGTGGGAGATAGGGATTGCGATGGGTACTTGGTATGTTGACTTTTGCGCAGACTCCGCGGCAACGGCGCCAGAAATTCTTCTTGCTATCTCCTGAGCACTTCGTTGGATTTACCCGAAGAGGAGAGGATGATGCAGCAAAGTAGCGTAACTATTTCCCTCAGTTTTTGAGAACCAAGGTATCAATCCAGTAGGAGGCCATGCACAAGTCCCTCGTACCTACATAAAAACAATAGCTCAACACAACCAACACGCTTAGGGGTTGTCAATCCATTCACGGTCACTTACGAAAGTGAGATCTGATAGAGATGATAAATAATATTTTTGGTATTTTGGTATAGAGATGCAAAGTAAAAAAGCAAAGCAGTAATAAAGTGATGGAGATTGATATGATGAGAAAGAGACCCGGGGGCCATAGATTTCACTAGTGGCTTCTCTCAAGAGCATAAGTATTCTACGGTGGGTGAACAAATTACTGTTGAGCAATTGACAGAATTGAGCATAGTTATGAGAATATCTAGGTATGATCATGTATATAGGCATCACGTCTGAGACAAGTAGACCGACTCCTGCCTGCAACTACTACTATTACTCCACTCATCGACCGCTATCCAGCATGCATCTAGAGTATTAAGTTAAAAACAGAGTAACGCCTTAAGCAAGATGACATGATGTAGAGGGATAGTTTCATGCAATATGATAAAAACCCCATCTTGTTATCCTCGATGGCAACGATACAATACGTGCTTGCTGCCCCTTTTGTCACTGGGAAAGGACACTGCAAGATCGAACCCAAAGCTAAGCACTTCTCCCATGGCAAGAACAACCAATCTAGTAGGCCAAACCAAACTGATAGTTCGAGGAGACTTGCAAAGATAACCAATCATACATAAAAGAATTCAGAGAAGATTCAAATATTATTCATAGATAGACTTGATCACAAACCCACAATTCATCGGTCTCAACAAACACACCGCAAAAAGGAGATTACATCGAATAGATCTCCACGAGAGAGGGGGAAAACATTGTATTGAGATCCAAAAAGAGAGAAGAAGCCATTTAGCTACTAACTATGGACCCATAGGTCTGAAGTAAACTACTCACACTTCATCGGAGATGTTGGATGATGATGTAGAAGCCCTCCGTGATCGATGCCCCATCCGGCGGAGCTCCGGAACAGGCCCCAAGATGGGATCTCGTGGATACAGAAAGTTGCGGTGGTGGAATGAGGTGTTTGGCTCCGTATCTGATCGTTTGGGGGTACGTGGATATATATAGGAGGAAGAAGTACGTCGGTGGAGCAACAGGGGGCCCACAAGGGTGGGGGCGTGCCTGGTAGGGTAGGGCGCGCCCCCTACCTCGTGGCCTCCTATTACGTGCCTTGACGTAGGGTCCAAGTCTCATGAGTTGTATTCGGTGAGAAAATCACGTTCCCGAAGGTTTCATTCCGTTTGGACTCCGTTTGATATTCCTTTTCTTCGAAACCCTAAAACAGGCAAAAACAACAATTCTGGGCTGGACCTTCGGTTAATAGGTTAGTCCCAAAAATAATATAAAAGTGGATAATAAAGCCCAATAATGTCCAAAACAGTAGATAATATAGCATGGAGCAATCAAAAATTATAGAAACGTTGAAGACGTATCAAGCACGACCACAGCGCCTCGCCCATGTCTTGTGCGCACTCGCCGCACCCTCTGGACGCGCCCGGCTGTGAGTGGCTGCGCGCCCTACCCGCCCCTGGCCACACCCGCGCAGCCCCGTGCCACCGTTGTCCCTGTCCGCCTCGTCCCGCTCGTTGCTGCTCGTCGCATCCACCACTGCCCGCCACGCTCACCGCAGCCATTGTGTCCCTGCTACCCAGCCCACGTGTTGCCTCGCCACTACCACTCCCCAGCTGCCCGTCGCACCATGCCCCGCATCGGCGGCGCCCTCTACCGGCCACGCTGCTGGTTGTGCCCGCGCCCGCCTGCTTGTGGCCGTGGCTGCCAATGCTCCTTTGTGAGGTCACACGTGCGTGCCCAGACAGAGGCGACCAGCTCACTACCATGTGGGCCCCGACCGATTAATTAGCCACTTAATTAACCCCAACTAACCCCACTGACAGCGGGCCCTAGGGCACTAACTATATCAGTTAAGTTTTAATAAAAACTGTTAACTGGCCCAGAGTCACTAACGTGCGGGTCTCGCTGGACCCACTGACCAGTCAAAGGTTGACCAGTCAACTATCACGTCATCAGTTGACCAGTCAACTACCGAGTCAACAGTTGACTGGCCCCACCTGCTGGATGACTCGATCAATGTGATCGAAGCGCAGAGATCCCCACATCACCGACACCCCCTGGTTGTACGACTCTAGACAGTTACTATCGAGTCCCGAGGGTGATACCTCCAAACGCACTCCTGATGATATCTCTGTAGTGTAGCTAATTGATCATGGATAACGGGGGGGGGGGGTGATTCCTCCTTCTCCACTACCGATGACGACTCTGTCATGAAACACCTCAAGTGTGAACCCTTCGAGGGTGATTCCTCCAAGTTCACCCTTGACGGTTACATCAAGTAGGAATCCATTGAGGGTGATTCCTCGGATTTCCCCCTTGATGTTATGGACACACGATTACTTTGACTTTCCTCAGAACCTTGTTGAAGTCGGGTCGGCCCCGAGGAGTACCCGCGAGAGATGTTGAAGTCGGGTTGACCGTGACGGCACCCGCGAGATAATTATGCGGCACGGCTAGGCAGTCTTGGTCCTTGCCATAAGTCTGCGAGACCGGGCGACAGGACCATAGATCATGGATCACTAATCGTCTCCGCGCCCTCCCAAGTTACTAAAGGTTTGGATATGTGATCCAAGTAGGCCCTGGCCTTTTCGCACTAACCACCACGTGGGAATAACTATGAACACTAGGCATCGTATGATTCTCCCAAAAGCTCTCAGACGTCAGCAATTTAGCGGGGCGCGTTGGTTGGATGGTAACCACCTGCGCCTGTATCAGGGTGTGGGTCTTCTCCAGGCCAGGTTTGCAACATGCAGGATTGCTAAGGATGATTGGCTCATGCCCCCTTCACATTTAGGATGTAGACTGGCATGCTGGCCTCTCTGTTGAGCCTAGGTAGGACTACGGCATGTTGACCAGCCAAGGCGGGCATGACCCCTTAAAGTGTGTCTGGTCAGAGTTAATCAAGCGTGTTGGGTAAGTTGGTGCCTGTAATGACCGGAGACCGATGCTCCAGAAGCCTTCCAGTTATTTTGTTGTTGTCGTGTGATTTATTTTTGCTGTTGCATTTCATCATCACATCATGTGCATTGCATCCGCATGTTTTCATAAAACTTGTAGTTGTTTGTCATTGCCGCTTCGCTCCTTTTCTCCATGGCATGTTGTGAGACCGTTTGTCTTTGTTGACCCTCTCTTAGACCCCTCGCGTGTGTTCGAAACTTCCTCAAACTCGAACCGAGTTGTCGTTACCGATGGGTCTGGGTCATCCCCAAACATCCCTAAAATATATTCGGTTCTTCATTGGACTCACCTAACCTATTATCTCGAATCGTCCGATTATGATCGGAGGGACCAAATAGCCCCAACCAGATCCACATGCTATATATAGCAGACGTAACCCTAGCCCCTAGCTGTCCCATCCATCCACTCCCGAGAGCCACCGCCAGCCGCATCTTCCTCGGGTTCTATCCCTGCCAACCAGCAGCCTCCGGCCACCTCCCTTGATTTCCGCCACCACCAATCAGTGCATCCCCTCCCGATCTAAACGACCAACCCAGCCACCATCAAATCCTCCTCCTTGCCTCCCTCAAGCCCAAAGGGGATGAGCTTCTTCTTTGCCCAATGCCCACCATCCTCGCCTCCTGGGTCCTCCCGCCCCTCCGCATGGCGCCTCCTGCTTGCCTCCCATGGTGCCCCACATTTGTTGTGCCTCACCCTGGTTGTCACACCTCACGCTCCGCGTCCTTCCTGCTTCTCCTCCCGCGTCGACACCCTCCTTCGGCTGCTTGCACCTGTAGTTCCATCCGTGAGTTCGTGCAGCCATGGCCACCACCGAAGCTTTGCACGCCGCAAGCCGCGACCTCCCCAGCCACATCTGCTGCTACTGTGTTGTAGGGCAAAACCCTAGAGGGGATCTTTTCACACTTGGAGGGGGAAAAGAGGAAGAACACTCAAGAACACAATGCACAAAACACTCAAACAAACCCAAATATCACATCCACTAGAGTAGCACACATGAGATCCACAAGATTACATGAACAATTCAAGGAAAATAGCACTAGGTAAGTTCTTCCCACTAGGTGAGGTCTTGATCCTGATCTTCTCCAAGAGGAGGGCTTGATAATCCCAAGGTCTAGATCTCCAAGAGGATGGGATACAAGGAGCAAAGCTCACAAATGTCTCACATATACTTTGCTACCCCTAAACAAGGTTCTAGGTACGACTTATATAGCCTTGGGGTCGAAGGAGATGAAGAGGAGGGCGAGATGCAATCTCAGCCGGCCATCCTGGGAGGCCCGTGCGCACGGGGGTCCCATGGGCATGGTACACACCGTGTGCACGGGGTGCTCCAGCGCCAACTTCCTGGGTAGTCCGTGGGTATGGGGTCTCGGGGGCCCGTGCGCATGGGGTCACCTGGGACTTCCAGTGTTGCTGCTGTTGCGCTCCTTCTTGGTTCGCGTGGCCTTGGAGTGGTCCTCCTTCTCCTTGGTGATTCTCCTGAGCTTCATGGTAGTGTTCCTCTTCGTATCTAATGAGACATAGCATATTTTGGTGAGGTAGCAACCAAGTCCCATTTGTATCCGTATGCAAGTCAAGTAGGAAGGAGTTCACCTCGGTTTCCAAAGCACGTCCTCTCGCTCTTGTCACAGGTCCACGAGGGGCTTGATGCGTTGGTGTAGAGTCCATGGGGATGATGGAAGGATGCTCTGCATCATCTCCCCCCCTTGGGAGAGATCCGACCACGGATCATGATCGTCATCACCATGGTACTTGGCCAAGTCTTTGACGTTGAAGATGTCGCTCACGTTGTACTTGTCGCGTGGGATGTCGACCTTGTAGGCGTTGTTGTTGTAGCGTGCGAGCACCTTGAAGGGTCCATCGGCTCTTGGGAGTAGCTTGGACTTTCTTTCCTTGGGGACGCGGTCCTTGCGTAGATGTATCCATACTTGATCACCCGGTTGGAACACCATGGGAGACTTGTGGGTGTTGAGCTTGGAGGCGGGTCGTTGTGCGTGGCGCTCGATCATAGAACGTGTTTCTTCATGCATTTTCTTGAGGTAGGCGGCTCTTGTACTAGCATCCATGCTTCCTCGTTCTTGAAGTGGTAGAGGAAGGATGTCCAATGGCGACAATGGGTTGAAGCCATAGACAACCTCGAAGGGGTACTTGCCGGTTGTAGAGTGTCTTGCACGGTTGTAGGAATACTAAATGGTAGGTAGGCACTCCTCCCATTCCTTGATATTCCTCTTGATTAACACGCGTAGGAGAGTGGCAACGTCCGGTTGGTGACTTCCGTTTGGCCATCGGTTTGACGATGATACGCAGTGGAGAAGAGGAGCTTGATTCCGAGTTTGGCGTAAAGCGTCTTCCAAAAGTAGCTTAGGAACTTGATGTCCTGGTCCGACACAATTGTCTTTGGCACGCCGTGCAACCTCAAGATTTCCCTACAAAAGATATTGGCAACATGTGAAGCATCATCTCTCTTATTGCATGGGATAAAATGAGCCATTTGAGAAAAGCGATCTACGACAACAAATATGGAATCCTTGCCATTTTGAGTTCTAGGTAAGCCAAGTATAAAATCCAGGCTAATATCTTCCCAAGGTTGATGTGGAATAGATAGAGGCATATGTAAACCATGGGATTGAGATTGTGACTCAACTTTGCAACATGTAGAGCACCATGTGGTGAAACGTGCAACATCGCGATACATGTGAGGCTAAAAATAGTGCTTGGAGAGCGAGGCAAAAGTCTTGTCGCATCCAAGATGTCCCATGAGTCCACCTCCATGAGTTTCTTGCAAAAGTAACAAACGAAGAGAAGACTCGGGAATGCATAGTTTGTTAGATTTCATAAGGTAACCATCTTTGATATAGTATCGTTCCCAAGAAGTATGCGTTACATACTTAGCATAGGGAATAGCAAAAGTCACATCATGCTCATAAAAATGTTTGATATGATCAAATCCAACAACATTCAATTCAAGTTGAGTATGTAACATGCATTTGCGGGAAAGGGCATCCGCCACAATATTCTCTTTGCCCTTAATGTACTTGATCACATAGGGGAAATATTCAATAAATTCACTCCATTTAGCATGCCGTTTATTCAACTTGGTTTGGCCTTTAAGGTACTTTAGAGTCTCATGATCGGTATGTATGACAAACTCATGCGGTCTAAGGTAATGCTCCCAAACATGTAACACACACACTAAAGCATACAATTATTTGTCATAGATGGGATAGTTAAGTTGAGCACCAGAGAGTTTTTCACTAAAATATGCAATAGCGCGCTTTTCTTGCATTAAAACTCCTCCAATTCCATTACCACTAGCATCACAATGGACCTCAAAAGTTTTGTCAAAGTTAGGCAAAGCAAGAATCGGAGCATGAGTAAGCAAGGATTTGAGCTCATCAAAAGCGGTTGATTGCAAAGGTCCCCAAACAAAGGGTGCATTCTTCTTACTCAAAGCATGCAACGGTGCAGCGATAGAGCTAAAATCCTTCACAAAGCGACGATAGAAACCTACAAGACCAAGAAAACTACGCACTTGTTGCAAATTAGTAGGTTGTGGCCAAGTTTTAATTGCTTCAATTTTAGACTCATCAACATGGACACCCTTGGAATAAACAATGAAACCCAAGAAGACAAGCTTGTCAACTCCAAACGTGCACTTTTTCATGTTTGCAAAAAGACGTTCCTTGCAAAGAGTTTGCAACACGGTCCTAACATGCGTCACATGATCTTTGATGGATTTGCTAAAAACAAGAATGCCATCGAAGTAGACCACAAGAAACACTCCAATGTAAGGACGAAGCACAAAATTCATAAGTTGCATGAAAGTATCGGGAGCTTCCGACAAACCCGTAGGCATAAGTAACCACTCTTACAAGCCAAATTTAGTTTTGAAAGCAGTTTTCCATTCGTCACCTTCTTGTATGCGTATTTGATAATAGCCACTTTTGAGATCAATTTTGGAGAAAATGGTCGCGCCGCTAAGCTCATCTAACATATCATCTAGGCGAGGTATGGGATGCCTATAACGAACAGTGATAACATTGATGGGTCTATAATCAGAGCACATGCGAAAACTACCTTCTTGCTTGGGCACAAGTATAACCGAAACGGCACAAGGGCTCAAGCTTTCACGTACATGACCGTCGTCGATGAGTTGTTGTACTTGCTGTTGGTTCTCCTTAGTTTCTTCGGGATTGACGCGGTAGGGAGCCTTGTTCGGAAGAGGTGCACCGGGGATGAGGTCGATCCTATGTTCAATGCCACGTAGAGGAGGGAGATTGGGAGGTAGCTCATCGGGGAAGACATC
Organism: Triticum dicoccoides; assembly: GCF_002162155.2. Classification (NCBI taxonomy): domain Eukaryota; kingdom Viridiplantae; phylum Streptophyta; class Magnoliopsida; order Poales; family Poaceae; genus Triticum; species Triticum dicoccoides. Next base: position 232,407,701 of record NC_041380.1, on the reverse strand, counting down.
TTTGAATTCCTGCAACAAGTTAGAAAACACTGGAGGTAGAGGATTAGGATTGTTAGTTTCTGCCACGTCATCTTTGCATAGGAGGACAAAGTGGATGACACTCGATGGGTTCTCACATATGTCTCTCATCTCTCTTTTTGTGGCTAGGAGGACTAAGTTTTTCTCTCTTGGCGAAGAGGCGCTCAATTTTGGCTTGTGGCTCTCACTTTATTTTTGGTGGTTCACTCTCTCGCTAGGCTCTCTACATTGGTTGGAAGCTTGCTTGTCGGCGATTACTTGGCTTACATAGGTCGAAGCACATATTCCTTGCCTTTCATCTTGAAGCTATAGTGGTTTGTTCTTCCATTGTGGGTGACTCCGCGGTCAAATTGCCAAGGTCGACCCAAGAGAAGATGGCACACGGACATAGGTACGACGTCACACTCCAAGGTGTCCTCGTAGGCGCCGATCTTGAATGAAACTTGTATCATATGCTCCACTTGAATAGTGCCGGAGTCGCTTAGCCATTGCACCTTGTAGGGATGAGGGTGCTTCTTCTTGACTAATTGCAGCTTGGAACATAGCTCGTTGCTAGCCAAGTTGTGACAACTTCCTTCGTCGATGATGACCTTCACGGAATGCCCATTGATGCCGGCCTTGGTGTGGAAGATGTGGCATCGTTGGTCTTCATCTTGATGGTGTTGGAGCGTCAAGACCTTGGATACCACGAGAGAGGGACTTGAATCGTTGTCACAAAACACTTGATCATCTTCATCTTCGTTCACGCGGCGGTGCATTGCGACGTGCTCAAGGGGTTCCATTTCTTCTTCACTCATCGAGTCGTATGTGCCATCATTGTTGAAAATCATTGTCCGCTTGTTGGTGCATTCGAAGGACTTGTGTCCTCGGCCTCCACATGTGAAACACTTGAAAGAACTTGTGTTGACGGGGTCGTTTGGTGGTGCCGAAGATGATGGATTCTTGGAATTGTAGTTGCTTGCCAGAGAGCGAGTCAAGGAAGGCGTAGCTTGCTTGGAACTTGACTTGTCGCCGGCACTTGGTGATGTTCTAGTTGAGGTAGGAGTTGCCGAAGTCGCAGGAGCTTGAGAGTAGGAGCCGAAAGTCTTGGATGAGTACTTGGTGTATTTGAAGTCATCTTGCACTTTTCGCTCGGCCTTGGTCGCTTGGTGAACAAGCTCAAGAAGGTTTGAGTATGGTTGGAAGTCGGCAATCCGCTTGATGGGGTGGTTGAGGCCGTTCAAGAAGCGGGCCATTGTTTGCTCGTTGTGTTCCTTGACATTGGCTCGTATCGTGGCGATCTCCATCTCTTGGTAGTATTCTTCCACCATGTTCGTTCCTTGCTTGAGGAGTTGCAACTTCTTGAAGAGATCATGGGTGTAGTGTGTAGGCACGAAGCAAGCTCTCATGACATCCTTCATTTCCATCCAAGTTGTTATTGGTGGTTCTCCACGTGCTTGTCATCAGTCGATCACTTGTTCCTACCAAATGAGGACGTAGTCTTGGAACTCGAGTGAGGCCATGGCGATCTTCTTTTGCTCGTTGTAGTTGTCGCTCTTGGCATGGAGGATGGTCGTGAAGCACTTGTTCCACTTGGTGTCGCTCTTGTCGTGGAGGAGGACGAGGAATATGCGCTTGGTTGCGCCTTTCTTGTTGTTCTTCGCGATGCGCGGCTTCTTCTTGGAACTCTCAACGAAGAGCTTCCTCTTGTTCTCGCACTTGGCGGTTGTGCTCCGCAACGGCTCGAGTGGACTCGCAGAGTGCGCGTTTTGCCTTGAGTGCTTGTGCTTGATGGATGGCATGATCGTCTTGAGTCTCTTTACGAGGTACTTGTGGAGGTACTTTCTCTTTGTCCTTTGGTTCTTGCGCTTATTATCGCGGCCCTTCACAAGTTCGGATACGGTCTTGTAAGCCGTTGCCATGGAATGGATTTTCTGGAGGTTAGCGATCTTGAGGATCTTCACGACGAGGGACTCGAGCTCGGGGAGAACTTGATTCATAGGAGGAGTAGTCCGAAGATTGCTGACTTGATCGGTGGCTTGAGTGAAGTCGTCTTGATAATGAGGATGAGGAAGACGGGCATCGCACGATTAGGTTGCAGAGTTCCTCCATTTCTGTATTGAACTTTTCATCGATGTAGTCACGGTTCCATGTTTCCGATTGATGAAGGTCGGAGGCGAGTTGCTCCAAGCGTTCACCCAATGCTTCGCTCTCTTGATGTAGAGCTCGTTGCGCGATGAAGAAGTGGTTCCTTGTTACGTAGCCGTGATCACCGTCTTGCTCCTCGAAAAGCGCGTTCACCGACGAAGTTGGCCTATCCATCGTAACCAAGTGGGGTGAGTAGGAAAATGAGAGAACAATACCAAAGTTACCTTTTCCGAGGATTGAGGATGTAACAAGTGTCACTCAATGTAATGCCACAATAGTAGAATTGGAACCGGGTTTGTTTCTCACACCTACAAGTAGAAGGCTCATGGAGTAGCTCGGTTAGGAGGGTGGTAAAAATTTCAAGCAAATGTTAGACAAGATATCAATAAGGTTGAGATGATTTACAAAGATGCAAGTAAAGCAAATAGATCAAACCCAAGGATATCACTAGGAACACACACACGGAAGATAGATGGTATCCGCACAACCAAGGGGTGAGCTCAAATGTGCAACCAGGAAAAATGCTCTTGTTGTGCGAATACTAGAGAGACACTAGCTCGATTGCTCAAATGGGCAAGATACGCATGTGCACCAACCTATGAGAGAAACATGCCATCTTGAATCCCAACTATGCTATGTATGTGGTGACTGTTGTGGTTCTAAGTCTGACAGTAGAATGGAGGTAAGAATATAGAGGCAAGATCTTAGCTATGGAGGAGTTGTACTCGGGAGTTTTACGAGTTCAGGCCCTTCTCGGAGGAAGTAACAGCCCTACGTCTCGGAGCCCGGAGGCGGTTGACTGGATTATATGCGTGTGTGTTACAGAAAGTGCGAACCCTTGTGCCTGTGGAGGGGGTGGCTTATATAGAGTGCGCCAAGACCCCAGCCAGCCCACGTCACAGAGGGTTTAAGGTACATAAAGATGGGGGCGTTACTGGTAACGCCTGCAATAAAGATACATAATGACCATTAAAGCTATGACTTAATTCTCGACCGTTGCAGAGTGGAGTGGCTCTAGATCTTCTGGTAGTCGAGTGATTATCTGTACAGTCGAGTGTCTTCAGGATTGTCGAGTGGAACATAACTTCATGGTCGAGTGGATGATGATTTTTCTTCAAATGCTCCTGCTACGTTTAGGGATGTCCTTGGGGAGGGTATCTTGAACAGATCCATGACCCTACCCTAGGTACATACCTTCATCATTAGCCCCCGAATGGATCAGGGTTTGAGTGAGGAAGGAGTTGAAAACACTTCCGACTCATGTTTCGTGCCATGAGTATATCTTGCTCTGGATCAATGAACTGAGGGGATGACACCAACTTATTTTTCAGTCGCCTTGGTCCATTCTTAGTTTTTGTCGAGTAAACTTTTACGGTAGAGTTCCGAATGATGATGCGGAGGATGTCTTCCGTCTAACAAGTTGTTCTGCTGTCCACGGATTTCGCAAGATTCGAATTTCAGGAAGCGCACCGGACGGGCGAAGCCGTGGTAATCGGGATGGATTAGGCAGGTCACCTCGATTCCCGTGCCACCTTTTTCACCACGTATTGTGCACGTGACTGTTGCGGGATTTGTTTAGATCGTCCGGGCCTACAAGTCAGTCACTCGGAAGTGACCTTATAAAAGGCACCGGACCGGGCTTTTGAACAGTGCGCCCTCATCCTCTTTCTTCTTCCTCAGATTTCTCCGCGGCGCCCGCTTCCGCTCTCGGTGTCGTAGCCTTGCACGGACTCGATCCGCCGCCATGGGAAAGGAGAAGACGGTGGCGTTGGAGCGCGCGAAGAAGGCGACCGCGAAGGCAAAAGGAAAGAGGACCAGCCAGGGGGGGTCCTCGTCAAGGTCTGGCCTGCCGCCGTGCTGGATCCAGGGTGATTGGATCCGCTCAACGATCAACCAGGACGACCTTGACGACCTGGTTGAGGGGGGATTGATCCCCCACGAATCGGCGCGGCTCCCGGGGAACGAGACCGAGCCGCGGCCGCTGGAGGGTGAGTGTGTTCTCCTCGCCACTCATGTTGACCACGGGTTCTCTTTGCCTCCCCATCCTTTCTTTCATGGCCTTTTGAACTTCTTCGGGGCTCAACTCCACCACTTCACTCCAAATACCATAGTGTATCTTGCTGCCTTTGTGTCGATGTGCAAAAATTTCTTGGGTTGTCGACCGCACTGGGGTCTATTCAAGCACATATTCACCTGTCGCTCCTAGTTGGTCAAGAAGGCCAACCCGAGTGACGAGAGGACGCATGTGATTCAGATGTGCGGGGGCCTTGGAATCCAAATGAGGAATAAGAGCACCTTCCAAGCTATGATCCTTCCTGACTCGGTCCGGGGCTGGCAGTCAACCTGGTTTTACTGTAAGGACCAACCGACCCCGGGTCAGTCGACTGGACTTCCCCCCTTTTCCTTGGCTTGAGTGGAGAGGCCCTCCTCCCTAAGGGTGATCCCGGAAGAGAAGGCGCAGGTGAAGGCGTTGGTCGAGCGGGTCGTCCAACTTGTCTGTGACGGGGTGACTGGAATGGACCTGCTGGAGGTCTTTCTTAGTCGACGCATCCAACCACTTCAAGCCCGTGACCATCCGATGTGGATGTACTCGGGAATCGAGGACTCCACTCGGATCCACCCGGAGGATGTTAGTGAAGACACGGTGGAGAAGTGGCTGAGAGGAATCACCGACAACAAAGATAATCCTCGGGGGTCTAGGAGGGTGATTCCATTCGACCACTCGCGCCAGCCGGAACAGGTATGATTCTGCTTTGCCAAGTATCTTCTCGATTCACTGTGTGACACCTTGTTGACGATCGACTGCATTTCTTTCGTTCATTGTCTTTTCAGGCTCTTATTGATATGTACTCAATGCCCAATGGAGTGCAGGAGCAAGACGTTGAGGAAGGGGCGAGCGGGGGCGAGAGTGGCGAGTGGCACTCGGATGCGGAGGAGGACGAGGAGAGCGACGACTCGAGTGATGACGAGGAGGTCGACTCACCTCCTCGCAGAGAGAGAAGATCCAAGCACGCTCAAGACCCGGCGAGCACCCCGGTCCTTGCGGCTGCATCGACTGGGCCATCTTTGAAGCGCCCTCGGACGTCTTCGCCAACGCCGACTGAGAAGATATCGAAACAGCCCAAGATTTTACCGCCTCCTGCGCTAAAAGCATCGAAAGCCACCTCCTCTAAACCACCGAAGGCTTTGCCTAGAATCAAAGTGACCGTACCCACCATCTCCGGGTAAACATCTGATCTGTTCCTTTGGTTGACTCGAGCAACAGAACGTAAGCGACTGAATGTTGACATTTGTAGTGCTTCTACATCTGGAACTTCTTCCTACCAATATTGAGATGAGGAAATGGAAGACGCGGTTACCTCCAACCCAGGTAAAAACTCTTATGATCTTGTTCTTGATTACTTGGTCGATTAAATTCTAGCGATTCACTTGGGGTCGACTGATTTCTCTGCAGCTCCACCTAATGTCATCGATCTTCCAGATGATGATGAAGATGTGGCCCCTAGGCCCAGAAAGAACAAAAAAGTAGCGCCTGTCAAGACGTCTCAGCAGGGACTGACGACCACACCAACCGCAAGGCAATCTAAAGATGTAGGCGGGGCCTCTGTAACTTTCGTTGTACCACTGTCGAGTGAGCGCCCTGCACCGTCGATTGAACCGGTGTTCCCTTCAGTCGTCTAACCTCACGCTTCGGGGCTCCAAGCTGCCGCACCTGGGTCATCTGCCCCCTTCTTCACCAACTACCATGTTACGGAAAACCAGTCGGACGCGGCTGTGGAAGCCATCCGTCAGGCTAACATGATGATGGAGCGGATGAAGACGGTGCACGAGCATAACCAGGCTGCTTAAGACGCTAGCGCTACTCTCCGGGCCAATGTCCAGGTGAGTAAACTTTCGACTGACCTTGTTCTATTAGGATATGCTACCCGAAATATTTTCTTTCATACAATCTCTTATTGCTTGCATCGAACCTGTACACCCACTGGGTGTTTTGTTGTCTTTGGTATTTGCACTCTTCCACTCGGTCTGGGCGAGTAGGATCTAAATCGGTGGGGGCACGCTAAGTGCACCCACTGGGTGTAGTCCCCGAGACCGCAGTTGACTACGGGCAGTCGACTGGGGTCTGAGTTTTTTTTCTTTCTTTTCTTCCACTCGACCCGGGCGGACCGGTCGAATGAGATCTGAACCAGTGGGGGCACGCCAAGTGCACCCACTAGGTGTAGTCCCCGAGACCGCGGTCGACTGGTGGCAGTTGGCCGGGGTCTGAATAATTTTTTTTACTTGAAGAGGGCGGACCGGTTGGATTGGGTCTGAATCAGTGGGGGCACGCCAAGTGCACCCGCTGGGTGTAGTCCCCGAGACCGCAATCGACTGCGGGCAGTCGGCTGGGGTCTAAGTGAACTTTTAAGTTTTATTCACTCAGAAGTAAATAACCTTTGATCTTGTCGATTGACACGTCTTTTACCTCCTGCAGAAATCTTGTTCTCTCATTTCTATGTTTGCCAAGTTTGAGGAGAAGCAGAGGCAACTCAACCTCGACTTCGAGTTGGCCCGACAAAAGTTGAAGAAAGCCGAAGATGAAGCTGCTGGTATGGAAGGTAGCTGCCTGTCGACTGTTCACGTCGATCGTCTTTTAAGATATTTCTTTGATCTCTTGTTTGATCCGATTGCTTCTTTTGCAGAGAAAATGAGGTTGGCTCTGGAGAAGAAGGACTTGGACCTTGCAGCTGCACAGACGGAAGCTCAAGACAAGACTGCCCTTGCAGACCAGAAGCTGGCTTCAGTCGGAGCGTTGGAAGGGGAGGTGAACAAGCTGAAGTCCTGTCTCAATGAGTCTAACCGAGAAGTAAGTCGTTTGAAGAAGGATAAGATTGCCCTGAATGAGAAGCTGGAGTCTGCGGTCCGCAAGAGAAATGACACGGAAGCCTATCTGAGAACTCCTGCCAAGAAGCTCTATCTTATGCTGGAAGGTACTCCTTTTAATCCGACTGCTTTGCTGCTTGCAAGTTAATCTTGTACAGTTGACTCACTAACTCTTTGACTGCAGAACTCTGCCAAAACATTGACGAGGAAACCGGAAGGATCGAGACTGGTCTAGACCCTATCGTTTCTCTGGTTTGCGATGAGACTGCCATGAACGTGCTTCGACTGGAATCCCGTGTCGCCAACGTCACAAGTTATCTCGCATGCCTGAAGGTGGCAGTTTCACGGATTGACTCATCACTCTGGCCAGGGGCGACGCTTCAAAATGACCTGGAATCTCTGATGGCTTGGCTCAACGAGATTCCTGGTCGAGTGCAAGAATGGAAGAAGTCCTCTGCCCGGTGTGGTGCTGACGTGGCGTTGTCCTTGGTCAGAGTCCACTGCAAGGAAGCTTGTGAAGACAAGCTGGCGACGATCAAGGTCGCCAACACCAAAAGGCATGACTTCCAGTTCTTTATGGAGACTTTCATCGCTGCTGCCACTCGGATCGCAGATGGAATCGACTTGGACGAATTCGTCGAACCCTCCAGCCCTCCTTCTGCCGAGTGAACAAACTATGAGATTTAAACCTGTCTTAAATTGGCCTTGGAATGCCGAGTGGTTGCTGTAACCATTAAACTCCTTCGGGCTTGATGCTCGAATACTTTGATTTGTTGCTTGGAACTTTAGGATTTATCCGAACTACTTTTCAGTATACTTGCCATTGCTTTTGGGATCTGCTCCGTTGTATTTGTGGCGTAGCTCGGAGGAAAAGGTTGCAGTCAACCTGCGCCTCGTCGTCCTTGTGGAGAAGGATGGAGCGCATGTTGTACTTGTGGCGTAGCTCGGAGGAGAAGGTTGCAGTCGACCTGCGCTTCGTCGTCCTTGCGGACAAGGATGGAGCATACGTTGTATTTGTGGCGTAGCTCGGAGAAGAGGGTTGCAGTCGACCTGCGCCTTGTCGTCCTTGCGGACAAGGGTGGAGCGTACATTGTATTTGTGGCGTAGCTCGGAGAAGAGGGCCGCGGTCGACTTGCACCTCGTCGTCCTTGCGGGTAGGGATGGAGCGTACGTTGTACTGGTGGTGGAGCTCTTAGGGAAAGGATTTTACAGACTTAGGCGAGTACTGGACTGCAGCTAAGCCCCCGAGTGGGAGGATTGCTCACCAGTCGGTAGGATTTTACAAACTTAAGCGAGTACTGGACTGCAGCTAAGCCCCCGAGTGGGAGGATTGCTCACCACTCGGTAGGATTTTACAAACTTAGGCAAGTACTGGATTGCAGCTAAGCCCCCGAGTGGGAGGATTGCTCACCACTCGGTAGGATTTTACAAACTTAGGCGAGTACTGGACCGCAGCTAAGCCCCCGAGTGGGAAGATTGCTCACCACTCGGTAGGATTT
>NC_041380.1:232383073-232398529 GCF_002162155.2 Triticum dicoccoides | reverse complement strand
GGTAGGATTTTATAACCTTAGGCGAGTACTGGACTACGGCTAAGCCCCTGAGTGGGAGGCTTGCTCACCACTTGGTACAAACTTAGGCGAGTACTGGATTGCAGCTAAGCCCCCGAGTGAGAGGATTGCTCACCACTCGGTAGGATTTTATAACCTTAGGCGAGTACTGGACTGCAGCTAAGCCCCCGAGTGGGAGGATTGCTCACCACTCGGTAGGATTTTACAAACTTAGGCGAGTACTGGACTGCAGCTAAGCCCCTGAGTGAGAGGATTGCTCACCACTCGGTAGGATTTTACAAACTTAGGCGAAACGGATTCGCGACTAAGCCTCTGAGTGAGAGGTTTGCTCATCACTCGGTAGGATTTTCTTTCGAACTTAGGCGAAACGGATTCACGGCTAAGCCCACCCACTGGGGGATTTTAGAGGTAAATAAAAACAACAACAATCATGCGAGAAGACTGTAAAGCTCTTGTCTTTGATGCAAATTACAAAGGTATTTCTTATTACATTTTATTCGAACGAGTGCTTAAATATAAAAGGGGCGGAGCAGCTCCGCATTCCAAGCTCGTGGCTCGTCTTTCTGATGCTCGACACTGTAAATATGGTATGCTCCATTGTGGAGAACTCTGGTGATGATGAAGGGGCCTTCCCAAGCAGGGGCGAGCTTGTGTGTGTGTTGATCCACTCGAAGAACCGAGTCTCCCTCTTGAAAGGTTCAACCCCTCACGTTTCTGGCGTGGAATTGATGCAAGTCTTGCTGATAAATGATCGATTGGATCAAGGCCATCTCTCTTTCCTCTAAGAGATCAACTGAATCTTGCCGGGCCTGTTCTGCTTCCTCTTCGGAGAAGAGCTCGACTCGGGGTGCGTTGTGGAGCAGGTCACTTGGCAAAATAGCTTCGGCTCCATAGACCAAAAAGAAAGGAGTTCGTCCAGTTGTTTGATTGGGAGTTGTCCTCAAACCCCAAAGAACTAATGGAAGTTCATCGGCCCAAGCGCTTGCTGCGTGTTTGAGATCACGCATCAGTCAGGGTTTCAGTCCTTTGAGAATTAGGCCATTCGCTCTTTCTGCTTGTCCGTTCGACTGCGAGTGAGCGACTGAAGCATAGTCGACTCGTGTGCCTTGAGAAGCACAGAAAGCTCTGAACTCATCAGAATTGAAGTTCGACCCGTTGTCAGTGATGATGCTGTGTGGAACTCCATATCTAAATGTCAATTCTCTGATAAAACTGACAGCGGTGTTGGCTTCAAGATTCATGATAGGTTTAGCTTCAATCCATTTGGTAAACTTGTCGACTGCTACGAGCACATGAGTGAAGCCGTTCCTACCGGTTCTCAGTGGTCCAACCATATCCAATTACCAAACAGCAAAGGGCCATACAAGGGGAATGGTCTTTAGGGCTGACGCTGGATTGTGAGACATGTCAGAGTAAAATTGGCAGCCTTCACATCTGTCGACTATATCTTTCGCCATTTCATTTGCTCGTGGCCAATAAAATCTGGCTTGGTATGCTTTAGCCATGATGGCCCGAGAGGACGCATGTCGGTGTCAAAACCGGCGGATCTCGGGTAGGGGGTCCCGAACTGTGCGTCTAGGCCGGATGGTAACATGAGACAAGGGACACGAAGTTTTACCCAGGTTCGGGCCCTCTCGATGGAGGTAAAACCCTACGTCCTGCTTGATTAATATTGATGATATGGGTAGTACAAGAGTTGATCTACCACGAGATCGAGGAGGCTAAACCCTAGAAGCTAGCCTATGGTATGATTGTTGATGTGTATGTTGTCCTACGGACTAAAACCCTCCGGTTTATATAGACACCGGAGAGGGTTAGGGTTACACAAAGTCGGTTACAATGGTAGGAGATCTTCATATCCGTATCACCAAGCTTGCCTTCTATGCGAAGGAAAGTCCCTTCCGGACACGGGACGAAGTCTTCAATCTTGTATCTTCATAGTCCAGGAGTCCGGCTGAAGGTATAGTCCGGCTATCCGAACACCCCCTAATCCAGGACTCCCTCAATGCATGGTGACCACAGGTCCCCGAGTGGATGTCATTGAGGATCATTCGACCTTCTTTTGGCGTTATGCATCTCTGACCGACTCCAGTCACGCTTTCCCTGAACAGTTGTCATCTTATCACAGTAAAGGCCTTGGATCGATGGACGATCTGTCCAGCCTCTTCTTCGTCTTCTGGGAGTTCCTTCCTGAGGATGTATGCAATGTATGGCACTGTCCAGTCGGGAGTAATGACCAGAACCTCCATGATCAGATCGACCATGGCTGGGACCTCGACTTCAGTCGGATCTGTGGCGCTCTTAGGCTGCGGGGGCTCTTTAGTAAAAGGATCTTCCTGAACCGAAGGCGTATGAATATGCTCCAACAACACATTGCTGGGAATGGCTTCTCTCTTGGAGCCTATGTTTGCTAAATCATCTGCTGCCTGATTTTTTAGTCGGGGTACATGATGGAGCTCTAACCCCTCAAACTTCCTTTCCAACTTCCTCACTGCGTTGCAGTAACCAGTCATGGCTGGGCTTCTAACGTCCCACTGCTTCATCACTTGATTGACTACCAAATCTGAGTCACCATAGACCTTGAGGCGACGGACGCCGAGTGAGATGGCCATACACAACCCATACAGGAGTGCTTCATATTCTACTTCATTATTGGAGGAATCAAAGTGAATCTGGAGGACATATCTGAGCTTGTCTCCTCGTGGGGATACCAGAACTACCCAGCACCGGAACCATTCAGGATCTTGGAACCATCAAAGAACATGGTCCAGTGCTCCTAGTGAACTTGAGTCGGCAGTTGTTGTTCAATCCATTCGGTGAGGAAATCTGCTATTGCCTGGGACTTAATAGCTTTCTTTGCCTCAAACTTGATATCTAAGGGAAGAAGTTCAATTGCCCACTTTGCCACTCGACCAGTTGCATCTCTATTGTTCAGAATCTCTGATAATGGGGCGTCGCTAATGACTGTAATGGAGTGATCAGAGAAGTAATGTGCAATCTTCTTCGTGGTCATAAAAATCCCATAAACAAGCTTCTGATAATGTGGATATCTTTGCTTTGATGGAGTCAAAACTTCAGAGACATAGTATACTGGGCGCTGAACTTTGTAAGCTTTTCCTTCTTCTTCCCGCTCGACCGTAAGTACTGTACTGACGACTTGTCCAGTGGCTGCAATGTAAAGCAATAAAGGCTCTTTGCTGATTGGAGCAGCAAGCACCGGCTGGGTGGAAAGCATGGCTTTAAGCTCTGCAAATGCTGCATTAGCTTCAGGAGTCCACTCGAACTTATCTGACTTCTTCATCAGTCGGTAAAGAGACAGTGCCTTTTCACCGAGGCGAGAAATGAATCGACTTAGGGCGGCCAAGCAACTAGTAAGCTTCTGGACATCATGCACACGTACATGGCGTTTCATCCGGAGTATGGCACCCACTTTCTCTGGGTTGGCATCGATCCCTCGTTCAGAAATGAGAAAACCGAGTAATTTTCCGCCTGGAACTCCAAACATGCAGTTTGATGGATTAAGCTTGATATCATACCTTCTGAGGTTGGCAAAGGTTTCAGCAAGGTCAGCCAGTAGGTCAGAACCTTTACGTGACTTGACCACAATGTCATCCATGTATGCTTCCACATTCTGACTGATCTGAGTGAGCAAGCACTTCTGAATCATCCGCATGAATGTGGCTCCAGCGTTCTTCAATCCGAATGGCATAGTGACATAACAGAAGCACCCAAATGGGGTGATGAAAGCTATTTTTATCTCATCGGGTTCGTACGGACGGATCTGGTGATACCCGGAATAAGCATCCAAAAAGGACAAACGCTCACACCCCGCAGTCGAGTCGACTATTTGGTCGATGCAAGGGAGAGGAAAGTGATCTCTCGGGCAGGCCCGATTGATATGTTTGAAGTCGATGCACATGCAAAGTGAGTCGTCTTTCTTTGGGACCATAACAACATTAGCTAACCACTCGGAGTGGTAAATCTCTCGGATAAACTTAGCTGTGAGAAGCCGAGCCACTTCTTCACCGATTGCCTTCCTCTTATGCACGACGGGCCATCGAAGATGTTCTTTAACTGGTTTCACTTTTGGGTCGACTCACAAACGATGCTCAGCCAGTCCCCTGGGAACACCTAGCATGTCAAAAGGTTTCCATGCAAAGATGTCCCAGTTCTCACGGAGGAACTGGATGAGCGCTTCTTCCTATTTGGAGTCGAGTGTTGTGGAGATGTGAGTTGGAGCAGCATTGGGATCAGTCGAGTGAATATGAACCGGTTTCGTTTCACCAGACGACTGAAATGTTGAATCCGTAGCAGGCTTCTTAGCTCACAGCAAACCACTCGGATCTGCATTCTTTTGATACTCTTGCAATTCCACTACTTCCATCTGTGCATCAGCGATCTTCGAGCCCTTCTAGAAGCACTCTTCTACCTTCTTTTGACTGCCAGTGATAGTGATCACCCCTTTAGGACCATGCATCTTCAGTTTGAGATACACATAGCATGGTCGAGCCATAAAACGTGCATAAGCTGGCCTGCCCAGAATAGTGTGATAAGCACTCTAGAAATCCACGACTTCAAATGTCAACTTTTCTTTGCGGTAATTCTTGGAATCACCAAAAACCACGTCGAGAGCAATCTGGTCGAGTGATGCAGCCTTCTTGCCTGGAATGACTCCATGGAAACTCATATTGCTTTCACTGAGCCTGGACATCGGAATGCCCATTCCTTTCAACGTCTCCGCATACAGTATATTCAGACCACTGCCACCATCCATCAGAACCTTAGTCAATCGGGTGCCTTCGACCACTGGGTCGACCACCAACGCTTTCCTCCCAGGGGTGGCTATGTGCGCCAGGTGATCGGACTGGTTGAATGTAATGGCAATCTGGGACCACTTCAAATAACTGGGTGTCACCGGAGCGACCATGTTCACTTCTTTGTTGATGACTTTCAATCGACTCTTATTCTCAACGTCAGCGAAAATCATCAGAGTGGAATTCACGTGGGGATAACCATCATCATCCTCTTCCTCATCCTCAACTTTGTCTGCTTCTTTCTCCTTTTCCTTGGGTTGTTTCTCCCGGAATTGCTGGATTAGGAGTCGACACTGTCGAGTGGTGTGCTTTGGGTAAATGAAATTACCCTCCTGATCTTTCTTGGTGTGAATGTGGCATGGTAAATCCAGCACATCATTACCATCTTGATCTTTTACCTTCTTGGGGTTCCACGGCCCTTTGGGCTTCCCCTTGAACTTTCCTTGAGTCACGGCTAAGGCTTCACCAGGAGCGACTGGCTCAGCTTTGGGCTTCTGCTTCCGACTGGAGTTTCCTCCCCCGGTTTCGTGGGTGACTGTTTTGTGCTTGCCACTACGGAGTCGGTCTTCTTCTTCACCATTGGCGTACTTGGTGGCAATTTCCATCATCCGAGTCAGAGTCATATCTCCTGTCCGACCAAATTTCAGATTCAACTCCCAATATTTGACGCCTTCTTTAAAGGCACAAATTGCGTGATGATCAGACACATTCTCCACCGTGTGGTGCAATGTGATCCATCTCTGGATATAATCCCTCAAAGTTTCATTCAGTTTCTGAACGCAACACTGTAATTCTGTCAGCCCTACTGGCCGCTTGCAAGTACCTTCAAATGTCCTAACAAATACTCGAGCAAGATCTTCCCAAGTATAAATACTACCAGGTGCTAACTGATTCAGCCATGCTCTGGCCGAGCCCTCGAGCATCAGAGGAAGGTGTTTCATGGCCACTTCATCATTGCCGCCACCAATCTGAATAGCCACTCGGTAGTCTTCAAGCCAAGTGTCAGGCTTGGACTCACCAGTGAACTTACTGACTCCAGTCGCCAACCTGAAGTTGGGGGGAATCACTGCAGCCCTGATGGCTCTGCTGTTACTCCGGACCTGAGACATGCACTCTGCTGCTGGTTGGTAGATCTCTGTCATGACCTTCTCGGTGAGCTCTATTTCTGTCGACCAAGCCATGAACGAGAATAGATCTCGCATCAAAGCCTGGCTCTCTAGGGTCGACTGGAATCCCTCGCCCAACACTGTGAGGGCGCCTGTCATCATGTTGCCAAGGCACGTATGACCCACTCCTTGGGGGAGGTGTGGGCACTCGACGATGATCATCGCGATCAATTCGGTGATCATATTGCTCACGGTTTCTGTACTGATCTCGTCGATCTCCACGTCCCTCACGCCTCAAGGGCGATCTTGGGCCGTGAGCCGACGGGACTGTGTCTGCAACCACGGATCTGCTGTGAATCCTATTCCGCGACTGAGATACTACTATGTTCTGCTCACCCGCGGCTCGGAGCAAGGCCCGGATCTGCACCAAACCCCGACCAGCTTCTGACTAGGAAGGTTAAATTGACTCTGCTATTCGGGCCGCAGGTGCGAGATTTTGGATTGGAGTTCGGTATACCTGTGTCGGAGGCGGAAAAAGTTGACGTCGACTGGATTCGGGAGCATGCTGCCGAGCACGCTCGTCGAGTGCAAGCTGGAGGTTCTCCAGTCGAGTGTGCTCAGCCAAGTTGGCCAGGCGCGCCTCCTCCAAGGCCTGGGCCTCAGGGGTTTCTCCAACGATAGGAGTGTGAAGTGCATCCATGTTCCAGCGGCGAAGTTCTTCTCTCCGCTGCGAAGAGAGGGGTTCGGGGCAGTACTCTTCATGAACACGCGACGGATCGCCACCCCCATCGCCTCCGTCTTCACGGGTGAAGCCAGGAGGACTGCGTGGTCCATTGACCATCAAAACTTTTGCCGCAGGGTCGCTGCTGTCGCACTCGGGTGCAGTCTCTACGGAGCCAGTCGATAGATCGAACAGGTCGTAGAGGGTCTCGTCGGGCTCGATTGCCGCGACTTGAGGGTGGCCAACTGGCGAGCCACCGCATGCTTCACCCACCGTTGAAGCCTCGATCGACCGGAACGTTTGCTCCGGTGGGCTACAGGGAGGGGGGGAAGCTACAGGAGCCGATCGATACTGGGTCAACGGCTACCGCAGGAGGACGCCGCGAACGCACGCGCGAAAGTGCGTTGCCCCGCGGACGGGGAGTGCGTCGACGTCGAGTGGAGCCTCCTGAAGCCAAGCGAAGTCGTCGGCGACAAACACGAGCGCGCCGAGACGGATCTCGCGGCCCTCCGCCAAACCTCCGCCTGAAACCATGGTGAAGGGGATCGGAAAAATTGCAACCTCTCCAACAAGTCGCTAAGACACCTGCCCCACGGTGGGCGCCAACTGTCATGGTTCTAAGTCTGACAGTAGAATGGGGGGTAAGAATATAGAGGCAAGATCTTAGCTATGGAGGAGTTGTACTCGGGAGTTTTACGAGTTCAGGCCCTTCTCGGAGGAAGTAACAGCCCTACGTCTTGGAGCCCGGAGGCGGTCGACTGGATTATATGCGTGTGTGTTACAGAAAGTGCGAACCCTTGTGCCTATGGAGGGGGTGGCTTATATAGAGTGCGCCAGGACCCTAGCCAGCCCACGTCACAGAGGGTTTAAGGTACATAAAGATGGGGGCGTTACTAGTAATTCCTGCAATAAAGATACATAATGACCATTAAAGCTAAGACTTAATTCTCGGCCGTTGCAGAGTGGAGTGGCTCTAGATCTTCTAGTAGTCGAGTGATTACCTGTACAGTCGAGTGTCTTCAGGATTGTCGAGTGGAACATAACTTCATGGTCGAGTGGATGATGATTTTTCTTCGAATGCTCCTGGTACCTTTAGGGATGTCCTTGGGGAGGGTATCTTGAACAGATCCATGACCATACCCTAAGTACATAGCTTCATCAGTGACCAAGATGATGTGACTATGCAACAAGGCTCAATGCTATTGCTTACAAGCTCTATGTGTCTCCTCTTTTGCTTAAAAGCTTTTCTTTCTTTTTTTCTATGCTTGATGCTCGAGCCAAGTACGATATGAGACAAGTATTGTAAGATATGCATGGGAGAGACTTAATGCACAAAGATGATAACACAATCACTATGGTGCACAAAAGCGTGGCCCAGCAATACTCAACTTGCTAGTCTTTATGGGTAAGCGACGCAAAAATGCTTGGGTTATCAATGCAAAAGCCAAGGTGACTGTCGTCGAGTTTACCGTCCTTGCTTACGGTTGGAATGGAGATGAAGTTGTCGAAGCCGGTGTGGAGTCCGAGTCGATGGTCGAGAAGCGATGAAGATGATGTCCAAATGCGCCTAACTAGACGAAACACCTTAGGACACACGAGAAACCGCAGCCCGAAACTCAAACAACCACGAGAAATAGTGCGAAAGAACATGATTGGTGGTTTGGATTCCAAACTATGCAAAACAGGAATGGCCGAAAGTTTCTGGAGGGTCCGTGCGCATGGGGTAAGTGAGGCCCGTGTGCACGGGGTCCCGATGGACCGTGCGCATGAGGTGCTCTGCGAGCGGATGAACTACTCCTGATCTGTGGGAATCTCCAAGGTTTTGGCCAATTTCTAAGGAAGGAAAGGTGGGCAAGCTGGAAGCTGGGTAGATCCACTTGCCAAACACCAAATTCGTGGACCAAAACAACCAAATCTCACAAGATCCAACAAATTGCAAGAAAATTTTGTGGGGCTATTTTTGGTGGAGGTTTTTGAATTTGGACGAAAAACAACAAAATCAAGCTAGCAAGTGGGGGGATGGGACTCCAAGGTGTGAATCAACCTTGCTCATGATACCAAGATGTTGTAGGGAAAAACCCTAGAGGGGATATTTTCACACTTGGAGGGGGAAAAGAGGAAGAACACTCAAGAACACAAGGCACAAAACACTCAAATAAACCCAAATATCACATCCACTAGAGTAGCACACATGAGATCCACAAGATTACATGAACAATTCAAGGAAAATAGCACTAGGTAAGTTCTTCCCACTAGGTGAGGTCTTGATCTTGATCTTCTCCAAGAGGAGGGCTTGATAATCCCAAGGATTCTTCCCAAAAGGGGTCTTGATCTCCAAGAAGAGGGGATACAAGGAGCCAAGCTCACAAATGTCTCACATATACTTTACTATCCCTAAACATGGTTCTAGGTACGACTTATATAGCCTTTGGGTCGAAGGAGATGAAGAGGAGGGCGAGATGCAATCTCAGCCGGCCATCCTGGGAGGCCCGTGCGCACAGGGTAAGTTGGGCCCGTGCGCACGGGGGTCCTGTGGGCACGGTACACGCCCGTGCGCACGGGGTGCTCCAGCGCCAACTTGCTGGGCAGTCCGTGGGCACGGGGTCTCGGGGGCCCGTGCGCACGGGGTCACCTGGGACTTCCAGTGTTGTTGCTGTTGCGCTCCATCTTCGTTCGCGTGGCCTTGGGATGGTCCTCCTTCTCCTTGGTGATGCTCCTGAGCTTCATGGCAGTGTTCCTCTTCGTACCTAATGAGACATAGCATATTTTGGTGAGGTAGCAACCAAGTCCCATTCGTATCTATATGCTAGTCAAGTAGGAAGGAGTTCACCTCAGTTTCCAAAGCACGTGCTCTCTCTCTCTCTTGTCACAGGTCCACGAGGGGCTTGATGTGTTGGCATAGAGTCCATGGGGTTGATGGAAGGATGCTCCACATCATGCTGCCTCCCCGTTGTCATCTTCAAGCTCGCTGTTGCCACGTCCTTGACCTCCTCGTCGCTGGAGTCCTGCACAAGCCGCTGCTGCGGGTCGTCCCCAATGCCTTCCCCACCTCCGGTCCCCAATTGCCGGCGAGCCCAGCCGCCGGTGAAGCCCCGTAGGTCGCCGCGTGCCCCATCTCCTCCTTCTCTTTTCCCCTCTTCCTCCCTGACCCTTTCTCACGCCTGTGTTCTACAGGAGCTCGTCGCGCAGCCGCCGCCTACTGCCGTTCTGGACCTCCGTCTACTGCATCCCGCGCTGCCGCTGACTTCCCCTGCTCTCGCTACGCTTGTTCCAGTCGAGCGTTAACCACGACCCAGCCTCCCCAAGGCCCGACCGCTCCTGCTTCTGGCCCAAGGCCTAATGTGAGCAGCTCCCCCAGCCCAGTACACCTCAGATTCGGCCCATTCTTGTTTTTTTCTGTCCAGCGATTTTAGTAATTATTAAAGGGACCGAAGTTTTACGTAAAAGCTCTCATACTTCATGCATTTAATAACTCACAGACCGTGCATCACATGTAAAAACTTTATATGTGAAAAATGCTTAGAATTTCATCTAGTTTCATTATACAATACTTTTATCCATGTTTAATTTGTTGTTTGCTTTAATTTGCATAAATAGCATGTTAAAATGATTTATTTCATAACTAAATAACGGTAGCTCCAAATTAAATAAACTTTATATGTAACTGGGGTGAAAAAATGCATAGATTAATATGGTGGAATTACTTTGCATGTTTAACAACTCTAAAAATATGATTTAGGGACAAATAGTACCAAATTCATAATATGCATATGGTGATTTTCTGGAATTGTTGTTTGTTATTTCTAGCCTCATTTAATCTTGCCTAAATAGTTAGTTTACTTATGCATCACCTCTTGCCATGTTAACCAACATTTAATATTGATGAGTAGCATAAACGAGAGTGGACTAAATAATTTGAATGTGGTGTTTCATCAATATGCAACTTGTTGCAGATTTAGCTCCACTTAATTTGTAGTATTGTTTGTTGCACTTTCACACGTAATGGCTCATTAAACCGAACATGCATCATACTTGATTGTGCATCATGTCATGTTTATGTGATGGCTGTTTACCATGTTGTTTGCTTCTTTCTGGCTGTGCTTCTTCTCGATAATTCCGGTTATGTTGCGATTGTGAGGATCCGTTTCGACTAGTTGGTTCGTCTACTTCATGGATTCGGTCTTCTTCCTAGCGGGATTTCAGGCAAGATGACAATGACCTTGGATCTCACTACTATCTTTGCTATGCTAGTTGTCTCGATGCTATCGCTATGTCGCGCTACCTACCACTTGTTTACCAACCCTCCCAAATTGCCATGTTAGCCTCTAACCTTTTCCACCATCCCAGCAAACCATTGTGTGGCTATGTTACCGCTTTTCTTAGCCCCTCTTATAGTGTTGCTAGTTGCAGGTGCTGTTGCAAGTTGTTCCATGTTAGCACATGGATATCATGGGATATCACAATATCTCTTATTTAATTAATGCATTTATATACTTGGTAAAGGGTGGAAGGCTTGACCTTTTGCTCGGTGTTTTGTTCCACTCTTGCCGCCCTAGTTTCCATCATACCGGTGTTATGTTAATTGAATTTTGCGTTGCTAACGCGGTCGGGGTTTATGGGCCCCCCTTGGGTTCTTTGTCTAAAGTAAAGCTTTCTCGAGGAGATCCAACATTGGTTTTACCATTTGCCTAATAACAACTAAAACTTGCATAGGGACCGGCTAGCACCCGAGGACTCTTGATCAACCCCTGGGCCAGTGCTCCTCATGAGTGATGACCTATATATTCATGGGTCCATGTGGACGTCCATCACTTTGATCAACAACGCGAGAGACGTTGTCGGCGTTCTGGGAACCAGGGTACCCAGACTTGCCTGCCTGCGGCCCACGGCGTGGCTCCATCAATGGCCCGGTACGACCCATCTTCAGCATTGACAACACAAGACCCTTGCGAGGGGCCAAGCCTCGTGAGGCGGACGACGCCAAGACCTCCAGAGGGATCGGCCTTCCTAGGTTGGCTCCCGAGGAGCGGAGAGTCCCATGCAAGCACCCACCTCGTGAGGTCCGGATGACGTAAGCCATGATGACCACGGGCAGTTGGGTGCTAGTGGGCGCAGTACAACAGGTTTCCTCTTTGGTGATAAGGAGGCAAGCGCGGGCGCGGAGTCCCGAGGAATCAGCCAAAGGTTTCCATTTCCGTGCTACAAGACCAAGACCGCTAGGATGACAGGACGGAGGTCATCGCCGAGCCCACCACGACGTCACGACCAGAAGCTTTGCAGGCGAAGACCACCTTTCGTCAGGATATGATGTACTATTTGTCTCCCTTCAAACTTGGCCATTGTGGGGTCCCTTCCCGCCTTCATTTTGGGGGAAGAGGACCAAGGCCACTATAAATAAAGCTTAGCCACCACCATAGAGGGGATCGGACCATACGAACCCTCACCAGCTCCCACTGTAACACCCTCAATGCGACTATAGCTCCCACGTCTCGAGGCACGACTTAGAGACATAATCGCATTGAAGGCATATGTCGCAAGCTAGGCAATCTTCACAACATCCCATGTAATATAAATAATAAAGGGGAGATAACAATAGTTGGCTTACACTCGCCACGTCAATCAAGTTCATAAATAACATTACATCACCCAAACATTCATGGCCCGACTACGGCGCCAAAATAAAAGAGAACCCAACATGCGACAACGGTCCCGTTCACCCCCCAACTGGGCACCACTACTGATCATCGGGAAAGGAAACATAGTAACGTTCAGAGTCTTCGTCGAACTCCCACTTGAGCTCATACGCGTCTCCTGGAGCGGAGTCATCAGGCCCTGCATCTGGTGTAATAGTAATCTGTGAGCCACAGGGACTCAGAAATCTCGCACCCTCGCGATCAAGACTATTTAAGCTTATAGGTATGGCAAGGTAAAAAAAATATGTGGAGCTGCAGCAAGCGACTAGCAAGTATGGTGGCTAACTTATTCGCAAAAGAGAGCGAGAAGAGGAGGCAAAGAACGAGCGAGAAACTAGAGAGCAACCTGCGCAAACATTACTCCAACACCGTGTCCACTTCCCGGACTCCGCCGAGAAGAGGCCATCACGGTAACACACTCGGTTGATTCATTTTAGTTAAGCTAAGGTTCAAGTTATCTACAACCGGACATTAACAAATTCCCATCTGCCCATAACTGCGGGCACGGCTTTCGAAAGTTCAAATCCCTGCAGGGGAGTCCCAACTTAGCCCATGACAAGCTCTCACGGTCAACGAAGGAATGGACCTCCCCCCAAGACGTTCCGATCAGACTCGGTATCTCGGTAATTCAAGACACTTCGATAGGTTAAAACAAATCGAGCAACACCGCCCAAATGCACCGACAAATCCCGATAGGAGCTGCACATATCTCTTTCTCAGGGCACACTCAGATGAACACTACGTACAACTAAAACCAACCCTCAAGTTGCCCCGAGGTGGCGCTGCAAGTGGCTCTATTTGGACCAACACTCAGAGGAGCACTGGCCCGGGTGGGTTTAAAATAAGATGACCCTCGGGCTCCGGAAACCCAGGGGAAAAAGAGGCTAGGTGGCAAATGGTAAAACCAAGGTTGGGCATTGCTGGAAAAGCTTTAATCAAGGCGAACTATCAAGGGGTTCCCATTATAACCTAACCGCGTAAGGAACGCAAAATCCGGGAACATAACACCGATATGGCGGAAACTAGGGCGGCAAGAGTGGAACAAAACACTAGGTGAGAGGCCGAGCCATCCACACTTTACCAAGTGTATAGATGCATTAATATAACAAGATAATATAATGATATCCCAACAAGTAAATAAAAGATGTTCCAACAAGGGACGGCCTCCAATCTTCACCCGCAACTAGCAACGCTATAAGAGGGGCTGAGCAAAGCGGTAACATAGCCAATCAACGGTTTGCTATAAAAATGGTGGGTTAGAGGTTTGACATGGCAATTTGGGAGGCTTGCAAGCAAATGGTAGGCATCGTAGCAATGGCATGGCAAAGAGCGAGCAAACTAGCATAGCAAAGATAGTAGTGATTTCGAGGGTATGATCACCTTGCCTGCACAGTTGTCAGAGTTGCCTGGATCCTCGAAAGCAAACTCAACGGGCTCCTCGTCAGCGAACTCGTCTCCCGGCTCTACCACGTGCAAACTCAAACAACACAATGCAAAGATGATATGCATTGCGGGATGCGATGAGGGATGCAAAATGCAAGATATGACAGGAAATGCATGAACCTGGCCTCAACTTGGAAAACCAAGTGTGCCACTGGAAAGATGAGATGAAATCTCTTGAAAACGATATAAAGAACGCCGGAATCGGAGTTACAGTTTGGAAATGGCAAGCGATTCAAAAATGACACTGGTCTACGATTTACAGCAAGTAGGCATCTAAATGCAAAGAAATGAACATGCTACAGCGCCCAAACATGACAACAAAATACATGGCAGGGATTCACACAAGATGCTTAACAAAAGTCTAGCACTGAGCTACGGACAAATCATCCATTAACAGGTTCAAACAAGCATGGCAAAAATGCAAATGACAAACAGATCTCAGACTTAGTGAAATTAACACTTGTCTGGAATTTCAGATCAGGTAGCCCGCTTTGGAGCAACAAAACTACATGCTACAGGATCTGAACATGGCAAAGTAAAGCATGGCATGGAGCTACTCAAAGAGCTTAACAAAAGTCCCTTAGTGACCTTGAGCCAAAAGGGATCAGAAAATACAATTGCAAGCATGTGAACATAGAAAAACATAATCAGTTTTCATACTTGGAGAAAAACTGACACATGCTGAAATATAACTCAAGTAGGCATGTTTACGAGCTCGATGCGCTCACTACGGTGCAAGTCATGGAAATACAAGCATACATCTATCAATAAGGCACAAAATTCAAGCTAGAAATG
Source organism: Triticum dicoccoides (assembly GCF_002162155.2). Lineage (NCBI taxonomy): Eukaryota > Viridiplantae > Streptophyta > Magnoliopsida > Poales > Poaceae > Triticum > Triticum dicoccoides. Next base: position 232,383,939 of record NC_041380.1, on the reverse strand, counting down.
GCAAGAACAATAGCATAGCATGCACGGATCAACTACAACATCACCGGCAAAATTGCAAACAAGTTGACAATCTACCCAGATTCACAAAGTAGCAAAAGTAGAGCTCGATTGACTCAAGCTAGGGTGCTCCATAATTGCAAACAAAGACATGGATGGATAGAGAACTACAATATTAACAAAACATCCTTACTGACCATGCTCAAAAGAGGCACGGATCACTAAGAAACAACAAGAACATATGGCATCGTGAGATAAACAGCTCCAGGACTTGGTGAAATTACTAAGTCCCTGAAAACAGAATTAGCAAGTGCACCACTTTGCAAGCCTGCACAAGTCACCACACACATCCTAAAAATACATGGTTTGTACCTCTGGAGAGATGACAAAACCCTTAACAAAACATATGTAGAGCACATGGGCATATCATGCACACAAAAATCATGGCAAAAAAAACAAATATGCAAATGGAGTAGCAGATCTGACAATTATCTCAAGTAGCCCTCTTCTAACAGCATTTCGGGCATCAAGACGAACTCAAATGAAAATTATGCAATGGAATGAATGATGTACTCTCTGAGGTGAACATTTTGATATGCTATATGCATTAATCGGAGCTACGGATGCAAAGTTACGGAGCCATGAACATGAGCACTTGAACTGAAAATTTCGGGACTTAGACAAAAAAATATCACCCTAGGGTTACTGTTCACCGGATCTAGATCTGCATGCAAAACAATGTTAGACGGAGCTCTCGCCGGAGCTCACTGTAGCAGGCCGGGCCGGCGGGTGAGGAGGTGGCCGGAGCGGGGCGGTGGCCGGACGCGGCGGCCGGGGCGGCGCCGGCTCTGGGAGGCAAGGGCGAGGCG
>NC_041380.1:232373378-232382800 GCF_002162155.2 Triticum dicoccoides | reverse complement strand
TGGCAGCGGCGATGTGGGCACGCGCCATGTGGCGGCGCGGGACTGGCCTGGGGGGAGTGGCAGACGTGTCCGGTTAGGCGGCGGACATGTCCGTCGGCGGCGGGGAGATATTTTTAGGGTTAGGGGGGAGAGGATCCGCGAATTTGGAATGGGGGTGTATATATAGGCATAGGGGGAGCTAGGAGAGTCCAAATGAGGTGCGGTTTTTGGCCACGCGATCGTGATCGAACGATCTAGATGATGGAGCAGAGTTAGGTGGGTTTTGGGCCAAATTGGAGGGGTGTTGGGCTGCAACACACACGAGGCCTTTTCGGTCCCTCGGTTAACCGTTGGTGTATCAAACGAAGTCCAAATGATACGAAACTTGACAGGCGGTCTACCGGTAGTAAACCAAGGCCGCTTGGCAAGTCTCGGTCCAATCTAGAAATGTTTAATCCCACACACGAAAGAAAGCTAGAAATGACCACCGGAGGAGAACGAAGCGCCGGAATGCAAAACGGACAACGGGGAAAATGCTCGAATGCATGAGACGAACACGTATGCAAATGCAATGCACATGATGACATGATATGATATGCATGACAACGACAACAACACACGGAGACAAAACCCGAACCCGAGGAAATAAATATAACTTAATGCCGGAAACGGCAAGATTGGGAGTACAAATAGGGAAAGTTATATCCGGGGTGTTACAACACTCCACCACTACGAAAGGATCTCGTCCCGAGATCTAGGACTGAAAGAACGCCGGGTACTCAGAACGGAGGTGATCCTCGCGTTCCCAGGTAGCTTCACGGTCGAAATGGTGTGACCACTTGACTTTGAGAAATTTGATTGACTTGTTGCGAGTCTTGCGTTCAGTCTCTTCAAGAATAGCAACTGGGTGCTCACGATAAGAGAGATCTTCTTGGAGCTCAATGTCCTCGAAGTTGACGGTGCGGTCAGGAGTCTTGAAGCACTTTCGAAGCTGAGAGACATGGAACACGTCATGAACATTTGCAAAGTTTGAAGGAAGCTTGAGTTGATAGGCGAGGTCGCCTCTCTTGCTGACAATCTTGAAAGGTCCCACGTATCTGGGGGCAAGCTTCCCTTTGATACCAAAGCAACGAGTACCTTTCATAGGAGAGACACGGAGGTAAACATGATCTCCGATCTCGAAAGCCAAATCACGGTGCTTACTATCATAGTAGCTCTTCTGACGGGATTGGGCTGCTTTGAGGTTATCACGAATGAGTTTGCACATTTCTTCTGCCTCTGTGATTAAGTCATTACCCAAAAGCTGACGTTCACCGGTTTCCGACCAGTTGAGAGGGGTACGACACTTCCTGCCATACAGAATTTCGAATGGAGCCTTGCCCGAACTTGCTTGAAAACTGTTGTTGTAGGAGAATGCAGCATAAGGAAGACAATCCTCCCACTTCATGCCGAAGGAGATCACACAAGCCCTGAGCATATCTTCAAGAATCTGGTTGACACGCTCGACTTGACTGCTAGTTTGAGGATGGAATGTTGTGCTGAAGCGGATGTTCGTGCCCATGGCCTTCTGAAAAGAATCCCAAAACTTCGAGGTAAAGATGCTGCCACGGTCTGAAGAGATCACTTGAGGAATACCGTGCAGAGAAACAATTCGAGAGGTACAGAGTTCCGCCAATTGAGCTGCAGTGATCGACTCTTTGATAGGCAGAAAGTGAGCCACTTTGGTGAGTTTGTCGATGACAACGAATATAGCATCATTGCCACGCTTGAACTTTGGAAACCCAGTCACAAAGTCCATCTCAATGTGGTCAAGCTTCCATTCTGGAATGGCAAGAGGTTGGAGGAGACCAGCTGGCCTTTGGTGTTCTGCCTTCACTCTTCTGCAGACATCACATTCATTCACGAATTGAGCGATCTCGCACTTCATTCAAGTCCACCAATAAGCTTGCTTGAGGTCCTGATACATCTTCGTGCTCCCAGGGTGGATGGAGAGGAGAGAATTGTGAGCCTCATTCATGATCACTTTACGAAGGTCACCTTTGGGTACAACAATACGATCCTCAAAGAAGAGAGTGTCCTTGTCATCAAGGCGGTAGCACTTGTACTTGGACTGATTCTTGGCAATCCCAATCTTCACCTTTTTCACCATAGCATCAAGAAACTGGGCTTGGTGAATCTGGTCTTCTAAGGTAGGAGAGACTTGAAGGTTGGCGAGGAAACCTTGAGGAACAACTTGCAGATTAAGTTTGCGGAAAGCTTCACAAAGCTCGGGTTGATAAGGCTTGAGAATCAGACTGTTGCAATAAGCTTTCCTGCTCAATGCGTCAGCAATCACATTAGCCTTGCCTGGAGTATACTCAATACTCGGATTATACTCTTGAATCATTTCGACCCATCGAGTTTGCCTGAGGTTGAGATTAGGCTGAGTGAAGATGTACTTGAGACTCTTGTGTTCAGTGAAAATGTCCACTTTTCTTCCCAATAGAAGATGTCTCCAAGTCAAAAGAGCATGCACAACTACCGCCAACTCGAGATCATGAGTGGGGTAGTTCTTCTCATGAGGCTTCAACTGGCGAGAGGTATAAGCAACAACTTTCTTCTCTTGCATCAATACTGCGCCAAGACCTTGGAGAGAGGCATCACAAAAGACCTCGTACAGTTTGGATTCATCAGGCGGAGTCAGAACTGGAGCAGTGATCAATTTCTCTTTCAAAGTGTTGAAAGCAATGTCACACTCCGGAGACCAAACGTACTTAACGTGCTTCTGAAGAAGATTTGAGAGAGGCTTCGCGATCTTAGAAAAGTTTTCAATGAATCTTCGGCAATAGCTTGCGAGACCGAGGAAGCTACGGAGTTGCTTCATGTTCTGAGGAGGTTCCCAATTCACAATTGCAGACACCTTCTCAGGATTCACGGCAATGCCCTTGGCGGAGATGATATGACCAAGATAAAGAACCTCATCGAGCCAAAATTCACACTTGGAGAACTTGGCGTAGAACTGATGTTCTCTGAGCTTATCAAGAACCAAACGCAAGTGCTTGGCATGATCTTCCTTGTTCTTCGAGAAAACCAGAATGTCGTCGAGATAGACCAAAACAAAGTCATTGGTGTAGGCGTTGAAGATGAAATTCATCATGCGAGAGAACGTCGGAGGAGCGTTGACGAGGCCAAAAGACATGACGGTGTGTTCATATGAACCAAAGCTTGTCCTGAAAGCCGTCTTGGGAATATCTTGCTCACGGATTCGAATCTGATGATAACCCATACGGAGATCAAGCTTGGAGAATACTTGGGCACCTTTGAGTTGTTCGAACAACTCATTGATGTTGGGAAGTGGGTATTTGTTCTTGATGGTCTTCTTGTTCACTGGACGGTAATCAACACAAAGTTGGTCCGTTCCATCCTTCTTCTTCACAAAAAGAACACCACAACCCCACGGAGAAGACTAGGCCAGATGAGACCCATTTTCTCTTGAATATCGAGTTGCTTCTTCAGCTCCTTCAACTCTTCAGGTCCGAGCTTGTAAGGGCGCTTGCACACAGGTTCCGTGCCAGGCTCAAGATCAATAACGAATTCAACTGGCCGGTGCGGAGGCATTCCTGGAAGCTCTTCTGGAAAGACGTCTTGATATTCGCAAACGACTGGAATTTGCGAGATAGCGTCCAATTCACCCTTCTCATTGAGAGAAAACAGACGGATAGTATCATCACGAGCGGCAAAGACAATTACATCCTCAAACGAATGAGTCAATTGAATCTGCCTGGCAGCACAATCAAGATGCGCCTTGTGCTTACAAAGCCAATCCATTCCGAGAATAAGATCAATATCCGAGTTACCAAGAACCACCGGAGAAGAGAGAAACTTGTAGTCACCCAACGTGATAGAGACATCCGGGACGCAATTGTTAGAAGTCATTTGCTTGCCCGGAGACACAATCTTCAATAGAACAGGAATCCTTTCGGTCACAAAATCATGCTTGGCCACAAATGGTGTTGAAATAAAAGAAAGCGATGCACCAGTGTAAAAAAGAACTTTAGCTGGAATATCGTTAACAGGAAGATTACCCATAATCACATCTGGTGAGTCGTCTGCCTGAGCTGCATTCAGCAAATTGACCTTGGCATGCTTGGGGTTATGCTTGACCACAACTGTACTTGCCGATCTGACAGGAGGAGGAGGAGGAAGACGCCTCTGGTTGAAACACTTGTTGCACGTGACCTCTGAAAGCGGACGGTGATACAGAGCACTCGATCTTGGAGCTTGAGACGAAGTCTTGTTCTAAAAGCCAGGGTTGGGTGGGTGGGAAGATCCATTGCCACCTTTGCTCTTCTGCTGATACGGCTAACGAAACAGAGGAGGAGGAAGCCAATACTTCTGCTGCTTGGCCACTTGAGTAGAGGAAGAAGGAGTAACATCTCTGGCTCGCTTCTTGGAAGCATCACACCTCAACTGAGCAGCCTCTTGCTTCAGTGCCATGTTGTAGAACTCATCGTATCTCAAGGGCTCAAAGAGAACAAGAGCTAGCTGAATTTCTTCTCTGAGACCACCCCTGAACTGGTATATCATGCTCTTCTCATCAGGGACGTCCCGCTTGGCAAAGCGGGCGAGCTTCTGGAACAACTTGTTGTAGTCATAGACATACAATGAGCCTTGCTTCAGATTGTGGAATTCCTCACACTTACTTTCAACCACGCTCCGAGGAATATGATGAGCTCGGAAATCCTGACGGAAATCATCCCAAGTGATAACACGTCCACCTCTGGAATCCTTGTACTGCTGGAACCATTCTGCAGCTTGCTCTTTGAGGTGGAAGGAAGCGAACTTGACAAAGTCCTCAGGCCTGACGTTACTGCACTCGAAATGCTTACACAGATCCACAAGCCAATCGTCAGCATCGGTTGCCTCAACACAATTGCTGAAAGTCTTTGGCCCGTTAGTAGGGAACTGGTTGAGTGTAGCAAAGTGATTCTGATTGCTGCCTTGATTCCCTTGACTGCCCTGATTGCGCTCTTGAAGAATTTGCATGATCAACTGTGTGTTTGCATTGGTTGCGGCCATCATAGCTTGCCATGCCTCCGGAGGAGGGAGAGGTGGTGGTGGATCAGGATTCGGAGTCGTGCGCGTTGGAGGAGCCATCCTGAAGAGGTTGACCACCATTAGAACATTGATAGACAAATATTGAAGCTGAATCCAATGGAATGAAAATTGCAACATATAGTCTTCACATCCGAACAAAATGAACGAATGCATTCCTCTTGAAATGGTCACATATCCATAAATTAAGAAGCCACATAGAATTAAGGTAGAGAAATAAATCAACAAGGTACGGATCAAGAACGAATAATCGGTAAGAAATCCCAATCTCAAACCAATATCCGTGGAAGAAGAACTAGAGCTACAGGAATTCCCACCTATGAAACTCCCGAACCTTTCCGGTTATGCAATCAGGTGTTGGGGATACATGGGAAGCATAATATCTCACCCAAATCTAGCAAATCCTACATCCAGCTGTATCCATCCTTCAACACATAACCAAGAAACCTTCGGAAACCATCTACCTCAACCTTCGAAAAGCATCTTTTATACAAGTTATGGCGATACTCCCGAACTCCCGCCCCAGTACTGGGAGGCGTCGAGGTTATCTCACCAACGAACTGCATAAAAGAGATTTTCGATGTCGGCGTACTAAACTCAGGTATTCCAGAATTGCAACGATAAAATTATGATGACAACACCTCAGAGCTCAACTCCCCGGGACACTTCCACTAAACCCCTGACAGGAGGCACCAAGACAATGTTCTCATCATAAAACCATCGGAACGATTCCAAGATACCCGCGTGATCCTAAATTTTTTTTAGTGAAATTTGAGAGGAGAAGAGTCAAAACTCTACATCAGGATGCCTTACCAGAGCGATGAGGAGACTGGGAAGTAAAAAGAATTCCTAAAAGACTCAAAACATTTTTCTAGACACAACTCGGCCGCTAAAAAAACGATCAAGCAATGGGGCTCCTAAGGTCGGGGAAGGCTCTTATTACCAACTTGTAACACCCTCGATGCGACTATAGCTCCCATGTGTCGAGGCACAACTTAGAGACATAATCGGATTCAAGGCATATGTCGCAAGCTAGGCAATCTTCACAACATCCCATGTAATATAAATAATAAAGGGGAGATAACAATAGTTGGCTTACACTCGCCACGTCAACCAAGTTCATAAATAACATTACATCACCCAAACACTCATGGCCCGACTACGGCGCCAAAATAAAAGAGAACCCAACATGCGACAACGGTCCCGTTCACCCCCCAACTGGGCAGCACTACTGATCATCGGGAAAGAAAACGTAGTAACATTGAGAGTCTTCATCGAACTCCCACTTGAGCTCATGCGCGTCTCCTGGAGCGGAGTCATCAGGCCCTGCATCTGGTGTAATAGTAATCTGTGAGCCACAGGGACTCAGCAATCTCGCACCCTCGCGATCACGACTATTTAAGCTTATAGGTATGGCAAGGTAAAAAAATATGTGGAGCTGCAGCAAGCGACTAGCAAGTATGGTGGCTAACTTATTCACAAAAAAGAGCGAGAAGAGGAGGCAAAGCACGAGCGACAAACTAGAGAGCAACCTGCGCAAACATTACTCCAACACCGTGTCCACTTCCCAGACTCCGCCAAGAAGAGGCCATCACGGTAACACACTCGGTTGATTCATTTTAGTTAAGTTAAGGTTCAAGTTATCTACAACCGGACATTAACAAATTCCCATCTGCCCATAACCGCGGGCACAGCTTTCGAAAGTTCAAATCCCTACAGGGGATTCCCAACTTAGCCCATGACAAGCTCTCATGGTCAACGAAGTAATAGACCTCCTCCCAAGACGTTCCAATCAGACTCAGTATCTCAGCAATTCAAGACACTTCGACAGGTTAAAACAAATCCAGCAACACCGCCCGAATGCGCCGACAAATCCCGATAGGAGCTGCACATATCTCTTTCTCAGGGCACACTCAGATGAACACTACGTACAACTAAAACCAACCCTCAAGTTGCCCTGAGGTGGCGCTGCAAGTGGCTCTATTTGGACCAACACTCAGAGGAGCACTGTCCCAGGGGGGGTTTAAAATAAGATGACCCTCGGGCTCTGGAAACCCAGGGGAAAAAGAGGCTAGGTGGCAAATGGTAAAACCAAGGTTGGGCATTGCTGGAAAAGCTTTAATCAAGGCAAACTATCAAGGGGTTCCTATTATAACCCAACCGCTTAAGGAACGCAAAATCCGGGAACATAACACCGATATGACGGAAACTAGGGCGGCAAGAGTGGAACAAAACACTAGGCGAGAGGCCGAGCCTTCCACCCTTTACCAAGTGTATAGATGCACTAAGATAACAAGATAATATAATGATATCCCAACAAGTAAATAAAAGATGTTCCAACAAGGGACGGCCTCCAATCTTCACCTGCAACTAGCAACGCTATAAGAGGGGCTGAGCAAAGCGGTAACATAGCCAATCAACGGTTTGCTAGGACAATGGTGGGTTAGAGGTTTGACATGGCAATTTCGGAGGCTTGCAAGCAAATGGTAGGCATCGTAGCAATGGCATGGCAAAGAGCGAGCAAACTAGCATAGCAAAGATAGTAGTGATTTCGAGGGTATGATCATCTTGCCTGCACAGTTGTCAGAGTTACCTGGATCCTCGAAAGCAAACTCAACGGGCTCCTCGTTAGAGAACTCGTCTCCCGGCTCTACCCAAAAGAGACAAACAAGCAACAAGGATACAATCAACCACATGCAAACTCAAACAACACAATGCAAAGATGATATGCATTGCGGGATGCGATGCGGGATGCAAAATGCAAGATATGACAGGAAATGCATGAACCTGGCCTCAACTTGGAAAACCAAGTGTGCCACTGGAAAGATGAGATGAAATCTCTTGAAAACGATATAAAGAACGCCGGAATCAGAGTTACGGTTTGGAAATGGCAAGCGATTCAAAAATGACACTGGTCTGCGATTTACAGCAAGTAGGCATCTAAATGCAAAGAAATGAACATGCTACAGCGCCCAAACATGACAACAAAATACATGGCAGGGATTCACACAAGATGCTTAACAAAAGTCTAGCATTAAGCTACGGACAAATCATCCATTAACAGGTTCAAACAAGCATGACAAAAATGCAAATGACAAACAGATCTCAGACTTAGTGAAATTAACACTTGTCTGGAATTTCAGATCAAGTAGCCCGCTTCGGAGCAACAAAACTACATGCTATAGGATCTGAACATGGCAAAGTAAAGCATGGCATGGAGCTACTCAAAGTGCTTAACAAAAGTCCCTTAGTGACCTTGAGCCAAAAGGGATCAGAAAATACAATTGCAAGCATGTGAACATAGCAAAAACATAATCAGTTTTCATACTTGGAGAAAAATTGACACATGCTGAAATATAACTCAAGTAGGCATATTTACGGGCTCGATGCGCTCACTACGGTGCAAGTCATGGAAAGACAATCATACATCTATCAAGAAGGCACAAAATTCAAGCTAGAAATGGCAAGAACAATAGCATAGCATGCACGGATCAACTACAACATCACCGGCAAAATTGCAAACAAGTTGACAATCTGCCCAGATTCACAAAGTAGCAAAACTAGAGCTCGATTGACTCAAGCTAGGGTGCTCCATAATTTCAAACAAAGACATGGATGGATAGAGCACTACAATATTAACAAAACATCCTTACTGACCATCCTCAAACGAGGCACGGATCACTAAGAAACAACAAGAACATATGGCATCATGAGATAAACAGCTCCAGGACTTAGAGAAATTACTAAGTCCCTGAAAACAGAATTAGCAAGTGCACCACTTTGCAAGCTTGCACAAGTCACCACACACATCCTAAAAATACATGGTTTGCACCTCTGGAGAGATGACGAAACCCTTAACAAAACATATGTAGAGCACATGGGCATATCATGCACACAAAAATCATGGCAAAAAAGACAAATATGCAAATGGAGTAGCAGATCTGACAATTATCTCAAGTAGCCCTCTTCTAACAGCATTTCGAGCATCAAGACGAACTCAAATGAAAATTATGCAATGGAATGAAATGATGTACTCTCTGAGGTGAACATTTTGATATGCTATATGCATTAATCGGAGCTACGGATGCAAAGTTACGGAGCCGTGAACATGAGCACTTGAACTGAAAATTTCGGGACTTAGACAAAAAAATATCACCCTAGGGTTACTGTTCACCGGATCTAGATCTGCACGCAAAACGAGGATAGACGGAGCTCTCGCCGGAGCTCACTGTAGCAGGCCGGGCCGGCGGGTGAGGAGGTGGCCGGAGCGGGGCGGTGGCCGGACACGGCGGCCGGGGCGACGAACGGTGGAGGTCGGGGCGGCGCCGGCTCGGGGAGGCAAGGGCGAG
>NC_041380.1:232159832-232372793 GCF_002162155.2 Triticum dicoccoides | reverse complement strand
CGATGTGGGCACGCGCCACGTGGCGGTACGGTACTGGCCCGGGGTGGGGGTGGCGGACGTGTCCGGTTAGGCGGCGGACATGTCCGTCGGCGGCGGGGAGATTTTTTTAGGGTTAGGGGTGGGAAGATCCGCGAATTTGGAATGGGGGGTGTATATATAGGCATAGGGGGAGCTAGGAGAGTCCAAATGAGGTGCGGTTTTCGGCCACGCGATCATGATCGAACGATCTAGATGATGGAGCAGAGTTAGGTGGGTTTTGGGCCAAATTGGAGGGGTGTTGGGCTGCAACGCACATGAGGCCTTTTCGGTCCCTCGGTTAACCGTTGGAGTATCAAACGATGTCCAAATGATACGAAACTTGACAGGCGGTCTACCGGTAGTAAACCAAGGCCGCTTGGCACGTCTCGGTTCAATCCGGAAATGTTTAATCCCCACACACGAAAGAAAGCTAGAAATGACCACCGGAGGAGAACGAAGCGCCGGAATGCAAAACGGACAACGGGGAAAATGCTCGAATGCATGAGACGAACACGTATGCAAATGCAATGCACATGATGACATGATATGATATGCATGACAACGACAACAACACACGGAGACAAAACCCGAACCCGAGGAAATAAATATAACTTAACGCCGGAAACGGCAAGAGTTGGAGTACAAATAGGGAAAGTTATATCCGGGGTGTTACACCCACCGACACAAGAATAGACCCCCTGAGGTAATTCTTCCTCTGTACTAGTTCATCCTCAGCCCATCGTGAAGCTAATCCACCACAAAGCAGGAGTAGGGTCTTACACCGCAAGGTGGGCCGAACCTGGGTAAACTGCCTTGTCTATCTCCTTTCCTGTTCATCGAGCTGGGCCGTGGGGGCATCGAGTCGGTAGGCCAGGGAGATTGAGTTCTTCGCACGCACCCTAGAGATCGAATCTTTCTTGGGTCTGCGGAGCCCCGAATCCGACATTTTGCGTGCTAGGTAGGGGTGCATTGGAGCCTCTCTTCCACCGGCCGACGCGCCACCGTTCCGCCGTCCACATGGTCAACGCTCGTCAAGTTCATGCTGAGCGTCGAGCTTCCTCGCCGCCCGCGTCGCCCAGACAGCACCCGCGGGCAACGGCACCCCCCGTCGTTCCCCATCGCCTGCGGCAAACGCTGCCACTCGCCCCATGGCCCACGAGTAGTAGGCTTCGTCGCTGTAGCCTTCTGTGCGGCGTGATGGATGCATCGCCACTCCATCGCTGACTCCGGCGGCTGCTTTGTCTTCCCATGCTCATCACGGGCCGGTGAACGCACAGGCTACGTTGCTCATGGCTTGCGAGTTTCTGCGTTATCACCTGACCGATGACCTCTACAGGACTGGCTGGACTGCATCGTCGAGCTTGTCAGTGCTGCTGGGGAGGCCCCTGAGCCATCTCACTTGTTGCCTCCCCCGCCGCCTCTTGCGGGTGACGTGGCCCATGGTGCACCTCCTCCACCTCCCAGGCAAGATGCCATCCTTGAGCCAAGGCGTGAGGCCCCTCGGTGCAACCCGCCGCGCAGGGCACCGACGCGAGACGAAGAAAGCTGCCATGTGGTGCAGCGGCCTCAAGGAGAGGTGTGTGCGCTCCCAGCACCGCCATGTCAAGACCGCGTGCTGCCCGAGGCGGCATTGCGTGAGCACCAAGACTAGGCTCCCCCTCTACGGCGTGCTCCCGTGAGTGCGGCGGGCTGCCGCTCGTTCACCCGGAGCCGCGCCGCGTCGTCTAGCCTGGGAAGTTCAAGCCAGACCCGCCTCCAAGCTATGACGGCACCCTCGACCCTATCGAGTTCCTCCAGCTCTACGAGCTGAGCAACGAGGCGGCCAATGGCGACGAGAAGGTCATGGGGAACTGGTTTCCCATGGCCCTCAAGGATGGCGCACGCTCATGGCTCGTGAACCTCCCCGCTGGATCGATCTCCCCCTGGGACGAAATGAGGGAGCGCTTCATTGCCAACTTCTAGGGCACTCGCGACCGCGCCCCTGCTACAGGTGACCTGTGGCGCATCAAGCAGTAGCCAGGGGAGACCTTGCACAAATACATCCAACGCTTCACCAACGTTTGCCCCCAAGGTGTCAGATGAGGCCATCATTTCGGCATTCACTGATGGCGTCCAGGATGTCAAGATGAAGGAAGAGCTCGCCGTACATGAGGACCTGTGCTCAGCTCTAAAGATGTTCAACATGGCAACCAGATGCGCGAGGGCCGAGGAAGGTTGCCTCTCCCTCCTTGAGCTCCCGAAGGCCGATACAGAAGATAAGAAAGCCAAAGCCAAGGACGTGAAGCGCAAGGGCACAGCTGTGCTCATGGACGAACCTGAGATGAAGTGCGGCTGTGACCACCCGGAGTCTTCCAAGGGCAGCCGCCCGTTCTGCGTCTTCCACAACGTGCACAACCATAACACTAATGACTGCCAAGAGCTCAGGGCCATCTGAGATGGGCGCCTTGGTCAATGCCCCGAGCGCAACGACCGTGACTATGGCTGTGGAGGAGGCTGAGGTGGGGGATGCTGGGTCAACCGCAACCCCCGCCAGAATTGGAGAGATCAGCCTTGTGAGGATCGCTGGCAGGGCAGCCTCGCGAGGACTGTCCTCAGGGCAATGCCAGCCTTCCTACGCTGCCGCCACCACCAAGGAGGAATGATGACCACCACCAAGACGATGGGGCCGGGGGCTTCCAAGAGGCTCGTGCCATTGCTTGCATCCTAGGCGGCGCTCAGGCCCCCGCCTCCCATATCATATTCAAGCAGTTCGCTCGCGAGGTGAATGCGGCCCTCCCCAAGCTCGAGGCGTCGCGTCTGCTCAGGTGGTCCAAGTACGCCATCACCTTCGACTCTGTTGACCAGCTCAGGTGCGTGGCCACTACTGGCGCGCTCCCGATGCTCTGCTCACCCACTATCAGCAATGTCCTCGTCACCAAGACACTTATAGATGGTGGCACGGGGCTCAATGTCCTCTCTGTCAAGACGTTCGACACGCTCCAGGTGCCATATGACCAGATCCAACCTACCAAGCCCTTCTCAGGGGTGACCAACGGATCTACCGTCCCCATAGGGCAGATCGCCTGCCCGTCACCTTCGACAACTACCACACTAAGCTCATCAACTTTAACGTCGCCCACATTTGCCTCTCGTACAACTCCATCCTTGGATATCCAGCTCTGGCCAAGTTCATGGCCGCAACTCACCACGACTACAATGTCCTCAAGATGCCAGGGAGCGGCGACGTCATCACGGTCGCCTGCGATGAAAAGGATGCGGTGTGCTCCCTCGAGTGTACCTACCAGGCTGCGGCGGTCGAGAACCCGGATGATGAAGGCGCCATCTACCCCCCTGAGGTCATCCTCAAGAAGAAGAAGAAGCAGTTGCTCCGCCGAGGATCTTAGGAGGATGGGACATCTGACGATCGTGCCTCTGGCCTCGCGCCCACTGATGGGGCACCTTCCCCTCTCACATAGGAAGGCGCGCCCGGTGCCCCTCTCTGGTTGGGCTCGGGGGCTCTCCTCTGGAGGGCCTCCAAGCTGGCCAGCATTGCGAGGGAGGCGTTCGGGCACCATGTGGAGGCGTGCTTCAACGTGCGCTTCCGCGAAAAGAACACAGGGCGCCAAGCGCTCAGGTGTTCATCACCATGGCAATCGAGGAGCTTCAGGAAGTGAGAGCCATGTGGGACGGGCGTCACCTCGCTCCACCCAGCGCAGCTCCCTCCCCTGGCAAGGGCAGCGAGCTATGCGCCTGCATCAACATCCCAGGGCTCAATAGAGCCGCGTTTCAGGAGCTCTCCCGGCCATCCCACATTGGCCGGTGCGAGCCCCCCCCCCCCCGCACAACAATGTGCACATGCCTTTCAGTCTGCCGAGCGCGGCTGCTGTGCACCAGCGCCATGTGCGGGCCATCCTAGAGGCTCACCAGGCCAGGTGCAAGGCGGTCCATATGGAGGAGGTGCCTGACCCTCGCGAGTCCCCCGGGCCTCCGAAGCCTCACAAGGCTCAGGAGCCGGATGACTCATGAGGAACAGCTTGTGCGGCACGCGTGTTCAGCTACTCCAACACTTCTTCAGCAACGGTGCCCGTGACACTTTTTGGTTTGCTCAGTTGGGGGCGCCCCTCGGGCTGCATTATCCCCAAGCCGTGTGGGTCCGTCCCTGTGGCATGTATCATTTATCACATATATCAGAACTGGCCTTACCCTTTCATGAGTTGCCTTATGTCATCACCTGCATGTCCAGCGCTTCGCCGCCATGAATGTCATACGCCCTTGCGAACCTACCCGCGGCCAAAACGTTTTTTCCACTCTAGAATTTGACATCTCACTTCTGCCACTCTTGGCTTTTGACAATACATCACAAATGCCATGCCATGGCAAAAATGATAATTTTTCATTTCACTTTTGCTACTATTAGCTTTTGACAATGTATGACAATTGCCACTCTGAAAATTTTGCTTTTGCCACAGAATGACAAAAGTGATACATTGTCAAAAGCTAAGAGTGGAAATAGTGATATGTCAAATTCTAGAGTGGCATAAGCAAAATTGGCAAAAGCTAGAGTCACAAAAACAAAGTTTTCCCTCATGATTAAGGACTGGCACGACGTCTATGCTCGGGTCCGTCCCTGCTGAGCTCTGCCTCGCGGGCCAACTCTCGTGCACATCACCTCCCATGGTCCTTGGTGCTTTGTTCTCGCATGAGCTAATCAAGGGCAGGTAAGTTAGGGCGCATGACCCGGTGCCTCGCTGACGCGGGAGCCGTGCGCTGGTTGTCTTTCTTTAGGATCTTCGCATGAGAACACTAGGCACAACGTCTGTGCTTGGGTCCATCCTTGCAGCATCGACAAACCCAATGACTGAGCTCTGTCTGGCGGGTCAGCCCCGTTCACGTCACCTCCTTGGGTCGTTGGTGTGTGGCCTTCTCAGAGATATTCTCCGGTGATTCACTCGGCGCAGGTTACCTGAACCAACATTTAGGCACAACCCGCCTTGAGGTAGGGCCTCGTGAGTCTCGCGCTGGCTCACGAGTGTCTGTACACACCTCCTTCAGTCCTGCAGTGCAAGCCACGTGCCAGGACAGGGCTGTACATGCCCCGGAGTCTCCCCTCAGAGGGGGATCCCACCCATGAACCAGTGGAAGCCCCATGCTCCGCGCTGGCGGACGACACGGTCGAGGAGCGGCTATGCCCGTGCAAGAGCGGAAGCACCATGCTCCGCGCTGGTGAATAAACAACTAAGGGAACCATATCGGCCGCAGTAACCTCAAGAGAGCCACTAGGCGTGCTACTCAGCCTCACCGCACCACTTTCCCTTCAGAAGGGTCACGCGGGGGGCTGGGCACGGGGGCTATGCTCAGGTCATGCCTGGCATACACCACCTCACCATGTCCCTTCGACCCGGTCTTAGCGTGTCCCTCCCGAGCGAAAGCCCGGCAAAGAAAGGTATGGAGAGTTGTTCGTATGTCAAGGGGGACCCCTGAGCATCGCGACTCAGGGGCCTCACTGGACACATAGCCCCTCACCCCTTGGTCTCGTCCTGGTGATCCGGACACCCCAACGGTGGTTGAGGTATGCGCGGGGCCAGGTCCTGGCGACGAAGAACGCTAAAAACGACACTCATGTTTCCATCCTGAGGGTTGTTCGTACGTCAAGGGGGACCCATGATGATGTAGGGTGGAACCCTCGATGGACGATCTTTCATGAAAGGAGCAGATCGCAATGAAGAACATGAAGAACACAAGGGGAAACACACAAAGAAGAAAAGAGGAAACACTCAAATCAATAAGATATGGGCACACATATGCTAGATCCTCAAACACATAAGAGATACATGATCCGCGGTCAACTAAGGATGATACAAGTAGCACGTTCTTCTCCGTGAGGAGGTCTTGAGGTTATTCCCGTGAAGGGGTCTTGAATCCGCTTGGGGGATCTTCTCCGAGGAGGCGCCATCTCCGAGGAGAAGGTAACCAAGTGGATGAGCAAAGCTCTCAGACAAAATGAGCCAATCCTTTGCTAACCCTAGATAGGAGGAGGAGGTCTATATATAGTCTTAGAGGTCAAAGGGGTACATGGGCTTCGGCCCGACACGAAATCAGCACACACGCATTGGACATCCAGAAGTTACCGGTTGTCCAGAGGTTCGCGAGGGTCCGGATGTCCGGTGCTCGTTAGGCATCCGTAGATTCGGCTCGGACATGCTTTGGTTGGACGTCCGGTCGGGGTTGGATGTACATGGCGTCGGTCGTCTGGTGGTCTTCGGAAATCCGGCGCTTTGGCTCGGGTGTGGTAGCGCTGGTCGTCTAGAAGGGCTCGGTCATCCGGTGCCTGGAGTTTGTCGGACGTCCGAGATTCGCCGGTCGTCCATTGACTGGAAGTTCGATAAGTCCTTCTTCTTGTCCATTGAGCTTAGTGTCCTCACTGTCTTGTCCGTTGGGTGTAGCTAATCCGTGGCTTTCCTCCAAGTACCTGATCACACATAGGGTTTCCGCTTGAGGTAGTAGCCATGTCTCATGCATAGAAAGTAGTACTTTGGAGAGGAGTGATTCACCTTATCTTCGATAGCCTTGGCTCGTGCTCTTGTCATTGGTCCAAGTGGTGTCGTGGGAGACATCATTAGGTCCATGGGGATGACCTTGGGATGCTCCGCATCATCTCCCCTCCCTTGAGAAAGATCCGACCTCAGATCAAATTCTTCATCACCATGGTAGGGCAAGAGGTCCTTGACATTGAAGACGTCACTCATGGAGTACTTGTCGTGCAGGAGGTCGATCTTGTAAGCATTGTTGTTGTAGCGTGCAAGCACCTTCAAGGGTCCATCCACTCGTGGTAGAAGTTTAGACTTGCATTCATTGGGGAAGCGGTCCTTGCGAAGGTTTAGCCACACAAGATCTCCAATGTTGAATACCATGGGGTGCTTGTTGATGTTGAGCTTGGTCGCAAGTCGTTGTACTTGGCGTTCGATGGTGTGCCTTGTATCTTCATGCACCTTCTTGAGATGGTTCGCACATGCACTTGCATCCATATTGATGCGCTCTTGTAGTGGTAGAGGAAGAATGTCCAATGGAGACAACGGGTTGAATCCGTAGACGACCTCAAAAGGGGACTTGCCGGTAGTTGAGTGTCTTGTTTGGTTGTAGGTGTACTTGGTGATAGGTAGGTACTCCTCCCACTCCTTGATGTTTCTTCTTGATTAGCACGCGAAGTAGAGTGGAGAGTGTGCGGTTGGCCACCTCCGTTTGGGCGTCGGCTTGTGGATGGTAAGCCGTGGAAAAGAGTAGCTTGATTTCGAGCTTGGCACATAGGGTCTTCCAAAAGTAACTCAAGAACTTGACGTCGCGGTCCGAGACAATCACCTTTGGCACTCCTTGTAGGCAGAGGATTTCCCTACAAAAGAGATTGGCAACCTGTGAAGCATCGTCTATCTTGTTGCAAGGAATAAAATGAGGCATCTTGGAGAAATGGTCCACAACAACAAAGACGAAATCCTTTTCATTTCTAGTCCTAGGCAAATCAAGCACAAAATCCATGCTAATATCTTCCCATGGTTGGTATGGTATTGGAAGAGGCCTATAGAGACCATGGGATTGAGCTTTAGACTTAGCTTTGTGACATGTAGAGCATCGGTTGGTGAAGTGGTTGACGTCGCGAAACATCTTGGGCCAATAATATTTCTTGGAGAGCATAGAAAAAGTCTTGTCATGTCCAAAATGTCCCATTCGTCCTCCTCCATGAGATTCTTGCAAAAGCAACAAACGAAGAGAAGACTCAAGGATGCATAGTTTGTTAGCTCTCATAAGATAACCATCTTTGATGTAATAGCATTCCCGAGATGTATGCGTCAAACATTTGGCATAAGGAATAGCAAAAGTAGGATCATGCACATACAAGTCTTTAATGTGCTCAAAGCCAATGACATCCAATTCAAGTTGAGTAACAAGCATGCATATGCGGGAAAGAGCGTCTGCTACAACATTTTCCTTACCTTTAATGTACTTGATGACATAAGGAAAAGACACAATGAATTCACTCCATTTAGCATGATGCTTGTTCAACTTAGTTTGACCCTTAAGGTATTTAAGCATTTCATGATCGGTATGTATGATAAATTCATGAGGGCGAAGATAATGTTCCCATTCATGCAAAACTCGCACTAAAGCATATAACTCTTTATCATAGATGGGGTAATTGAGTTGCGCTCCAGAAAGTTTCTCACTAAAGTAAGCTATGGGGCGCTTCTCTTGCGTTAACACTCCTCCTATGCCATTACCACTAGCATCGCAATGAATCTCAAAGGGTTTGTCAAAGTTGGGTAATGCAAGCACGAGAGCATGAGTAAGAAAATTCTTAAGCTCATTGAATGCAGTATCTTGAGATGGTCCCCAAACAAAGGGTGCATTCTTCTTGCTCAAAGCATGCAAAGGTGAAGCAATGGTGCTAAAGTCTTTCACAAATCTATGGTAGAAACCGGCTAAACCAAGGAAGCTACGCACTTGTTGCAAGTTGGTTGGTTGTGGCCAGGTTTTAATAGCATTAATCTTAGATTCATCAACATGAACACCCTTATAAGATACTACAAAACCCAAGAAAACAAGCTTATCAATGCCAAAGAGGCATTTTTCCATATTAGCATAGAGACGCTCTTTTCGAAGAGTTTGTAGCACGGTGTGAAGGTGGGTGACATGCTTTTTGAGAGATTTGCTAAACACAAGGATATCGTCGAAGTAAACAACAACAAATTCACCAATATAAGGGTGAAACACATAATTCATAAGACGCATGAAAGTACCGGGTGCTTCCGATAAACCCATAGGCATAACTAAGCACTCATACAAACCAAACTTTGTTTTGAAAGCGGTTTTCCATTCATCACCCTCTTGTATGTGTATTTGATAGTAACCACTTTTAAGATCAATTTTTGATATAACAGTGGCGCCGCTAAGCTCATCTAGCATATCATCAAGGCGTGGAATGGTGTACCTATATCGAACGGTGATAGCATTGATATGTCTACAATCAGAACACATGCGGAAGCTACCGTCTCTTTTTGGCACAAGAATGACCAGAACAGCACAAGGACTCAAACTTTCACGCACATGTCCATGGTCTATGAGATGTTTTACTTGCCTTTTTATTTCTTTG
Organism: Triticum dicoccoides; assembly: GCF_002162155.2. Lineage (NCBI taxonomy): Eukaryota > Viridiplantae > Streptophyta > Magnoliopsida > Poales > Poaceae > Triticum > Triticum dicoccoides. The sequence goes on along the minus strand of NC_041380.1, from coordinate 232,363,654 downwards.
GTTTCTTTGGGGTTGACGCGGTAGGGGAACTTGTTTGGAAGGGGAGGTAGGGGATGAGGTCGATTCGGTGCTCAATGCCTCATGGTGGAGGTAGACCCGGAGGTAGCTCATCGAGGAAAACATCTTGGAATTCCTGCAAAAGAGAAGACAACACTAAAGGTAGAGTGTGAGAGGTGTTAGCTTTTGGTGCCTTGTCCTTGCACAAAAGGACATAGTGTAGGACACTTGATGGGTTCTCACACACTTCTCTTATCTCACTTTTGGTGGCAAAAGGAACTAAGTTCTTCTTTTCGCTCATCGTGGAGGCACTCGATTCGGGCTTGTGGCGCTCACTCTCTTTTTGGTGGGTCGCTCTCTCACTATTCTCTCCATGATGGGTGGCTTTCTTGTCGGCGATCACTTGGCTTGGAGACATAGGGCGAAGTACGTACTCCTTTCCTTTCATCTTGAAGATATAGTGGTTCGTTCGGCCGTTATGGATGACACCTATATCAAATTGCCATGGTCGTCCAAGAAGAAGGTGGCAAACGGTCATTGGAATGACATCACACTCCAAAGTGTCTTCATAAGCTCTGATTTTGAAGGAGACTTGCACTCTATGCTCGACTTGGATGGTGCCGGAGTCGCTTAGCCATTGAACTTTGTAAGGATGTGGGTGCTTCGTCTTGGGCAATTGGAGCTTGGAGCAAAGTTCCTCACTTGCTAAGTTATGGCAACTCCCTCCATCGATGATGACCTTGATGGACTTTCCATTGATGCCGGCCTTGGTATGAAAGATATGGCATCTTTGGTCTTCTTGTTGATGGTGAAGAGTCAAGACCTTGGAGACAACGAGAGCGGGGCTTGAATCTTCATCACAAAAGACTTGTTCTTCTTCATCTTCGTTCACTTGCCGGTGCATTGCCAGTTGCTCAAGGGCTTCCATTTCTCCTTCACTCATGGAATCGTATGTACCATCGTCCTTGAGGATCATGGTTCGCTTGTTTGTGCACTCAAAGGACTTGTGGCCTCGGCCTCCGCATGTGAAGCATTTGAAGGAACTTGTCTTGATGGTCTCATCGGTTGGGGTAGATGAGGATGAATCTCTTGGCTTGAAGTTGCTTGTAGTAGGATGATGACTTGGAGTTGTCGAAGTTTTATTATAACTCGACTTATCGTTGTTACTTGTAGAAGGCTTGGTTGATGTAGAAGGTGTTGGAGTCGTTGAAGCTTGGGTGTTGGAGAAACCATAGGACTTGGATGAGAACTTGGCATACTTGAAGTCATCTTGCACTTGACGTTCCACTTTGGTAGCTTGATGCACTAGCTCGATGAGTTTCGAGTGTGGTTGGAAGTCGGCGATCTTCTTGATAGGATGATTGAGTCCATTCAAGAAACATGCCATAGTTTGCTCATCATCTTCTGTGACATTGGCTCGTATCATTGCAATCTCCATTTCCTTGTAGTATTCTTCAACGCTCTTGGTTCCTTGCTTGAGTAGTTGGAGTTTCTTGAAGAGGCCGCGGTTGTAGTAGGTTGGCACGAAGCATCCTCTCATGACATCCTTCATTTGCGCCCAAGTAGTGATGGGTGGTTCACCTCTTGCCTCTCGACGCTCAATGACTTGTTCCCACCAAATGAGGACATAGTCTTGGAACTCAAGGGATGCCATCGCGATCTTCTTCTCTTTTTCATAGTTGTGCAAACGGAAGATTTTGTCGACCTTCAATGCCCATCAAAGGTACTCTTCGGGATCATTGCTTCCATTGAACTTGGGCATGGTGAACTTTAGCTTGCCATAGCGTTGCTCTTCATTGTGTTGGGATCGGGGATGATAATGTCATTGACGAGGAGGGCCGCCTCTCGCAACTTGTTCTTGTTGGACTTGTTGTTCTTGGCGAGGTTGTGGACGAGCTTGAGGAACTTGACTATGCACACGTGATTGGTAGTTCCTCTCTTGAACTTCTTCGTGAAGCGCTTCTTCTTGTTCGTGCCTATGGCGGTTGCGTTGGGCCACGACGTGATTTGTGTCGTAGAGTGCACGTTGCACCTCAAGTGCTTGAGCTTCACGTAGTTGTTGTTCTTGGCGTTGTGCCTCGGCATCTTGTGCATCTTGGTGTAGACACGCTTGCTCTTCCTCTTCTCGTTGGTGTTGTTGTTATCGTTCTTGTGCTTGATCGAGAGTTGCTTGGTTTTGACGATGTTGATGTTCTTGCGCACGAGCTTGCTCTTGATAGTCGTTGTCGTGTAGAGGATTGCGGTTTGCTTGACGATCTTGGCGCGCGACGTGATGTAGAGTGTTCGATGTCGATGTACTTGAGCTGGATATGGTGTAGTCAGAGTGTCGACTTGAGCGGCTCCGTCTTGATGAGGACGAAGCGGAAGAAGACCGGTTGAGTAACAAGCACGAAAGTCTTCCATTCTTGCGTCATTCTCTTGCTTGTGGTCATCGAGCTTGTTGTCGAAGTAATCTCTTGTACGTTGCTCAGAAAGTCGCAAGTCGGTGGTGAGGTTATCGATGCGTTCACTCATTGCTTGTTGCTCTTGATGCAAAGCTCGTTGTGCACCAAAGAGGTGGCTCTTTGTGAAGTAGGAAAACATGTCGTCGTCTTGCTCGATGAAGAGTGGGTTGGTAAAAGTACTTGGCCTATTGCTACTTCTTGAGCATGCATTGGTATTCCCTTGAAGAGGAAAGGGTGATGCAGCAAAGTAGCATAAGTATTTCCCTTAGTTTTTGAGAACCAATGTATCAATCCAGTATGAGACTACATGCAAGTCGCCTAGTACCTACACAAACAATCAAGAACCTCGCAACCAACGCGATAAAGGGGTTGTAAATCCCTTCACGGCCACTTACGGAAGTGAGATCTGATAAAGATAATAAGATAAATATTTTGGGTATTTTTGTTGTATAGATTGGAAAATAAATAGTAAACTAGAATTATAGATCGGAAACTATATGATGTAAAGTAGACCCGGGGGCCATAGGTTTCACTAGTGTCTTCTCTCAAGATAGCATATATTACAGTCGGTGAACAAATTACTGCCAAGAAATTGATAGAAAAGCGCATAGTTATGAGAATATCTAGGCATGATCATGAACACAGGCATCACATCCGTGTCAAGTAGACCGAAATGATTCTGCATCTACTACTATTACTCCACACATTGATCGCTATCCATCATGAATCTTGAGTATTAAGTTCATAAGAACAGAGTTACACTTTAGGCAAGATGACATGATGTAGAGGGATAAACTCAAGCAATATGATATAAACCCCATCTTTTTATCCCCGATGGCAACAATACAATACGTGTCGGTTCCCTTTCTGTCACTGGGATCGAGCACCGCAAGATTGAACCCAAAGCTAAGCACTTCTCCCATTGCAAGAAAGATCAATCTAGTAGGCCAAACCGAACTGATAATACGAAGAGACTTGCAAAGATATCAAATCATGCATATAAGAATTCAGAGAAGAATCAAATATTGTTCATAGATAATCTTGATCATAAACCCACAATTCATCGGATCTCGACAAACACACCGCAAAAAGTATTACATCGAATAGATCTCCAAGAACATCGAGGAGAACTTTGTATTGAGAACCAAAGAGAGAGAAGAAGCCATCTAGCTAATAACTATGGACACGAAGGTCTGTGGTAAACTACTCACACATCATCGGAGAGGTTATGGTCTTGATGTAGAAGCCCTCCGTGATCGAATCCCCCTCTGGCAGATCACCGGAAAAGGGCCCAAGATGGGATCTCGCGGGTACAGAAGGTTGTGGCGGTAAAAGTGGTTTCGTGGCTTCCCTGGATGTTTTAAGGGTATAAGAGTATATATAGGCAAAAAAAGTAGGTCGGTGGAGCTACGAGGGGCCCACGAGGGTGGGGGCGCGCCTACCCCCTGGGCGCACCTCCCTACCTCGTGGCCGCGTCGTTGCTTCCTTGACCTCCACTCCAAGTCTCCTGGATTGCGTTTGTTCCAAAAAAGATCCTCGTGAAGGTTTCGTTCCGTTTGGATTCCGTTTGATATTCCTTTTCTGCGAAACACTAAAATAGGCAAAAAACAACAATTGGCACTGGGCCTCTGGTTAATAGGTTAGTCCCAAAAATAATATAAAAGTGCATATTAAAGCCCATTAAACATCCAAAACAGATAATATAATAGCATGGAACAATCAAAAATTATAGATACGTTGGGGACGTATCAGCATGCCCAAGCTTAATTCCTGCTCGTCCTTGAGTAGGTAAATGATAAAAATAGAATTTTTGATGTGGAATGCTACCTAACATAATTTTCAATGTAATCTTATTTATTGTGGCATGAATGTTCAGATCCGAAAGATTCAAAACAAAAATTTAATATTGACATAAAAATAATAATACTTCAAGCATACTAACCAAGCAATCATGTGTTCTCAAAATAACATGGCCAAAGAAAGTTATCCCTACAAAATCGAATGGTCTGGCTATGCTCTATCTTCATCACACAAAATATTTAAATCATGCACAACCCCAATGACAAGCCAAGCAATTGTTTCATACTTTTGATGTTCTCAAACTTTTTCAACTTTCACGCAATACATGAGCGTGAGCCATGGATATAGCACTATAGGTGGAATAGAATGGTGGTTGTGGAGAAGACAAAAAGGAGAAGATAGTCTCACGTCAACTAGGCTTATCAACGGGCTATGGAGATTCCCATCAATAGATATCAATGTGAGTGAGTAGGGATTGCCTTGCAACGGATGCACTAGAGCTATAAGTGTATGAAAGCTCATCAAAAGAAACTAAGTGGGTGTGCATACAACTTGCTTGCTCACGAAGACCTAGGGAAATTTGAGGAAGCTCATCATTGGAATATACAAGCCAAGTTCTATAATGAAAAATTCCCACTAGTATATGAAAGTGACAAAATAAGAGACTCTCTATCGTGAAGATCATAGTGCTACTTTGAAGCACAAGTGTGGAAAAAGGATAGTAATATTGTCCCTTCTCTCTTTTTCTCTCATTTTTTATTTGGGCCTTCTTTTTTATGGCCTCTTTTTTCTTTTCTTTTTATTTTGTGTCCGCTGTCTCATCCCGACTTGTGGGGGAATCATAGTCTCCATCATCCTTTCGTCACATGGGACAATTCTCTAATAATAAAAATCATCACACTTTTATTTACTTACAACTCAAGAATTACGACTCGATACTTAGAACAAAATATGACTCTATGTGAATGCCTCCGGCGGTATACCGGGATGTGCAATGATTCAAGAGTGACATGTATGAAAGAATTATGAAGGTGGCTTTGCCACAAATATGATGTCAACTACATGATCATCCGAAGCAATATGACAATGATGGAGCATGTCATAATAAACGAAACGGTGGAAAGTTGCATGGCAATATATCTTAGAATGGCTATGGAAATGCCATAATAGGTAGGTATGGTTGCTTTTTTGAGGAAGGTATATGGTGGGTGTATGATACTAGCGAAAGGTGCGCGGTATTAGAGAGGCTAGCAATGGTGGAAGGGTGAGAGTGCGTATAATCCATGGACTCAACATTGGTCATAAAGAACTCACATACTTATTGCAAAAATCTATTAGTTATCAAAAATAAGTACTACGCGCATGCTCCTAGGGGGATAGATTGGTAGGAAAAGACCATCGCTCACCCCCGACCGCCACTCATAAGGAAGACAATCAATAAATAAATCATGCTCCGACTTCATCACATAACGGTTCACCTTACGTGCATGCTACGAGTATCACAAAATTTAACACAAGTATCTCTCAAATCCACAACTACTCAACTAGCATGACTCTAATATCATCATCTTCATACCTGAAAACAATCATAAGGAATCAAACTTCTCATGGTATTCAATGCACTCTATATGGAAGTTTTTATTATACCCATCTTGGATGCCCATCATATTAGGACTAATTTTATAGCAAAAGCAAATTACCATGCTGTTCTAAAAGACTCTCAAAATAATATAAGTGAAGCATGAGAGATCAATAATTTCTATAAAATAAAACCACCACCATGCTCTAAAAAGATATAAGTGAAGCACTAGAGCAAAATTATCTAGCTCAAAAGATATAAGCGAAGCACACAGAGTATTCTAATAAATTCCAATTCATGTGTGTGTCTCCCAAAGGTGTGTACAGCAATTATGATTGTGGTAAACTATGAAGCAAAGGCTCGAATCATACAAGACGCTCCAAGCAAAACACATATCATGTCGTGAATAAAAATATAGCCTCAAGTAAAGTTACCGATAGATGAAGATGAAAGAGGGGATGCCTTCCGGGGCATCCCCAAGCTTAGGCTTTTGGTTGTACTTGAATTTTACCTTGATGTGCCTTGTTCATCGCCAAGCTTAGGCTCTTGCCACTCCTTGTTCCAAAATCCATCAAATATTTACCCAAAAACTTGAAAACCTCACAACACAAATCTCAACAGAAAATCTCATGAGCTATGTTAGTATAAGAAAGCAAACCACCACTTCATAGTACTGTAGTCAACTCATTCTTTATTTATATTGGTGTTAACACTACTGTATTACAACTTCTCTATGGTTCATACCCCCTGATACTAGCGATAGATTAATCAAAATAAGCAAACAACACATGAAAAACAGAATCTGTCAAAAACAGAACAGTCTGTAGCAATTTGTAGGTTTTGAATACTTATGTAACTCCAAAAGTCCTAAAAAATTAGGACATCCTAAACAATTTCATATAGATCTACTTCAGTTGGAATTGGTATTCTATCGCTCTCTGGTAAAAAATGAAAATTATTCTCATGAGCGCATACTTTCTGTTTTTTATAGCAAGATCAAATAATAATCATCCAATAAGATCCTAAAGGCTTTACTTGGCACAAACACTAATTAAAACATAAAAAACACAATAATAACAGAGGATAGATTATTTATTTATTACTAAAGAAGAACGAAAATAAAATTGGGTTGCCTCCCAACAAGCGCTATCGTTTAACGCCCTAGCTAGGCATAAAAACAAGAATATATCTAGGTATTGTCATCTTTGGTATGCAATCCAGATGTGGCTCTCATAATATATTCATAAGGTAATTTAATTTCCTTCTAGGAAAGTGTTCCATGCCTTTACTTAACGGAAATTGGAATCTAATATTTCCTTCTTTCATGTCAATAATTGCACCAATCGTTCTAAGGAAAGGTCTACCAAGAATAATAGGACATGTAGGATTGCAATCTATATCAAGAACGATGAAATCTACGGGCACATAATTCCTATTTGAAACAATAAGAACATCATTAATCCTTCCCATAGGTTTCTTAATGGTGGAATCCGCAAGGTGCAAATTTAAAGAACAATCATCAAATTCACGGAAACCTAACACGTCACACAAAGTTTTTGGAATCGTGGAAACACTAGCACCCAAATCACATAAGGCATAGCATTCATTGTCTTTAATCTTAATTTTAATAGTAGGTTCCCACTCATCATAAAGTTTTCTAGGGATAGAAACTTCTAGTTCAAGCATTTCTTCATAAGATTGCATTAAAGCATCAACGATATGTTTAGTAAATGCTTTGTTTTCATCATAAGCATGGGGAGAATTTAACACGGATTGCAACAAGGAAATACAATCTATCGAAGAGCAATTATCATAATTTTAGATTCCTTGAATACAAAATAGTGGGTTCATTGCTATGTAAAGTTTTGACCTCTTCAATCCCACTTTTATCAATTTTTGCATCAAGATCTAGAAACTCCAAATCATTGGGATGCCTTTTAACTAAAGTTGACTCATCTCCAGTCCCATCTTTATCAAGATTCATATTGGAAAACAAAGATTTAATAGGATATGCATAAATCACTTCTAGATCTTCATCATCATTATCATGAAAACTAGAAGAACGCGCTTTCACAAAGCAATCTTTTTTAGCACGTATCCTGGCGGTTCTTTATTTGCACTCATCAATGGAAATTCTCATGGCTTTGAGAGACTCATTGATGTCATGCTTAGGTGGGATAGATCTAAGTTTCAAAGAATCAACATCAAGAGAAACTCTATCCACGTTCCTAGTCAACTCATCAATTTTAAGAAAAAAAATTTCAATCAAAGCATTGAAATACTTTTGCGAATTCATAACACTAGTCTCAAAATCAGAGGGCATCTTATTAAAATTTCCATAAGAGTCGTTGTAGGAATTACCATAATTATTAGAGGAATTACTAGGAAATGTCCTAGAATTGAAATTTCCTCTATATGCATTGTTACCAAAATTGTTTCTACCAACAAAATTCACATCCATATATTCATTATTATTCTCAATCAAAGCGGACAAAGGCATATCATTAGGATCAGAAGAAACACTCTTATTAGCAAACAATTTCATAAGTTCATCCATCTTTTAACTCAAAAAATTAATCTCTTCAATAGCATGGACTTTTTTACTAGTGGATCTTTCGGTGTGCCATTGAGAATAATTAACCATAATATTGTCTAGGAGTTTAGTAGCTTCTCCTAAAGTGATTTCCATAAAAGTGCCTCCCGCGGCCGAATCTAAAAGATTTCTAGATGCAAAATTCAATCCGGCATAATTTTTTTGTATAATCATCCATGAATTCAAACCATGTGTAGGACAATTGTGTATCATTAATCTCATCCTCTCCCAAGCTTGTGCAACATGCTCATGCTCAAGTTGCTTAAAATTCATAATATCGTTTCTAAGAGACATGATCTTAGCGGGAGGAAAATACTTAGAAATAAAAGCATTTTTGCACTTATTCCATGAATCAATACTATTTTTAGGCAAATAAGAGAACCAAGTTTTAGCATGATCTCTAAGCAAAAACAGAAATAGCTTCAATTTAACAATATCATTATCGACATCTTTCTTCTTTTGCATATCACACAAATCAACGAAGTTGTTTAGATGGGTAGCGGCATCTTCACTAGGAAGGCCAGAAAATTGATCTTTCATAACAAGATTCAACAAAGCGGTATTGATTTCACAAGATTCAGCATCAGTAGTAGGAGCAATCAGAGTAGTAATAAAATCATTATTGTTGGTATTGGAAAAGTCACATAATTTAGTATTATCTTGAGCCATCGTGACAAACAATCAATCCAACACACAAGCAAACAAGAGGCAAGCGAAAAGAGACGAACGGAAAAAGGGCGAATAAAACAGTAAAGGTGAAGTGGGGGAGAGGAAAAACAGAGGCAAATGGCAAATAATGTAATGCGAGGGATAAGAGTTTGTGATGGGTACTTGGTATGTCTTGACTTGAGCGTAGATCTCCCCGGCAACGATGCCAAAAATCCTTCTTGCTACCTCTTGAGCATGCGTTGATTTTCCCTTGAAAAGGAAAGGGTGATGCAGCAAAGTAGTGTAAGTATTTCCCTTGGTTTTTGAGAACTAAGGTATCAATCTAGTAGGAGACTACACGCAAGTCGCCTAGTACCTGGACAAACAATCAAGAACCTCGCAACCAACGCGATAAAGGGGTTGTCAATCCCTTCACAGTCACTTACGAAAGTGAGATCTGATAAAGATAATAAAATAAATATTTTTGGTATTTTTGTTGTATAGATTTGAAAATAAGGATTGCAAAATAAATAGTAAACAAGAATTATAGATCGGAAACTATATGATGTAAAGTAGACCCGGGGGCCATAGGTCTCACTAGTGGCTTCTCTCAAGATATCATATATTATGGTGGGTGAACAAATTACTACCGAGCCATTGATAGAAAAGCGCATAGATATGAGAATATCTAGGCATGATCATGAACGTAGGCATCACGTCCATGTCAAGTAGACAAAAATGATTCTGCATCTACTACTATTACTCCACACATCGACCGTTATTCAGCATGCGTCTAGAGTATTAAGTTCATCAGAATAGAGTAAGGCATTAGGTAAGATGACATGATGTGGAGGGATAAACTCAAGCAATATGATATAAACCCCATCTTTTTATACACGATGGCAACAATGCAATACGTGCCTTGCTGCCCCTGTTGTCACTGGGAAAGGACACCACAAGATTGAACCCAAAGCTAAGCACTTCTCCCATTGCAAGAAAGATCAATCTAGTAGGCCAAACTAAAACGGTAATTCAAAGAGACTTGCAAAGATATCAAATCATGCATATAAGAATTCAGAGAAGAACCAAATATTGTTCATAGATAATCTTAATCATAAACCCACAATTCATCGTATCTTGGCAAACACACTGCAAAAAGTATTACATCGAATAGATCTCCAAAAACATCGAGGAGAACTTTGTATTGAGAACCAAAGAGAGAGAAGAAGCCATCTAGCTAATAACTATGGACTTGAAGGTCTGTGGTAAACTACTCACACATAATCGGAGAGGCTATGGTGTTGATGGAGAAGCCCTCCATGATCGAATCCCCCTCTAGTAGAGCGCCGAAAAGGCCCCAAGATGGGATCTGACGGGTACAAAAGGTTGTGGCGGTGGAAAAGTGGTTTCATGGCTCCCCAGGATGTTTTCAGGGTATAAGAGTATATATAGGCGAAAGAAGTAGGTCGGTGGAGCTAAGAGGGGCCCACGAGGGTGGGGGGCACGCCTACCCCCTGGGCGTGCCTCCCTATCTCGTGGCCACCTCGTTACTTCCTTGACCTCCACTCCAAGTCTCATGGATTGTGTTTGTTCCAAAAAAGATCCCCGCAAAGGTTTCGTTCCGTTTGGATTCCGTTTGATATTCCTTTTCTGCGAAACACTAAAATAGGCAAAAAAACAGCAACTGGCACTGGGCCTCCGGTTAATAGGTTAGTCCAAAAAATAATATAAAAGTGCATATTAAAGCCCATTAAACATCCAAAACAGATAATATAATAGCATGGAACAATCAAAAATTATAGATACGTTGGAGACGTATCACCTATCCATCATTCCAAACAATTTTGTGAGTGGTAGAAGGAGAAGAACAATACCAAATGTACCTTGACCGAAGTTGAAGATGGATGAATGATCACTCCAATGTGGAACAAGGAAATAGCACAATTGGTACCAATTCTTGTTGTTTTCTCACACCTATACAAGTAAAAGCTTATGGTGGAGCTCGGTTAGGATGGTGGCACAAAATTTGATGCAATTGTTAAATGGGGTCGTGTAACCAAGGATGAGCCAAAATGTGGAATCCATGAAAATGCTCTTGTTGCACAACACTAGAGAGATGCTAGCACGATTGCACAATAGGCAGATACGAAGACTTGTGCACAACCTACTAAGCAAAAATGCAATGGTTTCTCTCCCAAGTATGCTCTATGTATTGTATTCCGATGATATGATCCAAGATGATCTAGTATGACAATCTTAATGTTGTATGATGCTTTGGTTCTTGCTTAAAAGCTCTTTGCTTATCTTTCTCTTTTGCTTAAAAGCTTGGTTGGCTCTTTCTCTTTTGAGCTATTTTCTCATGCAATGCTTCACGAACCAAGATAGCAATTGTGTATGCGATGACAACTTTGTGACACAAGAGATGATACCAAGATATGCACCAATGATATGTATGTATGGTATGGGAAGTATGATCATTAATGTGCACAAGTCACATTGCCGGCAATACTCAAAGGCTAGTCTCAATGTGTAAGCTACGCCAAAACTAAGGCTATGATGGCTATCAATGTAATGTCAAGAATGATGTATCACGATACCAAGATGAGGTTACCGTTTTTGCTTACGGTATGGTGTCAAAATGGTGAAGTGGTTGTTGTCGATGACACGTCCGTGGCGAAGATGAGCGGCGGTGATGTTGATGTCGAACCGTACCTAAATAGGAAAACACAATAGGACACGAAACCGCAACTCAAATTCTCAAAGCACTATGTGGCAAAAACGTATCGGAGTGCGAAGCAAGTAAGCAATGGTGGTTGCGGGAAATGGAGGTGGTAGTGGGATGCGTATGCGGAAGTGGGGCAGTGGCTGAAATTTTCGGGGGGGGGGAGAAAAATTCAGTTTCATCAGGGTTTTACGGACGTTCGGGGTTTACGGTCGTCCGGATGTCGGACGTCCGGAGGCTGTCAGACATCCGGTGCCTGGGCGAAATCCGGGGATGGGATGAACAGGTAGGGTTTGTGGAGAAGAGGTCAAAATTCGTCGAATCCAGGCGACTTTGTGGATGAAAAGGGTGGAGACGAAGGGGAAAAGCTAGATCCACTCAAGGCAAAGCAAATCCGCGGATCAAATCCAACAAAATTTCATCAAACCAACAAATCAAAAAAAAATTGGGGCTATTTTTGTGGGGAATTTTCGAATTAGGGACAAAATCAACAAAACAAGGCTAGAAAACACAACTGGGAGGCTCCGAAATCGTGATTACCGTCGCTCTGATACCAAGATGATGTAGTGTGGAACCCTCGATGGCCGATCTTTCACTAAAGGAGCGGATCCCAATGAAGAACACGAAGAACACGAGGGGAAACACACGAAGAAGAAGAGAGGAAACACTATAATCGACAAGATATGGTCACACATATGTTATATACTCAAACACATAAGATATACATGATCCATGGTCAACTAAGGACGATACAAGTAGCACGTTCTTCTCCGTGAGGAGGTCTTGAGGTTCTTCCCGTGAAGGGTTCTTGAATCCTCTTGGGGGATCTTCTCCGAGGAGGCGGGATCTCCGAGGAGAAGGTAACCCAGTGGATGAGCAAAGCTCTCACGCAAAATGAGCCAATCCTTTGCTAACCCTAGATAGGAGGAGGAGGAGGTCTATATATAGTCTTAGAGGTCGAAGGGGTACATGGGCTTCGGCCCAACACGAAATTAGCACACAAGCGTCGGACGTCCGGAAGTTAACGGTTGTTCGGAGGTTGACGTCAGGTGCTCGTAAGGTGTCCGTAGATTCGGCTCGAACATGCTTTGGTCGGACGTCCGGTCGGGGTCGGATGTCCTGGGTGTCGGTCGTCTGGTGGTCTTTGGAAATCCAGCGTTTTGGCTCAGGTGTGGTAGCGCCGGTTGTCTGGAGGGGGTTGGTAGTCCGGTGGTCTTCGGAAATCCGGCGTTTTGGCTCGAGTGTGGTAGCACCGATCATGTGTAGGGGGTGGGTCGTCCGGTGCCTAGAGTTTGTTGGACGTCCAAGGTTCGCCGGTCGTCCGATGACTCGGAGTTTCGAGCAGTCCTTCTTCTTGTCCATTGAGCTTGGTGTCCTCTTCATCTTGTCCATTGGGTGTAGCTGATTCGTGGCTTTCCTCCAAGTACCTTATCACACATAGGGTTTCCGCTTGAGGTAGTAGCCATGTCTCATGCATAGAAAGTGGTAGTTCGGAGAGGAGCGAGTTCACCTTATCTTCGATAGACTTGGCTTGTGCTCTTGTCATTGGTCCAAGTGGTGTCGTGGGAGACGTCGTTAGGTCCATGGGGATGACCTTGGGATGCTCCGCATCACCTGAGCATTGCGACTCAGGGGACTCACTGGTCACGTAGCCCCTCACCCCTTGGTCTCGTCCTGTTGATCCGGATGCCCCAACGGCGGCTGAGGTATGCGCGGGGCCGGCCCCTACCGACGCAAAACACTAAAGCAAACGGAAAGGAAATTGTGAAATTGTAGCAAATTATTACAAAACATACTGTCTCTTAAAACTCAAAGCAGAAGTTCTCACGCCTACACGAGGTGCGGTAAATGTTGCTGGGTTAAAACGGGAGGAAGCGCCGCCTTCGAACCTCTTCTTCAGCCTTGGACGCCGTCATCGCTCGCCTAAGGGGGCTCGTCATCGACAATGTCGCCGCCATCCTCGCCACTGGCCCCGGTCGTGGGGTCGACGCAGAGGAACTTTCGTAGTAGGGCCTCCACCTGCTTCTCCATGGCCTCGGCGGCAGCATCGCGGAGCTCAGGAGCCACAGGTTGAAGCGGGGCTCCAAGGCCGAAGCTTGGGTCCCGAAGGTGGAGGTGGCTAAAGACATGCATCGCAGCTAAGATGAAAAGCGCATGGCTCTCCGCCTCCACCATGGCGCCCACGCCAGCGATGATACCCTCCAGCGACACGGTGAGCTTGGGGAGTAGCCCGGCGAGGCCCTCCTCTGGACTAGCCAGCGGTTCTTCATACCCTTCCCATAAAGGGTCTGGAGTGCCATGCGGGGCCTCGGCTCGAGGGAGATGAAGGCGTCGCGCCCCGCGGCGGCGGCCTTCTCAGTCGCGGCGAGGGACTTCTCCCTGGTCTCCAGCTAGGCCTTCTCCTCGGAGACAAGCTTGGCATGGGACGCCTGGGCCGTCTCCGTCTCCTCCTTCAGTTTCCCCAGGCGGCTTCGCTCCGTGACCTGTTCCTGAGCTGCCTGCTCCAGCTCGACATTGCGGTCGGCAAGCGCAGTCTCCCAGGCCTTGAGCTCCTTCCCCTGCTCCTCAAGCTGACGGGTGCGGGCGGCCTGCTTGTCGTGCAGGGCCTTTAGCTCGGTCTCCACCGTGCGGCAGTGCCCCTTGGTAGACGTTGCATCGGTCAGTGTTGTGTCATGAGCTCATGTGGCTTCACCGGCCGCCTTCCTGCCCTCTGCGACAGCCTAGCCCCAGCCCACCATGATGCACGAGTCAGCCTGGAGCCACCCCGAGATTAGCCCAGATGCCCCATCACCACGCGCCGGTCGGCGCCTTGAAGATCAGTCCAGAGTTGGTCCAGCGCCGCGAAGGCCTCCTCCAAAGCGCCGAGCATGGCGGAGGAGCCATGGTCCACTAGCGTGAGGACTTGGGGGGGAGGTGGCACCGACAACTGGACTGGCGCCACTATAGCAGCAAGGGTGGCAGGGGCTCCGGAGCCCTCAAACCCCCCGCGGGTGTGTCAGGGACCGGTGCCCCCGAAGTCTGTTGAGCCTCAGAAGTAGTCTCCTCCCGAGGCCTCGCACCCGAGCTTTGAGGGGCCCATTCCATCACGAGCGGGCGAAAGGCGGCCTCTTTTTCCCACGCTGGCGTCGCCGCGGCCACGGCAGGTCGCGTGGCCTCGGAGGCCCTGGCCTCCTCCTTCTTCCTCTTCACCACCAGCTTCATCCTGGCCACCAGGAGGAGAACATCATGAGCACGACAAAGCAAAAAACAAGGATCGACCGGGCGCATGACGGCTGGCTCTGGAATGGCGGCGACGGGCGACAAGGTGGGGGCGTCGCCTCGAGGAAGCGACAGCGCCTCGCCCTTCTTCGGGGTCCCTCGCCTCAGCCTCTGCCGAGGGGTGCCTCCGGACCTTGTGATGACCCCAGTGGAGCGCGGGGAACCCTCGGCCAGATAGACGCCAGCGTCATCATCATCGGAGAAACCACGAAGGAGCTCGCTCTGTAGCAGAGGAGAGATCTCTGCCAACTCCTCCATGGTCGCCTCCGAGTCCTCCTCCCCGAAGCTCTCGCCGCAGGACACCGGCACCGGGCACTTGGGGAGCTTGGGTGGCACAAGCCCCCGCTCGTTGAAGATAGGCATGGAGGCGGCCACCTCTGCCCTGTTGTCGTGGCGGTACAGCGGGAGGTAGGCCGCCCGGGTCCTTCTCAAGGAAGGTGCACAAGGACTTGCTCAGCTACTCATCCGTCAAGCTTTTCGAGCGTTGCCGGAGGTCTTCTTCTGCGGCCTTGAGATCCTACAAGGGACGCGAGTGTGCCTGGTGCGGAGCTAGGCGCTGCGTCAGGAACTCCTTGACGAGCATGGGCCCCATCAGCTTCTCCGCCTCTAGATCCACCGTCATCTTCTCCAAGATCGGCACCGCCCGGGGGTCGGTGAGCTTCTCGTGAGCCCACCGGTCCAGCTTCACTGGCATCGCGGTCGGCAGCTCCAGTCGAGCATGGAGGCACTTGGCGTCCATGAAGATACACTTGCGCCGAAAGTCATCCACCTCCCCGGCCGTCGAGAGCGTGTTGCTGCTGTGGGATGCAACAAAGCAGACGCACCCGAAGCACTGGGTCTGCTGTGCATCCGGAGGTAGAAGAAGTGGCGGAGCAGCGCAACAGAGGGCGCCACCCCCACGAATGCCTCGTAGTAAAAGGCGAAGATTGACCGGAGGAGGATGGAGTTGGGATGGAGATGAAGGGCACTGATCTGGTAATGGCCAAGGACGACAAAGAAGAAATTGGAGAAAGGAGGGACAAGCCTCACGAAGACGTTGTGCGGGAAGAAGGGGTAGAAGGTCCTCGCCAAGGCGTCCTGCTTGACAGAGCGGACCGGAAGCATTGTCTCCCTCCCCTCATTGTCATTACTCGCTGTCAGCGGGAGCACGGCGGCAAGGTGCTTCTCCTCGGTAATGGTGGACACACTGAGGGCTGGCTCGGGCGAGGAGGCTGAACGCTCGAAAGGAGCGGCGAGCTTCGCCTTCTCGGTTGCCATCAGTGGCAAGCTCGGGAAAAGGTTTGACGGATCTGGAGGCTCTCTGAGCAGGGATGAAAGGGGATCTGGAGCAAGGCGAAGAGAAGGCAATGAAGGCTCAGCGGCAAGCGCCAGCCTTTTTGTCAGCCTAGGACGATTGCTGAGGCAGCATGGGGAAGCGAAGATGCCCACGTCCCATCAAGCGCCATGCGTCGACTGGGTCCACAGGCGGTTGGGGCCCGCGGCGCTTCGCCCTTGCCCTTTGGCTTCGCCTCGAAGCCAAGTCCGAGAGCACCTTGGGCCGAGGGACTACTGTCGGCGTTCTGGGAACCAGGGTACCCAGACTTGCCTACCTGCGGCCCACAGTGTGGCTCCATCAACGGCCTGGTACAGCCCATCTTCAGCATCGACAACACAATACCCTCACGAGGGGCCAAGCCTCGTGAGGCGGACGACACCAAGACCTCCGGAGGGAGCGGCCTCCCTAGGCTGGGTCCTGAGGAGTGGAGATTCCTATGCAAGCACCCACCTCATCAGGTCCAAATGACGTAAGCCATGAAGACCACGGCCAGGCGGGCGACAGCGGGCGCAGTACAACATTTCCTCTTTGGTGGTAAGGACGCAAGCACAGGCGTGGAGTCCCGAGGAATCTTCCAAAGGTTTCCATTTCCGTTCTACAAGACCAAGACCTCCAGGACAATAGGACGGAGGTCATCGCCGAACCCACCACGACATCACGACCAGAAGCTTTGCACGTGAAGACTACCTTTCGTCAGGATAGGATGTACTATTTGTCTCCCTTCAAACTTGGGCATTGTGGGATCCCTTCCTGCGTTCATTTCGGGGGAAGAGGACAAAGGCCACTATAAATATAGCTTAGCCACCACCATAGAGGCGATCAGACCGTCTGAACCCCCACCAGCTCCCACCGACACAAGAACAGACCCCCTGAGGTAGTTCTTCCTCTGTAATAGTTCATTTGTGTGGGGACTTTCTGGTTCCAAAAGCACGCGACCACATCAAATTTGTGCATTGGGTATATATATATATATATATATATATATATATATATATATATATATTCAAACACCAGATGACACTTCATACATATGTTTGGGCCACATGCATGTAATGGTTGTCTTCAGGTACTCCCTCACGTGGTTATCGGCGACAAACTAGCCTATTTTGTGGGGCCGCGTGTGGAGCATGAATGCATGACTTTGTCCCAAAAAACAAGAGTTGTTATACGACCAAAGTGGTGATTCTTCTTCGTTAGTCTTACAATACGCCTTGGTCAGATGCCCCCTCCCACCGACTCAAAGTGTGTGGGTGGGTGGGGGGCACCGTACTACTTCGTACTAGATGAACCTCCTGGGGTCAGGGATGCCCGGTTAATTTGCGACGCACATGTGCCACATCAAATTTGTGATTTGTTAACGCCAGAAGAACACATCTGCGGGCCCGCACATGGTCCACATATGATCGGAAGCAAAGGGGGGAGGTGGGGGGTTGATGTACTCCTTTCGGTTTTGTGTTACAGTATGGTGAGATGTCAGACCTAGCTATTGGGGGGCATGTGTTCATAGCTAGGATTCCCCTCCCGGAAACATGAAGTGTGTGTGTGTGTCTGTGTGTGTGTGTGTGGGTGTGTGTGTTTGGGGGGGGCTAGCATTAATAACGTGCGCTTTGTGCGACCGGTGCCACATCAAAGTTGTGCATTGGGTATTTGAACATAAAACCACCCTTTTCATACATATATTTGGTCCACATGCAAGTGTGTTCGTGTTCTGACCCTTTCCCGCGTTTTCTGGCCAAATTTATAAACATCAAACGAGTCAGACACAACAACCGTCTGTAGTCGGTTACGAAACAGGCACGGTTCCATACGACTACCCGTGTGTTGTGCCCCTTCCCTTGTCACCCACAAGATCATAGTAGATTGGGCTCCACGAGACTTCCCTTCCCCTCTCGAAAATATCTACTCCCTCGCAATCTCGAAAATATCTACCCGTGCCCGCATAGATGGTTTTTCTCTTCGATAGCACACGATTAGTATGTCTGGACCATGTGCGATGTCTGTTACCCCCGCTCTGCTTCAATCAGTAGATCCAAATGTTCAGTAGCCTCGGCATTTTACTCCCGCCTCCATCCCTCGCAATCTCAAAAATATCAGCTCGGCTGGAGTGTTTTTCTATTTGGTAGCACATGATCATTATGTTTTAACCGTGTGTGATGTTTGTTACTCCCGCCCTGCTCTGCTTCAAACCCTTGATCCAAATTTTCGGTAGCCCTGCCATTTTACTCCCACCTAGTAAAATTTTCAGTACCCATAGCATTTCCTCAAACACCACCTTGGACCCCCTCCACACACACCCACCCCCTCATCCTTCGCTCACCCCAAAGCCCCGCTCACACACATACACACCACCCCTCCCTTGCTCGAAACCTAGGTAGGACGCCACCGCGGCCACACTGCCTCCATCATCAACCTCTGCCGGTCTGCCCATGAAGTATACCCACCAATATACATACCCTCGCCACCCTGAGCTTATTAGATGATGCCTGAGAAATTCCCCCTTTCCCAGAGATCCCCATCCCCACCCCCTCCCCCACTCCAGAGCGTCACAGCCTAAGACCGGCTACACTTCTCGGGGAGCTCAAGGAGCGAATGGCCCAAAAGAGCTTTACCGCGGTCTCTTCGCCTGACGTTAGTGAGGTGGCCACCGAGGAAGCTGATGACGATGTCTGGACCTAGATTGAGCCTTTCAATCAGCAGGCTAGAGTATTCTGGCATGTCGTAGACGTTGGCTACGACATCGAGGTCGTCGACACCTTCGGCTTGACGCGGGTTATGTCACAGGTTAAGTTGCCCACCCCTAACCCTTTGGGTTCGACAACCATCGATCTAATCAATGGCCCTACCGCTGATCTCCTGCGACTCATTATGAAGAATTTGCCAGCCTTCATTGCCATGGAGCCCCTTTTGTCATTTTTGAAGGACACGTTCTGTGACGCTGGCCTGGGATCCTCAGCTGGCAAGTCAGACCTCATCGACAGTGACCACGAGGAGCCAATTTGTGACAAGTGAGGAAACCCATGATTTGTTTTCTCGAACCCCTTTTGTAGTGAGAACCTGCCCAGTATTTATTGCTATATTAGGTTGTTTGCATTACGCCTTGTTTATTTCTACGCTTTATGGTTGTTCGGTCGTTTGTAGTTAGCATATGTCCAGTTTCACTTGCCATCTTTGGTTGTTTGTACTATGCCTTGTTTAATTCAGCTATTAACAATGTGATGTTCTATATGTGCTAGTATGAACTGTGCAGTTCAATTTCATCAGTACCAAATTTAATAATAGCTCTATGAATGACTATATTTGGTTGTTGTTAAGCATGTTGTACTCCCTCTAAATCTTTTTAGTTCGCATATGAGATTTGTCTAAAGTCGGGCCTCTTAAAGTTTGACCAACTTTATAGAACAAAATACCAACATTCGAAATATGAAATAAATATCAGTACATGTGTCGTGACATAAATTTTCATATTGTATAACATTAGCATGCTAGATGTTGATATTTTTTCATATAAATAAGGTCAAACTTTATGAAGTTTGACTTCAGACAATTCTTATATGCAGAGCAAAAAGGACCGGAGGGAGTATTGAACATGTCTTTCCATTTGATTTAACAACGACACTGTTTGGATACTCTAACTTAGCTATAGGTTAGAGTTAGTTTCTCTCTAATGACAGTTAAAAGGGAGAGAGAGATTGGTGGATAGTTGATTGTATTGCTTAGCCTCATGGGCATATACATAGGAGTACATGAATGATAGAGGCAAAGGTGTCCCGTCTTTCGATGAGATGATTATCGTTTCGGAGGAGTGGACTTTGACGATCCGACTACGAACGTGCGAAGACGCCACGCCTTAGCAATCGCTAAACCAACTCCGAGAGGTTATTGACCATGCCGGAGCACGATCAACCTGACCACGAAGGTCTATTTCCTGCAAGAAAACGAAGAAGAAGCAAGAAACTAAGATTTGCAATCAAGATATTGCGAATATAAGAGGAAAGCTTTATTGATCAAGGGGGGGGGGGGTTCTGTGACGTCTTGGTATGTTCATTGAACACAAATGAAGTACGCGAAGTTGCAACTATGGCAAACTTTTAATCTAAACAAAACCCAAAGTCTAAACGATGCCCTAATGACTGTGTATATGGAGGAAGAGGGGGAAATTTCGTGGCCCTTGGAGGAGGAGTCCGAAACCAACCCTAACTCTTGTTTCCCCACACATACGGACTCTAAAAATAGCTTATACTTGACTACTTCGAAATTACATGGTCCTGGCCCAAAAATAAGGTGACGCGGCACCTATAATAGCCTCTGGACGAAATTTATGAAGTGGCATCGTGTATATTTCATCCAAGGCTTCATGCACTCATTATGGTGGCTTCAAAGTCCTGAAATCATCACTTATAACTCTGTTCTTGTTCCCGCCATCATCTCCATGCTTAATATTGCTCCAATGTTCATCCCTCTTTTCCAAACTAGGCCCTTCATTTGTAAGCAAGACAAATGTATCCAATTTAGGCAACATCATATTCACATGAACATTAGAATCATTACAAAGAAACAAAAGTACCTGATAATTTAATTGGCATGCGCGAGCTCGAGTAATTGGTCCAGCATGTATAGCAGCAGGGGCTCTGGGTGTACCTCATCATCCTCCCCTTCTTGAAATGAGGTCGTCCTCGATGGAAGCTCATCTTCCTCACCCAAATAAGGCTTCAAAACTGCAATGTTAGAAGTGGACTAACAGCAAAATCTGCAGGTAGCTCAAGTTTATATGCATTATCATTTGTTTTCTCTAACACCTTAAAAGGACCATTAGCACGTGGCATTAGCTTTGATTTGCACAAATAAGGAAATCTATCCTTACGCCAATGTAACCAAACATGATCTCCAGGTGCAAACACAACATGTTTTCTACCCTTATCTCCAGCAAGTTTATATTTAGCATTCATACGCTCAATGTTTTCCTTAGTTAACTCATGCATTTTAAAATCAATTCAGCATGTTGTTTAGCAACAAAATTAACCTTCTCCGAAGATGGAAGAGGCAACAAATCAATAGGTGCACGAGGTAGGGAACCATACACAATTTCAAAAGGGCACATCTTAGTAGTAGAATGCAATGAACGATTATAAGCAAATTCAATATGAGGCAAGCATTCTTCCCACATTTTCTTATTATTCTTCAAAACAGCCCTAAGCATAGTAGACAATGCTCTATTTACTACTTCAGTTCGTCCATCAGTTTGGGGGTGACTAGTAGTACTAAAAAGCAGTTTAGTCCCCAACTTAGCCTATAAACATCTCCAAAAGTGGCTAAGAAATTTAGTATCATGATCTGAAACAATAGTATTTGGCACACCATGCAAGCGAATAATTTCATGAAAGAACAAACCAGCAACATTAACATCATCATCACTTTTATGAAATGGTATAAAGTGTGCCATTTTCGAGAACCTATCCACGACAACAAATATGATATCCCTCCCGTTCTTTGTTCGAGGTAAACCTAAAACAAAGTCCATAGATATATCCTCCCAAAGAACACTAGGTATGGGCAAAGGCATATATAAACCATGAGGATTGAGTCGTGACTTAGCTTTTTGACATGTAGTGCAGCGAGAAACAAAACGCTCAACATCCCGTCTCATCTTTGGCCAAAAGAAATGTGTAGCAAGTATATCCTCCATCTTCTTCACGCCAAAGTGTCCCATTAGTCCTCCTCCATGCGCCTCCTACAACAACAAAAGATGAACGGAGCTAGCTGGAATGCATAGCTTGTTAGCACAAAACACAAATCCATCGTTAACGACGAACTTGTTCCATGTTCTACCTTTACAATTCTGCAATACATCTTTAAATTCAACATCATGTACATATTGATCTTTGATGGTCTCCAAACCAAATATTTTAAAGTCAAGTTGTGAAAGCATAATATAACGACGAGACAATGCATCAGCAATAACATTTTCTTCACCCTTCTTGTGTTTAATGACATAAGGGAAAGTCTCAATGAATTCAACCCATTTAGCATGTCTACGGTTCAGTTTTGCTTGACTTTTAATGTGTTTTAAAGATTCATGATCAGAATGTATAACAAATTCTTTGGGCCATAAATAATGTTGCCATGTTTCTAAGGTCCGAACAAGAGCATGTAATTCTTTATCATAAGTAGAATAGTTCAGACTAGGCCCACCCAATTTTTCAGAAAAGTATGCAACAAGTTTGCCATCTTGTAATAACACACATCCTAATCCAATTCCACTAGCATCGCATTCAAACTCAAAAGTCTTATTAAAATCAAGAAGTTGGAGTAAAGGTGCATGTGTCAACTTATCTTTCAATACCGTGAAGGCTTATTCCTGTGCGATACCCCAAACAAAAGGCACATCCTTCTTTGTAAGCTCATTGAGAGGTGCAACAATGGTCCTAAAATATCTCACAAAATGCCTATAGAAACCAGCAAGTCCAAGAAAACTCCTCACTTGTGTGTCCATTTTGGGCTGCGGCCAACTCTCAATAGCATCAATCTTGGCTTTATCAACTTCAATTGCCTATGGAGTAACAACATGGCCAAGAAAAGATACTCGGTCGGTGCAAAAGGTGCACTTCCCAAGGTTACCAAACAAACGTGCGTCACATAGAGTAATAAAAACAACATGTAAATGTTCCAAATGTTCCTCCAAAGATTTGCTATAAATCAGTATATCATCAAAATAGACTACCACAAATCGTCCAATTAAAGCACGTAAAACTTCGTTCATTAATCTCATGAAAGTACTAGGTGCATTAGTTAACCCAAAAGGCATGACTAACCACTCATATAAACCAAACTTAGTTTTAAATGCCATTTTCCATTCATCTCCCAATTTCATACGAATTTCATGGTATCCACTACGCAAATCAACTTTGGAGAATATTGTAGAGCTACTCAATTCATCAAGCATATCATCTAGCCTAGGAATGGGATGATGATAACAAATAGTAATTGTATTAATGCCTCTACAATCAACACACATACGTGAGGTACCATCCTTTTTCGGCACTAGAATAATAGGAACAACACAAGGACTAAGGGATTCGCGTATATAACCTTTGTCGAGAAGCTCTTGGACTTGACGCATAATCTCCTTCGTCACCTCTGGATTGGTACGGTATGGTGCACGGATTGGTAGCGAAGCACTGCGAATTAAGTCAATCCGATGCTCAATCCCTCGAATAGGTGGTAATCCTGGTGGCACGTGTTGTGGAAAGACGTCAGCGAACTCCTGAAATTTTTTAGTAACAGCGGGAGGCAAAGAGGAAGGCACGTCCTCGAATGAAACTAATGCCTCTTTGCACACAAAAGAATAGCACATAGATTTGCTAAAATCTAGCTCATCAATATCAGATTTGGGGGCAAGTAAACATGCACTTTTCAATTTAATTTCAGAAACAACACTAGATGGTTTATTATTAGACTTCATTTGTTGCTCAAATTCTTTTTCCACATTATGATTTTCACTCTTATTTTTCTCCTGTTTTGCTTTATTAGCTCTATTAATATCATTTTTCAAAATGGAATCTGGAGTCATAGGAAGCAAAGTAATATTTTTATCCTTATGAACAGGAGTATACTGATTGTTTCTACCATGGTGTACAGAATTTTTATCAAATTGCCATGGTCTACCAAGTAATAAGGAACATGCTTGCATAGGTTTCACATCACAATAAACATAATCAACATATGTAGAGATACTAAAATGCACACGAACATTATGTGTTACCTTAACCTTGCCGCTGTTGTTGAACCATTGGATGTAGTAAGGATGTGGATGTGGTCTTGTGATGAGAGATAGCTTCTCCACCATCTCCATGCTAGCCAACTTGTTGCAGCTCCCTCCATCTATGATGACGCGAACAGAACGTTCCTTCACAACTCCCTTTGTATGGAACAAATTATGCCTCTGATTTTACTTAGCTTGTGTGACCTACACACTCAAAACACGTTGAGCAACTAAACATTCATACATGTCAGCGTCTTCAGGAGCCATGTATTGCGTCTCATGATCAGAATCATCTCCACCGTGTTCTTCACGTGTAATAAGAGCCAAAGTCTCCTCATCATAGTTACTAGCAGACTCATACCCACCATCCTTAGTAGCAATCATCACACACTGAGATTTGCATTCTCTCGCATAATGACCTCTTCCCTTACAACGACAATAAATAATATCACTTGTGTGCCTTGTTGATGCCATAGAAGAAGAAGAGCTCTGTGCAGGCCTGACAGGTGTGCTCTTGGCAGATAGTGGTGGTTGTGCCTGCTTTCTTGTATCACGGCTGGAGGTGCCACCTGATGGAGGTGCTGATGCAGTGGAAGTAGAGGATGCACGTGGTATCCATGATGAAGGTCGACCTGCAGAAAAGTTAGTTCGCGCCAATGCCTGTCGATCCTGCACTTCACGTTCAGCTTTACAAACAAGATGGAGTAAACGAGTGATATTATTATACTCCTTATAATTTAGAATGGTCTAAATCTCTCTATTTAATCCACCCATAAAACATGCAAGCATAGCTTCATTCTCCTCAACAATACCACATCTAATCATGCCAGTTTGTAATTCCTGATAATATTCTTCTACAGAATTTTTCCATTGTCTTAAATGCTGCAATTTTTGAAGTAATTCACTTTGATAATATGGTGGAACCCAACGAGTACGCATAGCAGTTTTCAAAGCAGCCCAGGTAGCTGGAATAGGATATAATCTACAATGTTTAGACCACCAAACACATGGAAAGCTAGTGAAAGCACAAATAGCAACAGGAACACGTCTCTCCTTAAGATATTGTAAACATGTAAATCGTTGTTTAGTTTCTAACTTCCAAGTAAGATATATATCAGGAACATATCTACCCTCAAATGGTGGAATATTCAATTTTAGTTTAGGAAGATGGTCATGATCTCATACCTCAGGTGGTGCAGCCCTACCATTGCGATGATATGCATGGGGACGACCTGGTGGTGGTGGTGCTAGTGGTTGTATGTAGTTCTGATTTTGATCAACCTCATCCTCGTAATGGTCCTCCACCTCTGCAGTAGTAGTAGGAGCTACAAAAGCATCAACAGCTGCACTAGAATTTTGACCAGGCTCAATGGGAACACGCAGTGCTCGTCCCACTTGATTTGGAAGGCGACGTTGAGGTGCGACAGGTGCAGCCGGCGGTGGTGGTGGAAAATGCGAAAGCAATTCAATAAACTTGTTATCGAGCTTTGTTTCAAACATCTTCTCCATGCCATCTATCTTCTCCATGGCCTCTTCAAATATTTTTAGCACATGTTGCACCTGTCCACTCATCATTTGCTGAAACTTATCATGAAGCTCCTTGTTCGTCAAGTTCTCCCAGTCAATCTCGTCAGCTTGTGATCCTGCCATGGTTAACACCAATAGAAAGACACACAATAATATGATCCTACATACTACTAACATGTGGTGGTGGTGGATGTCACAAATCCATCAAGAAATTCTGAAATTCTTACCAGTTCTTACCCAGGAGCAGGCGATGATCGGCAACCGATATAGTCAAAACTCTCAAAGCTTGGATAGAGCGATTACCAGGGAGAGTCAAACGCACGACGTAGATTTTTGTGGATCTAGGAAGGCTTATAATATGGTAGAAAAAATATTAGCAATAATCAATTCAGAGATGCAAAGTTGAATAAACGCTCAACGATGGTACTGTGCTGGTCCTAGGCTAGACCATGCTAGAGACGCAAGCCTAGAACACTAACAAAATCACGACGCTGCATGTAAACAAGGGAAAAGCACACTCTGGAATTTTTTTCGCTCTATTATTTTTGCGCTCCACTTTTTTGTGAAACATCACTATAATGTCGAGTGTCTGAAAACTCTTCCTAGGTCAAAATGACAGGATGGGCATGCAATTTTTTTTCGGAAATCAGGGCAGCGACGACGAAAAAGTGCGCCAAAAAATCACTATGATGGCGAGTGTCTCAAAAGACTCAGAAAAGCCTAAAAAGGATAGGGAAAAAATATTTTCGGTCGCCGATTTTTTTCCAAAACCTACTCAGGCAAGGAAACCCGAATCAGAAATTAGATGGATCTCGAAAAGAAACCTAATACAAAAGGAAATCGGATTGGTGGTGGATATATGGTGGTAAGATATGGCAGCGGTGGTGGTATATGGATACGGATCGGTGGTGGTATATGGATACGGATTGGTGGTGGTATATGGATATGGATTCAGAAGCGGTGGCAGATAAGCGGTGGTGGTAGATGGCAGGGGCGATGATGATGGTGCAGGCGGCGCGATAACTTATGACCAGAACTCGAAACTCTAAAAGACTGGACGCTAAGACCAGCAACTTGACACGACGATGCAACCTCAAATTCAACAAAGCAAAATACTGAAAAGACTATGCAAAGGCTCAGACTGGTTCGGATAGGATGAACTAACCCTAATTTTTTTGGTTTTTTCGTGGACTATAGTTATGAAGAACAGACTCGATCTAAACTATGAAAAACTGTAAAATCTCACCGAGAAACCTGGAAATCTGATACCACTTTATAGAGGCAAAGGTGTCCCGTCTTTCAATGAGATGATGATTATCGTTTCGGAGGAGTAGACTTTGATGATCCAACTATGAGCGTGCGAACACATCGCACCTTAGCAATCGCTAAACCAACTCCGAGAGGTTATTGACCACGCCGGAGCACGATCAACCTGACCACGAAGGTCTATTTCCGGCAAGCAAACAAAGAACAAGCAAGAAACTAAGAATTACAATCAAGATATTGCGAATATAAGAGGAATGATTTATTGATCAAGGTGGGGTTCTGTGACGTCTTGGTCTGGTCATTGAACACAAATGAAGTACGCGAAGTTGCAACTATGGCGAACTTCTAATCTAAATAAAACCCAAAGTCTAAATGATGCCCTAAGGGTTGTATATATGGAGGAAGAGGGGGGAATTTTGTGCCCTTGGAGGAGGGGTCCGAAACCAACCCTAACTCTTGTTTCCCCACACATATAGACTCTAAAAACAGCCTATCTTGACTATTTCGAAATTACATGGGTCTGGCCCAAAAATAAGGTGACGTGGCACCTACAATATCCTCTGGACGAAATTTATGAAGTGGCATCTTGTATATTTCGTCCAAGGCTTCATGCACTCATTATGGTGGCTTCAAAGTCCTAAAATCATCACTTGTAACTCCGTTCTTGTTCCCCTTGCGCATGCCATCATCTCCATGCTTAATCTTGCTCCAATGTTCATCCCTCTTGTCCAAGCTAGGCCCTTCATTTGTAAGCAAAAAAAATGTATCCAATTTAGGCAGCATCATATTCTCATGAACATTAGAATCATTACTAAGAAACTAAAGTACCTGATAATTTAATTGGCATGCGCGAGCTCTAGTAATTGGTCTAGTATATATAGCAGCAGGGGTTGTGGGTGTAACAATGGTATTGATGTCCTCATCAATGGTCATCTTGGAGTACAAGTCAAGGTAGAATAAATCCTGCGCTATCATACGTTTCCTAAATAACAATGATACTCAACAATGACTAACCCTGAACTAACTCTAGCCAAAGAGGTGTTTGGATGACACTGTTAGATTAACAATAAATGCACTAGGAGAACTAGCCCCAATCAGCACCTCTTGGGTGGGATAGTTGTTTTGGATGGGTTTGACGCAACTAGCTCAAACTAGCCCTCATGTTTGGATACTTTAGGGATATTTGAGCCCAAACTAGCTCAAACTAACTCTAACCCATGGATCCAAACATGGCCAATAACTAGTGTACTTAGACCTGCACAATACAAGTTTGAATGACTATGTTTGCTTATTTTTAAATATTAGGCATGTTTCAGTTAATAACACACCTTTCCACTTTTTGTTTTTAATACTAGTTCTTTAACAATTTGGTATTGCACATGTAGGTACTACTGTCAGAGGTTTTGACCCACTGTTTGACCCTTTTTGCATATGTGGAAATGAGCTTTCCATTAATATCGCTCAAGTCAAAACACTCAGAAAGATTGTTACAATAAATAAATTAGCGACAAAAAACAACAAGATCTTTGTCTGCACAATGAAGAAGACATCAGTTCACTATGGGATGGTACTAACTGTTATACCTTGTCTTTTTAATTCCTTTGCGCCATTTCAATTCCGGAGAAGATATTTATGCATATCCTTGTTTTCAGGCCTTTCCAAAGCAGTTCATTGATGATTACCTCTCAAACCACCTTTATGGTCAGGAGGCGAGGAAGGTTTTCATACAACACCCACGGTTCAATATTGAAGTGTTCCTGAAGAGGACGAAGGATGGACGGTCAATCATCCACAAGCACTAGCCTAAAGTTGCAAAGACCTTCAACATCAATGAAGGCTTAATATTCGCCTTCCGCTTCAGCAGTTTTTCAGATGAGATTCATCTGTCTATGTTCCGTCTATAATGCTAATTTCAAAAGGTTGTAGACGTTGCATGTGAAACTTGGTGCTAGTGCAGTTGTGTAATGGCGTAGCTGAGTGCCGAAGCTATATGATGTTGTAATATGATGTATTTCAATTATGAAATCCTGCTTACTTAATATAGAAATGATATATATTGTGTGCTTAATATGAAACGTCAATTAGATTAATAAATGGATTATTAATAATAGGGCAATTAGCCTGCTAATTGGGTTTTTCTATTGCAACGGTTATTGAGAAAACACCATGGGCGATGACGTCAGGCAACGCACACAGTTTCTAGGAATAAATCGTGTTGGATCAATGAACAATCACATACAACATCCTTTTGAAAACTATTTGCGTTAGCCCACCTTGCACAAATGATTACCACATAAAAAGTGTGTGTGATGGACAACCTTTGCCACACAGTTTATTCTATTCATCGTGTGTGATGCATTCAATAATGCAAACGATAAAATTGTTAATATCATGTGCAATGGCAACGCTATCACAATTGATTTAATGGGGAAAATTGTGTGTGATGTACCTGCGCACAGAAACATTTTCCTTGGAGTGACTGTGTGGGATGTATGTACGAACGGAAATGTACTTCTTCGAATAACTGTGTGGGATGTACATACTAACGGAAACGTATTCCTTGGATTGACTATGTGGAATGTACATACAAACGGAAACATTTAGCGGGAACGTAAACCTTTTGCGACAAGTCGATCTTGGTAGACAGTAACATTACCATCAGCGTCATCTTCGTCTTTAAGATCCATTTATTCTCTATGGCTTGCCGATCATCGGGCAAGTCCGCCAAAGTCCACACTTTGTTCTCATACAGGGATCCTATCTCAAATTTCATGGCCTTAAGCCATCTATCGGAATCTGGGCTCACCATAGCTTCTTCATAGTTCGTAGGTTTGCCATGGTCTAGTAACATGACTTCCAGGACAGGATTACCGTACCACTCTGGTGCAGAACATGCTCGGTTCGACCTAGAAGGTCCGGTAGTAACTTGATCTAAAGTTTCATGATCATCATCATTAGCTTCCTCTCTAGTTGGTGTAGGCATCACGGGAACGGATTTATCTGATGCTACTTTCCAAATTGAGAGAAGGTACAATTACCTCATCAAGTTCTACTTTCCTCCCACTCACTTCATTCGAGAGAAACTCCTTCTCTAGAAATGTTCCATTCTTGGAAACAAAGATCTTGCCTTCGGATATGTGGTAGAAGGTGTACCCATTTGTTTCCTTAGGGTATCCTATGAAGACACACTTCTCCGGTTTGGGTTCGAGCTTATCAGGCTTAAGCCTTTTGACATAATTATTGCAACCCCAAACTTTAAGAAACAACATCTTAGGTTTCTTGCCAAACCATAGTTCATACGATGTCGCGTCAGCAGATTTAGATGGTGCCCTATTTAACATGAATGCGTCTGTCTCTAATGCATAACCCCAAAATGATAGTGGTAAATTGGTAAAAGACATCATAGAACGCACTATATCCAATAAAGTACAGTTACGATGTTCAGATACACCATTACGCTGTGGTGTTCCAGGTGGCATGAGTTGTGAAACTATTCCACATTGTTTTAAATGAAGGCCAAACTCGTAACTCGAATATTTGCCTCCGCGATCAGATCGTAGAAACTTTATTTTCTTGTTAAGATGATTCTCCACTTCACTATGAGATTCTTTGAACTTTTCAAATGTTTCAGACTTGTGTTTCATCAAGTAGATATACCCATACTTACTCAAGTCATTCGTGAAGGTTAGAAAATAACGATACCCGCCGCATGCTTCAACACTCATTGGTCCGCATACATCGGTATGTATTATTTCCAATAAGTCATTAGCTTGCTCCATTGTTCCGAAGAACGGAGTTTTAGTCATCTTGCCCATGAGGCATGGTTCGCAAGTATCAAATGATTCATAATCAAGTGATTCCAAAAGTCCATCTGCATGGAGTTTCTTCATGCTCTTTACACCAATATGACCTAAACGGTAGTGCCACAAGTATGTTGCACTATCATTAGCAACTTTGCATCTTTTGGCATCAATATTATGAATATGTGTATCACTACGATCGAGATTCAATAAACCATTCACATTGGGCGTATGATTATGGAAGGTTTTATTCATGTAAACAGAACAACAATTATTCTCTAACTTAAATGAGTAAACATATTGCAATAAACATGATCTAATCATATTCATGCTCAATGCAAACACCAAATAACATTTATTTAGGTTCAACACTAATCCCAAAGGTAGAGGGAGTGTGCGATGGTGATTGTATCAACCTTAGAATCACTTCCAACACACATCGTCACCTCGCCCTTAACTACTCTCTATTTATCCTGCAACTCCTGTTTCGAGTTACTAATCTTAGGAACTGAACCGGTATCGAGTACCCAGGGGCTACTACGAACACTAGTAAGGTACACATCAATAACATATATATTAAATATACTTTTGTTCACTTTGACATCCTTCTTATCCGCCAAGTATTTGGAACAGTTCCGCATCCAGTGACCATTTCCTTTGCAGTAGAAGAACTCAGTTTCATGCTTGGGTCCAGCTTTGGGCTTCTTCATGGGAGCGACAACTTGCTTTCCATTCTTCTTGAAGTTCCCTTTCTTTCCCTTGCCCTTTTTCTTGAAACTAGTGGTCTTCTTAACCATCAACACTTGATGCTTTTTCTTGATTTCTACCTTCACCAATTTCAGCACTGCGAAAAGCTCGGGAATCATTTTCGTCATCCCTTACATATTATAGTTCATCACGAAGTTCTAGTAGCTTGGTGATAGTGACTAGAGAACTCTGTCAATAACTATATTATCTGGAAGATTAACTCCCACTTGATTCAAGTGATTGTAGTACTCAAACATTCTGAGTACATGCTCACTGGTTGAGCTATTCTCCTTCGTCTTATAGGCAAAGTACTTATCAGCGGTCTCATACCTCTCGACACGGGCATGAGTCTGAAATACCAATTTTCAGCTCTTGGAACATCTTATATGCTTCGTGGCGTTCAAAACGTTTTTGAAATCCCCGTTCTAAGCTGTAAAGCATGGCACACTAAACTATCAAGTAGTCATCATATTGAGCTTGCAAAACGTTCATAATGTCTGCGTCTGCTCCTGCAATAGGTTTTTCACCTAGCGGTGCATCAAGGTCATAATTCTTCTGTGCAACAATGAGGATAATCAACAGACCACGGACCCAGTCCGCATCATTGCTACTATCATATTTCAACTTAGTTTTCTCTAGGAACATATCAAAATATAAGGGAGCTAAATCGCGAGCTATTGATCTACAACATAGATATGCAAAACTATAAGACTAAGTTCATGATAAACTACGTTCAAGTAATCAAATTACTAAAGAACTCCCACTTAAATAGACACTCCTCAAGTCATCTAATTGGTACATGATCCAAATCAACTAACCAATGTCCGATCATCACGTAAGATGGGGTAGTCATCAATGGTGAACATCTCTATGTTGATCATATCTACTATATGATTCATGTTCGACCTTTCGGTCTCCAGTGTTCCGAGGCCATGTCTATACATGCTAGGGTCGTCAAGTTTAACCCAAGTATTCTGCATGTGTAAAACTGTCTTACACCCGTTGTATGTGAATGTAGAGTTTATCACACCCGATCATCACGTGGTGTCTTGAAACGAAGAACTGTAGCAACGATGCATACTCAGGGAGAACACTTTTACCTTGAAATTTAGTGAAGGGATCATCTTATAATGCTACCGTCGTTCTAAGCAAAATAAGATGCATAAAAGATAAACATCACATGCAATTAAAATATGTGACATGATATGGCCATCATCATCTTGTGCTTTTGATCTCCATCTCCAAAGCATCGTCATGATCTCCAACATCACCGGCTCGACACCTTGAGCTACATGGTTGCGTCGTGGTCATGTCGCCAACTATTGCTTCTACAACTATCGCTAACGCATAGTGATAAAGTAAAGCAATTACATGGCGTTTGCACTTCATACAATAAAGAGACAACCATAAGGCTCCTACCGGTTGTCGATAACTTTTACTAAACATGATCATATCATACAATAACGTATATGACATCATGTCTTGACCATATCACATCACAACATGCCTTGCAAAAAGAAGTTAGATGTCTTCTATTTTGTTGTTACAAGCTTTACTTGGCTACTACGTGCATCTAGCAAGAACCATTCTTACCTATGCATCAAACCACAACGGTGTTTCGTCAAGTTTGTCGTTTTAACCTTCTTCAAGGACCGACCGCAGTCAAATTCGATTCAACTAAAGTAGGAGAAATAGACACCCGCCAGCCACCTTTATGCAAAACTAGTTGCATGCCTGTCGGTGGAACCGGTCTCATGTGTGTGGACATGTAAGGTTGGTCCGGGCCGCTTCATCCCACAATACCACCGAATCAAAATAAGACGTTGGTGGTAAGTAGTATGACTATCACCGCCCACAACTCTTTGTGTTCTACTCGTGCATATCATCTACGCATAGACATGGCTCATGATGCCACTGTTGGGAAACGTTGCATGCAAAACAAAAAATTCTACGCACACGCAATGATATATCGATGGAGATGCATAGCAACGAGGGGGAGAGTGTTTCTACTACCATCGTAGACCGTAAGCGGAAGAATTTCACAACGTGATTGATGTAGTCGAACTTTTCTTCGCGCTCCGACCGATCTAGTACCGAACGCACGACACCTCTGTGTTCTGCACACGTTCAGCTCGGTGACGTCCTCCGCCTTCTTGATCTAGCAAGATGGCGAGGTAGTAGATGAGTTCCGGCAGCACGACGGTGTGGTGATGGTGATGGTGAAGTGATCTCCAAAGGGCTTTGCCTAAGCACTACGAAAATATGACCGAGGGAGTAAACGGTGGACGGGGGCACCACACACCGCTAAGACAATGTTGTGTCCTTGTGTGGAGCCCCCTACCAATGTATACATAGGTGGGAGGGGAGGAGGTAGCCCCTAGGGCGCCCCAAGAGACCTGGCGATAGCCCTAGGGCTGCTGCCTTGCCCTGCCCCCCTTTCCTTGTAAGAAGAAGCGGGAGGAAAGAGGGGGGAGAGGGAAGGAAGGGGGAGTCCTACTCCACACTTTCCTTTCCCTCACCTCTTTCCTTATCCTCCTCATAGGGCCGGCTTGTATAGGGGCGCACCAGCCCCTTGTGGGCTGGTGTTTTCCCTCTCCTATCCCATAAGGCCCATATCTTTGTCGGGGGTGCCCGAAACTCCTTTCCGGTGACCCGATAAGTACCCGGTACCCTCCGAAACACTTCCGGTGTCCGAATACCATCATACTATATATCAATCTTTACCTCTCGACCATTTTGAGACTCCTCGTCATGTACGTGATCTCATCTGGTACTCCAAACAACATTTGGTCGCCAAATCACATGACTCATATAATACTATATCGTCAACGAACGTTAAGCGTGCGGACCCTACGGGTTCGAGAATTATGTAGACATGTCCGAGACACCTCTCCGGTCAATAACCAATAGTGGAACCTGGATGCCCATATTGGCTCCTACATATTCTATGAAGTTCTTTATCGGTCGAACCATTATGACAACATACATAATTCCCTTTGTCCAACGGTATGTTACTTGCCCGAGATTCGATCGTCAGTATATTCATACCTAGTTCAATATCATTACCGAAAAGTCTCTTTACTCGTTTCGTAATACATCACCTCGTGACTAATTCCTTAG
The DNA here is from genome assembly GCF_002162155.2 of Triticum dicoccoides. Taxonomy (NCBI): domain Eukaryota; kingdom Viridiplantae; phylum Streptophyta; class Magnoliopsida; order Poales; family Poaceae; genus Triticum; species Triticum dicoccoides. The sequence continues at coordinate 232,329,079 of NC_041380.1, read as the reverse complement.
TCATTTGCTTGCAAGCTTATGATGTGTATTACCGAGGGGGCCCAGAGATACTTCTCCGATACTCGGAGTGACAAATCCTAATCTCGATCTATGCCAACCCAACAAACACCTTTGAAGACACCTGTAGAGCATCTTTATGATCACCCAGTTATGTTGTGACGTTTGATAGCACACAAGGCATTCCTCTGGTTCCAGGAGTTGCAAAATCTCATAGTCGAAGGAATATGTATTTGACATGAAGAAAGCAATAGCAATAGCAATAAACGGAACAATCAATATGCTAAGCTAACGGATGGGTCTTGTCCATCACATCATTCTCCTAATGATGTGATCCCATTATCAAATGACAACACATGTCTATGGTTAGGAAACCTTAACCATCTTCGATCAATGAGCTAGTCTAGTATAGGCTTACTAGGGACATGGTATTTCTTTATGTATTCACACATGTATTTAGGTTTCCGATCAATACAATTCTAGCATGAATAGTAAACCTTTATCATGAATAAGGAAATATAAAATAACAACTTTATTATTTCCTCTAGGGCATATTTCCTTCAAAGAGTGGGATTGATTTTCCCAATTTCAAACCCACGATCTTGTAACAACTCGGTAAGGTGCTCATACCACACACGTGGGGCTTGTTTAAGGCCATAGAGTGCCCCCTTGAGTTTGTATACATGATTGGGGAGATTCGGATCCTCGAATCCCAGAGGTTGTTTGACATGCACCAACTCATTCAAAGGACCATTAAGAAATGCACTTTTCACATCCATTTGTTGCAATTTAAAAATCATGATGAGATGCATATGCAAGCAACATGCAAATAGATTCAAGACAAGCAACGGGGGCAAAGGTTTCACCGTAGTCGATACCCTCAACTTGGGAGTAGCCTTGTGCCACCAATCTTGCCTTATTTCAAACAACCACATCGTTCACATCTTGCTTGCTCTTGAAGATCCATTTGGTCCCGATGACATTATGTTCCTCCGTTGGCCTTGGCACTAATTCCTGAACTTGACTGCGCTCGAAGTTGTTGAGTTCATCATGCATGGCTTCAAGCCAATCCTCATCATCGAGCACCTCATGTACCTTTTGGGGTTCAACACACGAAACAAACGCGTGATGCTCACAGAATTTTGACAATTGTTTACAATTAGTTACCCCTTTTCTCAAGCTTCCAAGCACATTCTCCATGACATGTTGTTGACGCTCGAGCTTGGAAGCCACCTTAGCGACACAATGCTGCAAAAGTTCCTCGATGGGCATTTGAGGATCATCTTACACATCTTGAGCATAGTCTTGAGTTTGCTCTTGATCTTGAGCTTGCACTTGATCTTGGGAACCATCTTGATCTTGCTCTTGACCTTGAGCTTGCTCTTGATCTTGAGCGATCTCGGAGGCATGAACTTGATCTTGGGCATCATTTGGTGCGTCACCATCTCCATGGGGTCGATCTTTCCCCTGATCTTGCTCATTGGGTTGAGGGACTTCACTTTGTTCTTCGGAAGCTTGCGGGTCTAACATAGGTGATGGCTCCACTTGAGTAGAGCATTGTCCTTCTCCTTCGGCCACAAGGGGTTCCTCAATGGGGTGTATTTGACTAATTCCCATTCTTCTTATGGATTGGGGAGGAATTTCATCACCTACATCAAAAAGACCACTTTGCTCCACTTGGGAGCCGTTATTTTCATCAAACTCCACGTTACATGTCTCCTCAATGAGTCTGGTGGACTTGTTGAGGACACGGTAAGCATGAGATTTTGTAGCATAACCAACAAATATGCCCTCTTGAGCTCTAGGTTCAAATTTAGACAAACGAACACCTTTCTTGAGAATGAAACATTTACAACCGAACACCCGGAAGTACTTGAGATTGGGCTTGTAGCTAGTAAGTATCTCATATGGAGTCTTATTCAAGCCTTTGCGGGGGTAGAGCCTATTGGATGCATGACATGCGGTGTTGATGGCTTCGGCCCAAATGTTCTACGGAGGTTTGAACTCCGCCATCATGGTCCTTGCCGCGTCCATCAATGTCCTATTCTTCCTTTCCGCCACACCATTTTGTTGAGGGGTATAGGGTGCGGCATATTGGGTCTTGATCCCCTCATCACTTAGAAACTCATCCAAGGTGTAGTTCTTGAACTCGGTGCCGTTGTCACTTCTAATCATCAAAATCTTTGCTTCATGTTGACGTTGAGCTCCATTTACAAAGTTGATGATGGTTTGTTGAGTCTCACTCTTCCTCTTGAAGAAGTATACCCATGTATATCTTGAGTAGTCATCCACAATCACCAAGCAATACTTTCTTCCACCAAGACTATCAAAGGATGGAGGGCTAAATAGATCCATGTGAAGGATCTCCAAGGGCCTCTTAGAGTAGATGATAGTCGAGGGTCGATGAGACGTTTCATGAAGCTTTCCTTCGATAAAAGAACTACAAGAATGGTCTTTTGCAAAACTCACATTTTTTAGTCCACGGACATGATCCCCTTTGAGTAGACTTTGCAAAGATCTCATATTGACATGGGCTAGACAGAGATGCCAAAGCCAGCCCACATCAACTTTAGCCATTAGGCAAGTCACGGTCTTAGTGGGTCACTCCGAAAAGTTTACCACACCGAGACCGTTCTCGACATGCCCAACAAAGGCTACTTTAAGAGTCTTGCTCCACAAAAGGGCCACAATATCAAGATCAAAGAATGTTGCAAATCCCATAAGTGCAAGTTAACGAATGGAAAGTAAATTATATGCAAGGGACTCAACAAGCATGACCTTATCAATAGATAAATCTTGAGAGATGACCACCTTATAAGTTGAAGCATCACCGAATTGGACATGGGTGGTCATAGATGGAATTGGATGCACATCCACCACCAAGTCCTTGCTCCCGGTCATATGATTTGTTGCACCACTATCGAGCAACCATGACACTCCACCGGAAGCAAACTCCTACAAGAGATCAATTCTTGGATTTAGGTACCCATTCTCGAATGGGTCCTTTGAGGTTAGTAATAAGGGTCTTAGGAACCCAAATAGACCGTTTAATGTACTCATTGTAAGAACCAACAAATTTAGCATAAACATGCCCATCACTAGCACGACATAAAACATAAGAAGGGTTAAAGTCATTGACTTTGTTGTTAGGGGCAGCTTTGCCCTTCTTGGCATTACCACCCACTTCCTTGTTCTTCCTCTTCTTCTCATGAGTACCCTCACCCGCCTTGACAAAGGTTTCTTTGAGTGGGAGAGGCTGCTTGGTCTTCTTCTTTAACTTGGGTGCAAACCCAAGTCCCTCCTTTCCTACAACTTCCTTTTGGTTCGTCAAGAAGGCCATTGAGGTTCTTTTCACCTTGTATGCATGTCATGAGGCCCTTCTCAAGTTGCTCTTTCAACTTGGCATTTTCCTCCACAAGATGAACATGCTCACAACAAGGGTTAGTAGCATGGGCATTATCAATTAGAACGAAAGGAGGACACATGGAAATCTCCTTGGGTAGCTTCACTTGGAGTTGTTCATGAGACTCTTTGAGAGAAGCATGAGTACCCTTGAAGACCTTGTGAGCCTTGTCAAGTGTATCAAGTTCTTCCTTGAGTCTATCATGGCCAACCCCAAGTGCGGCTTTCTTGGATTTAAGCACACGAGTAAGAACAATAGCATGATCAAGATCTTTTTGCAATTTAGCATGATCAACATTGTGTGACTCTGCAAGAGTCAAACGAAGATCTCGCTCTTCCTATAGAGCAATGAAGAGATCCGCAATCTCATTGGCATTGTCACGACTATGCCCCTCCAACTTGGAGATAGTATCCTCATGTGACTCAATGATATCATTGGCCTCACCAAGTTGATCCAATAGAGCAACAAAGTGCTTCTTGGACTCACCCTTGAGCTTGCTCACAAACTTGGTGAGCTCATTCTCATCAAGTTTCTCCACCTCACTATCATCAACACCATCTAACAATGAAGGAGTAGTAATGATGGTGATTTTGATGTTAGGAGTTACCTTGTTGATACCTTTGGCCATGAGACACTTGGCAATGGTGTTCTCGTTGGGGACGCCAAAGAATGACACCTTGGAGGGTGAAGATGTGGCAATGGCAATGGTCGTCATTGCCATTCCTTCTCCACTTGTATCTTCATCATCATCGGAGGCGTACTCTTCATGCGCCACCAAACCCTTTTGAGGTGTCTTCTTAGTGAAGTTGTTCTTTCTTGGGAGAGACTTGGCTTTGTCTTTGTGAATGAGTTTTCCACCATTGTCTTCCCTCTTCACATAAGGGCACTCCGCCATAAAGTGACTCACATTGCCGCAATTGTAGCATGTCCTCAATCGTTTCTTGTTCTTTGACCCACTTGTCTTGTTCTTGGTGAAGTTGGGCCTTGAGTTCCTCTTGTTGCTCCAAAATTTCCTTGACACAAGAGCCATGTGCTCATGGTAGACATATCTGGTGTCCTTGGGGCAACACTCCTCTTCTTCTTCCTCTTCTTCTTCCAGAATGGCCTTGGCCTTCAAAGCAAGGGTGGTTGAGATTTTCTTTGACCGGACATGAGCAAGAGCATTGTCGACGGTCTTGTTCATGATGTTCATGGAAATAAACTAATCCAACACTTCACTTGAGGTTAAGGTGTGGAAGTCCTGCCTTTGACGAATCACGGAAGACATGGCCTTGTTGAATGGCATGATGGCCTTGGGGAACTTGAACATGATCCAAGTGTCATCCGTATCCCCATGGTCTTGGAGAGCAACCGCAAGTGTTGTCACCCTCCGGTAGATATCACATGAATCCTCATCTTCTCGAATCACGAATTCATTAGCCTCATCAAGGACCACTTCAAAGTTGGACCGTTGGATGCTTGAGCTCCCCTTGTACATAGATACATTGTGTTCCCAACAATCCTTTGCATGCATGAAGGGACGCAAGTGGGATAGATCTTCGAGTGGGACCGCATCTTGAAGGATGAACAAAGCGGAGTGATTGTATTGATTGTCCATTTCTTCTCTTGGGGTGAAGTTGTTTGGATCATGCGGGTAGAAGCCTTGCTCAATGATTCTCCAAAGGTTTGTTGAGATGTGATTCAAATGAGACTTGATGCGAAAGGCCCAATTAGCAAAATCACCTTTAACAAGCTTGGGAGGAGGACCATAATTATTAATGTGAGGTGTAGGGACCGGTCCTCCATAGACCGAGGGAGGGGGAACCGAGGCAAAGGTTCCCATCCCATTCTTGTCATGAGGGGAAGGAACATGGGTACCTTTAGCCGCTTCCTTGGCAGAATTGGCCTCTGACTTCGATGTCGTCGTATTAACCACAAGCAAGGGATTGGGAGTGGATTTCATCCCCTCAAGCAATTCTTTAAGCATAGACTTGACTACGGTCGTCATAGATGTCTTAAGTGAAGCCCTAGCTTCATTTAAGTCATCTCGTGTGATCGAAGTCAACTCCACAACCTCAGGTACTTCGGCCTCGGTGTCAACCATACTCTTTAGGTGGTGAATAGGTAGTTACCAAATTTTAACTTTTCTTAACAAAATAGGATTAGCAACTAGGGCCACCGTATTCTCCTCACACCCACAATGCAAGATGCCGTGATTCCACTAGTGGTGCCCTTGAAGGCAGCAACCAGACCTTTACAAACAAGGTTGGGGCTCCCTCCACAACCAAATTGGAGGCTCCCAACGAACCACAGAGATTCACCATAATGGAATGTGGCTCCGGGGTGACCTCAACCATCTAGGGTGCTCAAACACCCAAGAGTAACAAAATCCGCAAGGGATTAGTGGGGGAATCAAATTTCTCTTGGTGGAAGTGTAGATCGGGGCCTTCTCACCCAATCCCTAGAGAATCAACAAGTTTGATTGGCTGGGGAGAGAGATCGGGCAAAAAAGAGCTTTGGAGCAACAATGGAGGTTGGGGAAAAAAGGTGGGTCTTCTTGGGGAAGAAGACCCCCTTATATAGTGTGGGGAACAATCCAACCATTATCCCCTTATTTAGCGTGCAGCGAGCGGTACTACCGCTGGTCATAGTGTTATTGCCACTCGGCCCAGTGATACTACCGCTTGGACCGTGTATAGCGCCTAAGGGAGAAGGGACACAGGAGAGGGCCAATGAGCGGCACTAGTAGCGGTAGTAGGTGCGGTACTAGCGCTGACAAGCGGTACTACCGCCCCTGCTGCTACTGTCGTTGAACCCGACACAATAAACGCCAGTCTCGAGTTGAGGCGGTACTAGCGTGGAACTAGAGCGGTAATGCCGCCTAAGGTCATGGGAAGTACTACCGCGCTGGAACAGCGGAACTACCGCCTGTGGCGCTAGGCGGAACTGCCGCTCTGGGCCACGGTACTACCGCTGGCACTTCTGCTCTGCGACTTCCACGATAACACGAATACTCCACGGATCTTGGAAGGAGGGGTGAGAGCAAAAGAGATGTGTACGTGCAGATTCTACCCACTCGTTCCGATATGGACCCCCTCTTGATAGTATCGTAACTCCTATGACTCAAGACCACCAAAAACCAAAACGAAGGAGAACTATACCATCTTCACTTTGAGCTCCGAGGGGAATAAATCGTCTCGTGCCAATGAATGAATATCTGAAATGTTCAACGCACACGATTACTCCGCAAATGCATTGTCATGAAACACCAAAACCACTTAGAGAGATATATGCCCTAAGTGGGATCAGCTTGTTGATTCTTGCGAGACAACACATTTCCTTCAGCAGGTTTCTCCGTGGGCGATGTTGCTTCTGATTCGTCGAGCAATTTTGTCACACCATAATTTTCATGCCACAACACTTAAGCTACTAAATCATGATAAAGTGTGGTTTGACAAAAACTTTTGCATTATTTGGCTTTTTATTTGAGTTGGTTTTCTCAGTGTGATTCTTTTTCAAGTGCTCTTTAAAGTCAACACAACTCCACCTTCTATACTTCATCTCCTTGCCCCAAACTTCTACCCAATGATCATTCCATGTGTATAGAGCAATATATTATTTTCTTACAAAAATAATTTGGCCAAAAAGTATTTTCTAAAATTAGTTTTCCAAAACCCCCTGAATTGAGGTTTGCACTACAAGTACTTAATTTGGGGTATGAAAATTCTTTTAAAAAGTATATTTGAATCCTATTAGATATAGGACTCCCATAAACCACAAAAATATAAATTTAAAAGTTATTTTCCTATTTTATTTAAAAGATTTTTCTTTAGACCAGAAATGGTCTTTAATAGGTTAAAATTATTTAAAAGCTTCCAAAACATTTGAGAAAAATTAGGGAAACTCAGTGGACATATATTTTCCATATATATGAGTTTCAACACATGGTCATGTTCAAAATATTGGACAAAACCTCCAAAAACCATTTCTGCCCATTTTAAGGATTTGAAATATTTATACAGGAAATATTTTCATAAAAATCCAAGGAAAATCCAGCAAGTAACAAATGCATATTGTGATCACCTTGCCATGCCTCATCTCAATTAAGGTCATTTTGGTTCACCAAAATGCCCCAAAACCCTCTTTGACCAAAATCAAATTTGAACAACTTTGTACTACCAACTTTCTCTCCTTGATCCCAACTTTTGTGAGAATATTCACATGACCAAATGAGGCTACTACACCAAGTGGTGCATCAAGGGGAAGTGATTTGCTCAACTAGATCTACACAAGTTCATTTCTGCTAATTTCTAGGGTTTGCCAAGGTTACATTAGCAAACTCTTCCAAATGAGTTCATCTTCCTTCTACCTTGTCATTTTGTCATGACAAACACCCCTGCCGCGTTTCACAAGAAGGAAATCAGTGCAAGTACCCCAAAACCATATGAAACACCTTCTGCATTTTAACTAAAAACCCTGCTTGGGCCTCTTCCACTAATCCAAATGAGTTCTCCCCTTTACCACACCTCCTCCTAACCTCCCTCTACCTCTGGCATTTAGCACAAGTCAATGCCCATTGATCAAGGGGATGAAACCACCAATTTTCTATTCTGGACAGCCCCATTTCCACCCTTCTCCTTCCTTTCTCTTCACCCACTGGCCACCCAAAGCATCCAAGGCCAAGATCCCTTTCTTAGCCCCCACCAAAAACTACTGGATGTGCAAGGGTGCACCCACAAGCATAGAAAAAGGCCTGGACAGCCATATGGGCGCTCTCGAGCGCGCTACAGTGCCCTCCCGCACTGTAGCCGCCCCCTGCCAACCACCTCCGGCCACCTCGGGCCTCCCCAGCGCGCCCGACGAGGTGCCTTGGCGTCTGTGTCACGCTAAACCCCTGTCCCCCTCCCCCTTCTCCCTCCTGTTGCCCCTGCTCGCACGCGTGCCGGCTGCCCGAGAGCTCCAATGAGCGGCTTCACATGCACGGCATCTCTGGCCTTACCCCGCTCTCTCCCTTAGCTCCCCTTGGCATTGTCCACGCCCAAAAACACCCCAGACACAGCGCCAGCTCCTCCCGAGCCCTGTGGCGACGAGCAGGAGCCCGCCCGCGCACGGGTCCACGACACCCCACCATTAGCCTATTTAAGGGCCTCCCCGAGTCCTACTCTCCTCACCACTCGCTCTCTCACTCCCCTAATCACCCCTACGCCACCCGCTCCTCTCCAGAAACCCTCGAGCTTGAGCTCCGCCACAGCGGCTCGCCGTCGTCCGCACGGTAGAAGCTCTCCCCGCTGCTCCTAAGCCCCGATCTGGAACCCCCGCACTCCACTGACCGTTTCCCCCCTCTTTTCCGCTCATTTCGCAGTCGGAATTGACCGGAGCCATATACGCCCGACGCTCCTCCACCGCGAACTTCGTCACCGGCGAACCACTGCTCCCCTCCGGCCAACTAGGGTACCACCCGAACGGCGACATGACGAGGAGTCCAACGGTGCCATCAGCTCACCCCGCCGTGCCCGAAAATGTCGCCGGTGAGCTCGTTGGCCCTCTGTCGCAGGGTTAGGGATGACAGGCGGGCCCTGCCTGTCAGCCTCTCTTCTTCCTCACCTCCCTCTCTCTCTCACTGGCGCCTAGGGCCCGCCCGTCAGGTTCAAACCTGGCGCGCGCGCCGCTCGGCTCGCCTGGCCCGAATCGCCTCTGGGCATGTGCACCGCGGCTGTTCTGGCCCAGTTCCACAGTGGTCTTTTTCCTTTTCCTTTTCTGTAACTTTTTCAAAAATTCCACAGGATTAAATAATAATCCAAATGCAATAATTCCAACTCCTATATTCTTTTAATAATCCCACCTATTTATCGGTGCAGTTTTCACCCTTATCAAACCAACTTTTCTTCACTGTTCAAATTTAAATTTGAATTTGAGCATTTATGCCTGTCATTTAAAATTCCTAGCACTGTTTCTATGACTCCAAATCCAAAACTAGGAATTTTCCCTTCTTAGTTTTCACCCTAGTATTTAACAAAAATGAGTTGACATTTTTCTGAGCACTTTGATTTTTTTCTGTTTTGTTATTGCCTTATTTTTCTCGTTACTATTTTGTGACGATAGATTGCGTTGCCGATGAAGGAGTTGGACCAAAAAACTTTGAAGACCCAAGAAGACTTTGCTGAGCCAGGAAAGCAGCCCTTTGACCATGTCTAAGAAACCCTTTTTATGCATGTCATATGGCACTTTTATTGCTTGCATTGAAGTCATGATAATGTGGTGACCACTTGAGGTGGTTTGCCTCCGTTGCTTTTCTCGTTGCCACTTGCATGATGCATGACCCTACCTTTCTGTGAGGGTTATGCGAGTGGGTGTAGTTAGGATGCTAAGTAGCTGCTACGCAAATCGGTTGGGTATATGCATGGTTATGGAAGTAAGATTTTTTTCAAAAACCTTTCGAAAATCCCATCGGGTGCCACTTATGCCCGAGGGAGATAATGAGTTGGGTAACCACTTGATGACGAAGTGGTGTACCGAGGCAAGTGTGTGTGTTGTTTTCAAAACGGATTGGTTTAAGTTGCGACCGTTATTTCAACCTTACATGCGCAACCACTCTACCCTTATATGGGAAAGGGCATTATTGATTACCTAGGCCGATACTAGCTTGGAGCCCGCATTACTAGTGACGAGAGAGTTGTTGTTGCGCTCTCTCGGGATGGGGTCGTGCCAGGTAGGGCATCCATGACTGTTTTCATAGGGCACCGAACACGCCGTTGGTACCCCGTGCTTGTGGTATGTGATGAATATGGGAGGGAAGCTCCACAATTTTAAGATGTGAAATGTTGGGCATGGGGGTTACTACCAATCGAGTTGACGCTATGTTAGAGTCGTCTAGGGAAAGATAGTGATCGGGTGCTTACCCCGGGTACTTGAGGTACCGCGGGTCGTGGATGACACAGAAGTTCCCCGGATCTTGTGGGTAAAGTGTGCAACCTCTGCAGAGTGTAAAACTATTCGAATAGCCATGTCCACGGTCAAGGAAAGTTGGGTAACCGCTCTTGAGCTACGTCCACATGTTTACAAAACAGTGTGTGTGTTTGGATAAGTGGGGAGAACTACTTGGGTCAAGTCAAAGGACATGACATGATTGAGTTGGGTTGATGCCCACTCTATTTATGTTGATATCTGTAACCTGTCCTCATGGTTAACTAAATTCTCCTGATGCATTTCTTACAAGTTGTTGAACATGTCATTGCACTCAAAACTAGCTTTCTGCAAAAATTTACCTATATCATGCATTGTTGTATCTTGAACCAAAACATGGATTGCTTGCGAGTACATTCAAAGTACTCATTGGCTTGCCACTGGTTATTTTATTGGCCAGGCATGAAAGAACATGATATGATGAAGAATACTTCGGTGACGAACATGCGAGCTAGGACGCTTCCCAGTCAGAATGCCTGTAGGGTTAAGGCAGATGGCATGGGTCCAAGTTATCGACGATGATTTCCGCTGCGAAGTTATACTCAAGACTTGACCATAATGGTCATGATTTATGTAAGATGGTGTGTATGGATGTAAGACTCTTGTTATACAACTTCTGTGTGTTCAGTGAGCATTGATCTCTGGGATCACTGTACACGTGCCTTCGGTGATCACGACTTATGAGTCGGGGTCCCCACAGAGCTGGTACCAGAGCCATCCTGACTGTAGGAAGCCTTAGATAGCATGGTCGTTAGTTAGGGTTAAAACTATTTCACAAACTGTTACCAGTTTTCAAAACTATCTATACTTCTCTTCCCTTCTCAGTTTTTCAAAAACTAAGGTATACTTTCCTTATTGATCTCTTCCCCTTCAAAACTTTTGTTTGCCAGAACCCTTATGCCCCTGACCAGTGGATTCCTTGTAATCCTCGTGGATAATCTAGAAGGAAGATGCCTTGTCAGACATTCACCCACATCTTCTAAACACAAGATTGGCGACACATTGACAAGACGATACCAACAAAAGATACATCCTCAAGGAATGAGGACATGAATACCCAGAAGATGGTGACACCCTTGACACTGCCCCAAGATGATGCGACCTTAGCCTATGATGATCAGGGCATAGGAAATGCAAGATCATGATATACATCGCTAGTAGAGGAACCCTGTCCTTATCATTGTTGTGTCAGCAACCACCGGTGGATGGGAACCTCGCCATTTGGTCTGCCTCACTATAGTGAGAAGGAAGACGGTTCTCTTCATCCCCCGCTCTCGGTGACGATATTGTCAACAATGTGTCCGACTGATTGGACCTCTACTATGCCTTATTAATGTCATTGCATAAAGGATTGCCACCTAGAACCGCCGATGCCTTTGAATGCAAAAAGGATCGCCATGAGTAAGAAGACAAGAGGAGACCAAGTCAACGCCAGCTACGAGGAGCCACCTTCACCCCATCACTTCAACATGCGTGAAGTTGTTGAAGATTCTTCACGCTCAACCCAGATCATTTCGTCAAAATAAGAGACGTAGCAACACCTGAGGAAAACTCAGAAGACTGCACGAGGCACAAGCACGACTACCAAGTCCGAGAGCCCCTAGGGTAGGATGATTCGTGTACCCCCATATGCATAGTCGAGTCCGTGTGTTGGTTCGAATGGAACCATGTTCTGTGTTGCTTGTTTTTTATTTTTTTGTGTTTTGATATAAGACGCACATTTGCCCTAGGTAGCTTGTACGCGACTATATCACCTATCATGTCTTAATGGAATTGTGTGTGGCCTTTACGGCACTTGTTTGTTTACACTTGCACCATAAAACCCCCTTTAGGAATCCCCCCTTCTATGCTACTTCTCCCTCTCATCTCTGAAGACCAGCAAGACAAAATGCACTAAGGATTCCACCTCGGCAAGCAAGTGACACTCAAGACTTTTGCTACACCTCCTCGACCAAGTGCAATCCCGTAGTATTACCCCTGATGACTGGAAACCCCATCCCTAGACCCTTCGAGACTTCATGAGATACCCCATCTCGAATCCTTAACCATGTGCTTAACCCACATAATTGCAAGAGGACCAGTTAAGCCTTTGTAAACCTTGCACATCACTGGGTTCATTATGGAACTAGCGGACATAGTGAACAAGCACATTGTCATCCTAATATAGCACCAGAACTGACGATGCCATAGGGAAGACCAGTTTGAGGATATAGGAATAGAAAACAAATGACTTGATGAGTTTATATCAATGACTTTGAGGAATTATATGAGACTATTTGGTGGATTATGAGGCTTTCATGTTGGTAGATGAACTTGGTGGGATCATGATTATAGAGTAGCATAGCTTTCATTACCCCTGGGTAAATTGGATTTAGTGGGACAATTAAGATCACAATCTGAATTCTTGGAAGTATATGGATTTAACTTAGCCATGGGATATTGATAGGAGACAGTTGATATTACGTAAATGACTTGGGGGAAACATGTAGGAATTCTCGTTGGACATGAGATTTGGATTTAAATAGGTGATCCTAGTTGAGTATAGGTGGTGAGTAAGTCTACATGGTTTGGAGTAAATTGGATTTAGAATGATGATCTCGATCATGATACCATGTTTCTTGGAGGACAATAAACTAGGAGATTGGATTAATTGTTGGAGTTGATATAAGCTTGACCTTGGAGTTTACTTGACCATGATAATGGAAATTGGTGGACTGACTATAGTAGAGATAGCCTTTTCAAGTATTTGGGGATTATAGGACTTTAGGAGATCATGTGGAACACCATAGACCTTGGATTTGTAGGATTAATGGATTATGTAGTGATTAATGGAAGTTAACAGGTTGTTGGAGTTGATTCATAGGAAGGAAACAAGATTTTGGAGTGGCATATGACGTGTTTCCTTAGGATAGATATGCACTAACATGGACCTTGGAAGAATAGGATGAGCATTGGGATTGTCGTGTTTTATTCCAGCTTGTAAGCTTGTGTGCTCTACCCATGGATTTTTAGGGGTAGCCATACATATGAGTTTGGGGATCGTAGACATATATGATTTTGTTAGACCTCCCCTCGGGAGTCACGAGCGTATAGATAACATGAGTGATGATTGGATTTGACCTATACGAAATGATGCTTTAAGCGGAATAAGGTGATCTGTTTGGAGGACTAGATATAACAATTGGCATATCAGGAATTGTGCTCAAGGATAAGATAAACGTTCACTCGCACCCTAGAATCCTTGAAACCCTTAAGCCCTACCAAGCTACAACATGGTTGTATCATGACCATGGGTCTTGACTCTAGATCGAGAACACGTTGGGCCATAATTAACCGTTACCACCACCAATGCCCCAGCCTACCTTATGTACCCCATGAACAGAAACTTCATGGAGTACTTGGTCCCGTTGGTTGTCACTTTTACTTGGTGACCTACTCGTCTAACTGAAGATGGAAGAAGAATCATTCAGCTGGTTAGGAAACATTTGAAGACCGCCATGCCAAGGAGGAAGAACTATGCCAACCACCATCGTCAAAGAGTGAACTTTCTTGTCGAAGACCAGGTGTATCTGCAAGCCACTTCTCTCAAAGGAACCAAGCATTTCCATGTCAAAGGGAGGCTTACACAGATTTATCGCCCCTCTCCAAGATCACTGCAAGAAGAAGAATAGACGGCTACCATCTAGAATTACCACCTGAGTCACCCACTGTGCACAACATTTTTTCACACGACACCACTCTGAAAATGTTTCCGACTTTCTAACTAGGCCGGTCTCTACAAGGACATCGATCATCAAGCCAGCGACCTCCAGCCCAATATGACCTACGCGAGAGACCCCAATTGCAATCTGGATCAAGCAGGATGTCATACACGAATCCACGCCATCGAGTACTTCAAGGTTCAATGGAGCACCACTCGAAAGCACAAGCAGTATGAGGACGTGAAGACTACCCCAGATCCAGTTTTCATATTTGTCGGTGTCAAAACCGGCGGATCTCGGGTAGGGGGTCCCGAACTGTGCGTCTAGGCCGGATGGTAACAGGAGACAAGGGACACGAAGTTTTACCCAGGTTCGGGCCCTCTCGATGGAGGTAAAACCCTACGTCCTGCTTGATTAATATTGATGATATGGGTAGTACAAGAGTTGATCTACCACGAGATCAAGGAGGCTAAACCCTAGAAGCTAGCCTATGGTATGATTGTTGATGTGTATGTTGTCCTACGGACTAAAACCCTCCGGTTTATATAGACACCTAAGAGGGTTAGGGTTACACAAAGTCGGTTACAATGGTAGGAGATCTTCATATCCGTATCGCCAAGCTTGCCTTCCACGCCAAGGAAAGTCCCTTCCAGACATGGGACGGAGTCTTAAATCTTGTATCTTCATAGTCCAGGAGTCCGGCTGAAGGTATAGTCCGGCTATCCGAACACCCCCTAATCCAGGACTCCCTCAGTAGCCCCCGAACCAGGCTTCAATGACGATGAGTCTGGCGCGCAGATTGTCTTCAGCATTGCAAGGCGGGTTCTCCTCCAAATTCCATGTACCTGTTTGAATAAAGTCCGGTTTCTTGTAGACATTGCGCTCCTTGGCTTCTACGCCCAATAATGGCCGCTTCCCACGTGTCAAACGAATATGAAAAGTCTGAGTGTTTTTACAGTCACACCCCTAGCCGCGTAAATGAGCTGCCCTATTTAAGGGGATGAGGATTTAGGTCCAATCCACACCTTCTCCCCTCCGCGAATGTTCATCAGAGCGCATCCAACAAAGGTCCATTCCACCATGGCCAGCCGCCGCAACTCCTCCCCTCGCCCTTCCAGCCCTAAGCCTGGATATTGGGAGAGATGTTCCACCCCGCATAGCGAGCTAGTGATGCTCCAGACCAAGGGATTTCTCCCCCCCGGCCTATATGGTCCCGGTTTGAGCCGGTCTTGCCGTCTACAACGGCGGAGAGCAAGCAGAGAATGCCCCTAATCCCTCCAAAGGAGAGCGGGTGTGCCTTGTCCCTTTCTTAATAAGGGGGCTCGGATTTCCAATCCACCCATTTCTCCGGGGGCTACTGGAGTTCTACGGCCTCCAGCTATATCATCTCACGCCTGCCTCAATATTGCATATCGCGGGCTTTGTAGCCCTCTGCGAGCTGTTCTTGGGTGTTGAAGCTCATTTCGGACTGTGGAAGGAGCTATTTTGCCTCGTGCCCCGTTCCAAGAAAGGGTCAATGTATCAAGTGGGCGGAGCCGAAGTGTGGCGCATCGCCGGGACCGGATATCTGTCCGGAACCCCAAAGAAGGCGTCCAAAGACTGGCCCTCGGAATGGTTCTATATAGAAGACGTCCCGCTGCTGGATCCTGTCTGGATTGGCCTCCCTGAATTCAACAGTGCTCCCTTAAAGAAGCGCCTAAGCTGGCGCCCACGGAGCCCTCAGAGGGAAAGTGACAGGGACATCATTTACCTGATGGGCCGAATAAGATTGTTAGCACATTCCGGACTAACCATGATCGGGGTTATGGCCGAATGCATTATGCGGGGGGTGCAACCGCTTCAGTATAGAAGCCACCCCATGTGGGAATTCAACGGGGAGGACGACACCACCCGCTACGGTCGTAAGGGGCCGGATTCAGTTGTCGCTCTGCTAAAGATCTTGTCCACTTTGTATAAGGGAGAAGAGGAGGAATTTCTCCGTGTCAACCCTCAGGGTGGATTCTCCATGCACAATCCCCCGAGCTGGGTAAGCGGCCGTATTTACTTGTCCATCCGTTTTGTATTCCCATTGTTAAATATTCAGTCTGACGACTTTAACGCAGGAACTGCGCCGGGGTGTTAAGGAAATAAGCAGCCCTCCTCCACAACCCGAGGACCCAGGACGGTCCCTCGACCCGGCCTCTCAAGAGGACCCGGACATATCTGTGGAGCTGATTGATGGAGTGTTCCATCAATTGAGAGAGGACAATGCCTTGCTGGCCATTACGGCCGATTACCCAGGGCTAATCCTGACGCCCCAGGTACCTGAGATCGAAGTCCCAGTACCCCGAATAGGTGTCCGCCCACTCGTGTTCAGTTTCCTGATTGCAACCGAACTTTGCAAGGGAGGTTTTTAAGGCGGAAGACCGAACCTGCGGCGACAAGCCAACGAGGGGCCGTAGGGCCCCGTGGGCCGAAAAGAAGTGCAGTCCGCACCGAGGCGTCAGCGCAAAGGTATGGCGCGCCCCCTTAACCCAGGTGTTATACCTTCGAGGCACATTGACACTCGTGCTCTCTTCAGGACAAAGAGACCTCGCCAGACTATACCCGGAGAGGCTGCCAATCGCGCCTCCACCAGCCAGGCTCCAAAACCTGGTCCGGAGGCGGAGGCGAACGCAAGGCGCGCGCTCGACGCTCCTCCGACGGAGGATGTGGATGGGTTGTCTGCCACCAACTCTGAGGTGGAGAGTGCCATGAACCACAGGCGTCGCCGGACAATTCTTCGCGACGCTTGTTTCTCCCAAGGGGCGTTAGATGCCTTCAACTCGGGAGATGCGCACCTCCGTGCCGCTCAAATTGGTCTAGCCAGAGCCATGGAGCAATATGTAAAAGACATACGGGTAAGAAAATTTTGGTAATTATATATGTAGCAGTAGCCCCCGAGACTTGAAATAGTTAGAATAACTGATTTAAGGATCATTTGATATGCAGGTTCTGACAGAAAAGAATTCCCTACTGTCCAAGGAGCTGGAAGAGTGCAAAGCCCAACTGGAGGCCGCACTAGCCGCGGCAGGGGAGCCTAAGGAGACCCACTCTGGTAATATACACTGCGAAAGATAAGTATTTTGCGAAGCACGGCTTTGGTGCGAATCTGACAAATGAAATTGCAGATGGCGCCGGATTGAATCTGGAAAGGCAACACCTCCTACGCCAGCTAAAGGCTGGTGAGAGGGTGCTGATGAAGGTGATGGGGGAGAAGAACGATCTCCAAGATGCCAACACCAAGCTGGGCGTCGAGCTGAAAGATGTTCGTGCCCAGCTGTCAGACTCCGTGAAGGAGAATCAGCGGCTTCGGCGCGGCATATTTAGTAAGTGCTTGAATGAACCTTTTGAAAGAAAGTTCAGCGGGGAAGTCGACTAACAGAGCAATGTCTGTAGGTGTGCTAACAGGTCGTCCTGCAGAGGAGATGCCCGGTTCTACGGGTGTTACAGCATATCTCTCTCAAGGTAGTTTTGGTGATTGATGACAACATGTTTGCGAACTAATCTTGTGCTTTGAATTATTCACAGATTCTCCCCTGGCACGAGACGCCTTCTTCCCCTCGGAGTGTATTTCAAGACGGTGTAGCTCTTTCGTTTCTTTCTCGGTGGACTAGTTGCGTAGAGGGCACCGTAATATCAAGAGGGGGTCCGCTGGGCTTTTGCATGGGTGGAATCATCACGTACACATCAGCTTCTCACCCTCTGAGCTTTTCCTGTCCATTGAAGAGATCTCTCCTCTCTTCCTTGTCCTGTCTCGGTCTAAGCGGCAGTACTGTGCAACCAGCGGTAGTACCGCTAAGAAGCCACAAACGGCAGTACCGCTCCGCAGCGGTAGTACCGCCATGGCTCCACAGCAGTAGTACCGCTGGGGGCCTGGCACCTCCGCCTGGTCCTCAGCTTCTTTGAGAGATCCCTTCTCCCTCTCTCTCTCACTCCAGCCGTAGTACCGTTGGGCAGTCTGGCTCCTACCGCCTCGATTCGAGAGGTCTTTTTCTCGTGTCCGGGTTTGCGGCACTAGTAACGGTTGTAGTGGCGGCAGTACCGTTCCTGGAGTGGTAGTACCGCCCTACCACTGCGGTAGTACCGCAGTTGGATCTGTTCCCTACTAGTCTCCTCAGCACGGCAGTACCGCTGGCTGGGGCGGCAGTACCGCTGTCCTGGCGGTAGTACCGCCCCCTCTCAGCGGTAGTACCGCCATGTGCTGGGCTGGTTGGTGGGGGGCAACGGGATTGTTGCCCCCACTATAAAAGGGAGTCCCCTTCTTCCTTCTCACCTACCTCTTCCTCCCCAAGCTCCATTTATTGCTCAACCTCCATTAAATACTCCAAGCTTCATTTCCGCCCGATCTATCTCTCTAGCCAATCAAATTTGTTGATTTGCTCGGGAGTGGTTGAGAAGGCTCCGATCTACACTTCCACCAAGAGATTTTCGATTCCCCCACTCATCCCTAGCGGATCTTGTTACTCTTTGGTGTTTGAGCACCCTAGACGGTTGAGGTCACCTCAGAGCCATATTCCATTGTGGTGAAGCTTCGTGGTCTTGTTGGGAGCCTCCGATTAAGTTGTGGAGATTGCCCCAACCTTGTTTGTAAAGGTTCGGTCGCCGCCTTCAAGGGCACCAATAGTGGAATCACGGCATCTCGCATTGTGTGAGGGCGTGAGGAGAATATGGTGGCCCTAGTGGCTTCTTGGGGAGCATTGTGCCTCCACACCGCTCCAACGGAGATGTACTTCCCCTCAAAAGGAAGGAACTTCGATAACACATCCTCGTCTCCACCGGATCCACTCTTGGTTATCTCTTACCTTTACTTGTGCAAGCTCTTTATTGTTTCTACCCTTGCTTGCTTGTATGCTTGTTGTTATTGCATCATATAGGTTGCTCACCAAGTTGCACATCTAGACAACCTACTTTGATGCAAAGTTTAATTTGGTAAAGAAAAGCTAAAAATTGGTAGTTGCCTATTCACCCCCTCTAGTCAACCATATCGATCCTTTCAATTGGTATCAGAGCCTCGTCTCTTTATTAAGGACTTTACCGTCCAAAGAGTATGGTTGATACCATAGACGGTGTGGAGGAACACTCCGGTGTGAATCCGATCTCGTCTACGGGAGATGGGGGAACTTCGGTCTCTCATGAGGAGTTCAATGTGGCCTTGGAGACATTGAAAATCTCCATGACGACCGAAGTTGAAAGCATGTTTACTAAATTTCTTGAGGGGCTTAAACTATCCACCGCACCGTTGAAAGTGGGTGATCCCGCCAACAAGGTGTCGGATGCTATCCCCGACAAGGGGGAAGCTAGTAGTGAAAAGGCTCCTTCATCTAGTGGCAACAATGGCACCAGCATCTTTGCCCATGTGGAACCACCACTTGTTTATGGTGGACCAATTCCTTCCACTCATTTGAATCATGTCGGTCCTCCCCCTAAGATTGTGAAAAATGAGGATTTTGATTCTTGGTTTTACCGCTTTAAACGTCATTTAAATCATGTGAACACTAACCTTTGGAGAATCATTGAAGAAGGTTTCTATCCACATGATCCAAGCAACTTCACTCCTCGAGAAGCCGCGGACAATCAATTCAATGAGAATGCTCTCTTCATCATTCAAGATGCAATTCCACCCGAAGACCTACCTCATCTTCGTCCCTTCGCCTTGGCCAAAGATGCATGGCATTGTGTCGTGTCTCTCTACCGGGGAAGCGCATGCATTCAACGCTCCAACTATGAAGTGGTACAAGATGAGGCTGATGAGTTTGCAATGAAGGAAGATGAAGAACCTCGTGAGCTTTATCGGAGAGTAACCAAACTCGCGGTCTCACTACGAGATCATGGGAGCAAGGACACGGATGACAATTGGATCAAGCACAAATTCCTCAAGGCAATGATGCCCTACCACAAGGCCATGTCCTCCGTCATTCGTCAAAGACCGGACTTCCACACTTTGACCTCAAGCGAAGTGTTGGATGAGTTTGTGGCCATGAACATTTTGGACAAGACCGCCGACAATGCGGTGCTCCGTTCTCAACGGGCAAACAAGCCTAACCTTGCTTTGAAGGCCAAGCTCACCATGGAAGAAGAAGAAGAGGAAGAAGAGGAGGGTAACCCCGAAGATACAAAGTATGCATATCATGAACACATGGCACTTGCTTCAAGGCAATTTTGGAGCAAGAAAAACTCGAGGCCCAACTTTAGCAAAAACAACTCGAGTGGCACAAGGGGCAAGCAACGTGTAAGGACTTGCTACAACTATGGCAACGTGAGTCATTTCGTTGCGGAATGCCCGTATGAGAAGAGGGAAGACAATGGTGGCAAACTCATCCAAAGGACAAGGTCAAGTCGTTCCCCAACAAGAACAACTTCACCAAGAAGACTCCTCCCAAGGCTTTGGTTGTGCAAGAAGAGTACAATGAGGATGATGACGATGATGAAGATGATGAGTCGGTTGTCATGGCCTCCATTGCCATTGCAACAACGTCACGGGTGTCTCTCTTTGACTCACCCAACGAGAGCATCACCGCCAAGTGCCTCATGGCTAAAGCCACCAACAAGGTAACCTCCAACATCAAAACTACCATCATTAATCATCCTTCCCAAACGGATAGCATTAATGAACTTGAGGGAGCTAATGTGGAGGCTAACGAGTTTGAGGCCTTTATGGGAAAACTCAAGGGAAAATCCAAGAAGCACTTTGTTGCTCTCTTGGAACAACTTGGTGAGGCCAATGACATGATCGAGGCTCACGAAGACACCATCTCTAAGATGGAAGGGCATAGTCGTGACTATGCCGATGAGATTTCAGATCTTTCCAATGCTCTTGAGGAAGAGAGTGGTCTTCGTTTGGCTCTTGAGGAGTCACACAATATTGATCATGCTAAGTTAAAGAAAGATTATGATCATGCCCTCATTGTTTCTCGTGTGCTAAATTCCGACAAGGCCAAACTCGGAGTTGATCTTGCTAGACTCAAAGAGGAGTTTGATATACTTGACAAGGCCCACAAGGCCTTGAAGGGTATTCACGCTAATCTCAAGGAGTCTCATGATCAACTCCAAGTGAAGCTAACTAAGGAGAAAGCAACTTTTCCTCATATGGTTTTAATTGATAATGCAAATGCTACTAACCCGTGTTGTGAGCATATACATCTTGTTGAGGAAAATGCTAATTTGAAGGAGCAACTTGAGAGAGATCTTGCGACTTGCATACAAGGCAAGAAGAACCTCAACGATCTCTTGATCAACCAAAAGGGAGGTGTGGCCAAGGAAGGGGTTGGGTACGTGCCCGACTCCAAGAACAAGAAGAAGAATGACAAGACCAAACGACCTCCTCCCCTCATGCAAACCTTTGTGAGGGAGGGAGAGAGTGTCCCCGAGGATAAGAAGAAGAACAATGTCAAGAAGGGCAATGTCACCCCTCCCAACAAAGCCGGCGATTTTAATCCTTCTTATGTGTTATGCCGTGCTAGTGATGGGCATGTTTATGCCAAATTTGTTGGTTCTCTTCATGAGTATATTGAATGGTCTATTTGGGTTCCTAAGACCCTTGTTACTAACATCAAAGGACCCATCACAAAATGGGTACCTAAAACCAAGCATTGATCTCTTGTAGGTGTTTGCTTCCGGTGGTGGATCATGGTTGCTCGATAGCAGAGCTACAAATCATATGACCGGAAGCAAGGACTTGGTGGTGGACGTGCACAAAGTTCCATCTATGCCCACCAATGTCGAGTGGGGTGACGCCTCATCCTCTAAGGTATTGGGACTTGGCAAGGTGGTCATCTCTCATGATCTCACGATCGAGAAGGTCATGCTTGTTGAGTCCCTTGCATACAATTTACTTTCCGTTCGTCAACTTGCAATCATGGGCTTTGCCACTTTCTTTGATATCGATACCGTGGCCCTCTTGTGGAGCAAGACTCTTAAAGTAGCTTTTGTTGGGCATGTCGAGAATGGTCTATATGTGATTAACTTTTTGGAGCGACCCACTAAGACCGCGACATGCCTAATGGCTAAAGTTGATGTGGGATGGCTTTGGCATCGCCGTTTAGCCCATGTCAATATGAGATCTTTGCAAAGTCTTCTCAAGGGGGACCATGTCCGTGGACTAAAGAATGTTAGTTTTGCTAAAGATCGTGCTTGCAGTGCCTGTATCGAAGGAAAGCTACATGAGAAGGCTCACCCCCCACGACTATCATTTATTCAAAGAGGC
Source organism: Triticum dicoccoides (assembly GCF_002162155.2). Taxonomy (NCBI): domain Eukaryota; kingdom Viridiplantae; phylum Streptophyta; class Magnoliopsida; order Poales; family Poaceae; genus Triticum; species Triticum dicoccoides. Next base: position 232,306,812 of record NC_041380.1, on the reverse strand, counting down.
CCTTGGAGCTCCTTCACATGGATCTTTTTGGGCCCCCATCCTTCGATAGTCTTGAAGGTAGGAAGTATTGCTTGGTGATTGTGGATGACTACTCAAGGTACACATGGGTGTATTTCTTCAAGAGGAAGAGCGAGACCCAACAAACCGTCATTGACTTTGCAAATGAAGCACAACATCAACACAATGCAAAGATCTTGACAATAAGAAGTGACAACGGCACCTAGTTCAAGAACTACACCTTGGATGAATTTCTTAGTGATGAGGGAATCAAGAATATTCTGCACCATACACCCCTCGACAAAACGGTGTTGCGGAGAGGAAGAACCGGACGTTGATGGATGCGGCAAGGACCATGATGGCGGAGTTCAAGTCTCCATACAACTTTTGGGCCGAAGCCATCAACACCGCGTGTCATGCATCCAATCGGCTCTACCTCCGCAAGGGCTTGAACAAGACCCCATATGAGATACTCACCGGTAACAAGCCCAACCTCAAGTACTTCCGGGTATTCGGGTGTAAGTGTTTCATTCTCAAGAAAGGTGTTCGGTTGTCTAAATTTGAGGCTAGAGCTTATGAGGGCATATTTGTTGGTTATGCTACAAACTCTCATGCTTACCGTGTCCTCAATAAATCCACGGGACTTATTGAGGAGACGTGTAATGTGGAGTTTGATGAGAATAACGGCTCCCAAGTGGAGCAAAGTGGCACTTGTGATGTAGGTGATGAAATTCCTCCTAAAGCCATAAGAAGAATGGGTGTTGGTTTCATCCTACCCATTGAGGAACCCCTTGTGGCCGAAGGAGAAGGACAATGCTCCACTCAAGTGGAGCCATCACCAACCCAAGGCCCACACGCTTCCGAAGAACAAAGTGAAGGCCCTTAACCTCATGAACAAGACCAAGGGCAAGATCATACTCAAGACGGTGTTGACACACCAAGTGTTGCCCAAGGTCAAGTTCTCTCCCCCGAGCAAGTTCAAGATCAAGAACAAGTTCATGACGGCGCTCAAGATGATCAAGTAACTGCTCCTCAACTCACCACCGAGGAGGAATTAGAGCGTCGTGCCGCCAAGGTTGCTTCCAAGCTATCCACCAAGGATCATCTCATGACGAATGTGCTTGGAAGCTTAAGAAAGGGGGTAAGCACTCATAGACAATTAGCAAATTATTGTGAGCATCACGCATTTGTCTCTTGTGTGGAACCCCACAAGGTCTATGAGGCGCTGGAAGATCCGGATTGGCTCAATGCCATGCACGAAGAACTCAACAACTTCGAGCGCAACAAAGTGTGGAGATTGGTGCCAAGGCCAACGGGGAACCATAATTTCATTGGAACCAAGTGGATATTCAAGAACAAGCAAGATGCCCATGGGATTATCATTCGCAACAAGGCTCGTTTGGTAGCACAAGGCTACTCCCAAGTTGAGGGTATCGACTATGGTGAAACCTTTGCTCCCGTTGCTCGTATTGAATCCATTCGCATGTTGATTGCATATGCTTCTCATCATAACTTTAAGTTACAACAAATGGATGTGAAGAGTGCTTTTCTTAATGGTCCCATTAATGAATTGGTTTACGTCAAGCAACCCCCCGGGTTCGAGGATCCCTACTTTCCCGATCATGTGTATCAACTCGATAAGGCACTCTATGGCCTTAAACAAGCCCCATGTGCGTGGTATGACCACCTTACCAAGTTGTTACAAGACCGTGGTTTTGAAGTTGGGCTAATCGACCCCACTCTTTTTACTAAGAAGGTCAAAGTGGAGTTGTTTGTGTGCCAATTATATGTTGATGATATTATCTTTGGTTCTCCTAACAAAGCTTTCAATGAGGAATTTGCCGCTCTCATGACCTCAAAGTTCGAGATGTCCTCCATGGGAGAGTTGAAGTTCTTTCTAGGGTTCGAAGTGAAGCAAAGAAGAGAAGGAACCTTCATCAATCAATCCAAATACACCCAAGACATGCTCAAGAGATTCAAGCTAAGTGACGTCAAGCCGGCCTCCACTCCAATGCCCACCAAGTGCCATCTTGACTTAGATCCCAATGGTAAAGTGGTGGATCAAAAGGTATATCGTTCCATGATTGGCTCCTTGCTTTACCTTTGTGCGTCTAGACCGGACATCATGTTGAGTGTGGGAATTTGTGCATGGTTTCAAGCCGCACCTAAGGAAAGTCACTATGTGGCGGTCAAATGAATCTTTCAATATTTGGCTCATACCCCAAACTTTGGCTTATGGTACCCAAGAGGATCAAACTTCAAGCTTGCAGGGTACTCAAATTCCGATTGGGCGGGAGGCAAAGTGGATAGGAAGTCCACTTCCGGAGGGTGCCAATTCCTTGGTTGCTATTTGGTAAGTTGGTCTTCCAAAAAGAAAAGTTGTGTGTCTCTCTCGTCCACTGAGGCAGAGTATGTTGCCGCCGGTAGTTGTTGTGCACAACTTCTATGGATGAGGCAAACTTTAAAGGATTACGGTGTCACTTGTGACAAAGTGCCTCTTTGGTGTGACAATGAAAGTGCCATCAAGATTTCTCTCAACCCAGTGCAACACTTCAAGACGAAGCATATTGAGATTCGGTATCACTTCATCCGGGATCACATTAGGTGAGGAGAGATCGAGCTCAACTATGTCAACACTCATGACAACCTTGCAGATATTTTCACGAAGCCCTTGGATGAAGCAAGATTTCGTGAGTTAAGGCATGAGCTAAATATCATTGATTCGAGCAATGTGTCTTGAGCCCGTGCACACCCTACCACGCTCAATTTGTTGTCTAGTTTAGGTGTAGGCATGGACATAGGGGGAGTGTTGTTCTCTCAATGAACTCTCCCTCCCCCATTATGCATAAATTGATCAAGTCTTTCACTTTAGCCATTGTTGATGGCACTTGTGCTTAAAAGACGAGTTTTGGTCATGGGCCCAAGGTTAAAATCTTCGCGGTGCAATACCTTTTGACTCAAACATAGGTGGCCTCGGCCACCGCCCTCTTGTGAAGAGGTGTGTCTTGGTCGTTTGCTGGTGTGTTTGCCGTTTTTGTCGTTTCGTTGAGCTAAAGCCATGTCTGTTTAGTTGCCGTGGTGTGCTGGGCGGTACTACCGCTGGTGGTGCGCGGTACTACCGCTCGTAAGCGGTACTACCGCCCCCCAGCACGGTACTACCACTGGGGGACGAGAACAGGGGGTTAAGTCGGGGGCAGGGGGAGGTTTCTTCTCCCCCATACCCATTCACTTCGCCCCTCTTTTCTCTTCCTCTCTCTCCAGCCTCCACTCGCCGCGGGAGGGCTCCGGCGGATCTCCGTCTCCGGGGCATCCCTCTCCATTTCCTTTGGTGGAGTCGATCCCCACCACGTCCTCTTGCCATGGATGCCGGTATTGCCCCCACCCCGTTCCTTGTTTCTTAGGGGCAATGGTGGTTGCATCTCTAGATTTTTGGCTAAATCTAGGCTTGAGTTGGTTGAAGAAAGCAACTAGACTATCTCGATTAGAGTTTGGTAGGATTATTTTTGAATTTGGTAGGCCGGTAGTGCCGGATCTGACCATGGTAGTAGGAACCCGCTGTTTCACCGCCTCGTGCTAAGAAACTATTGTTTCTCCGCCTCAAGCGGTACTACCGCCCTCTTGGAGCGGTACTACCGCTTGACCTAGAGCGATACTACCTCTCTCTCTGGGCCGGTACTACCGCTTGGGGTGGTACTACCGCGGGCAGGTCACGGTACTACCGCTGCATGCCAATTTCCATCATTTTCCTTCCTTACCTTGATCTTTTGTTGAGTTTGTTGGCTTATGCTTGTTCTTTCTGGTTGTTTTGCGTGTTCTTGTGTTTGGCTCCAGGTGATGACCCTTCCGAGCAGCAAGGTCGCCGTATCAACCCCGGGCGTGCCACATCAAAACGCTACCGTACCTCTGAGCCAGCCGGTGGTTCCTCGAGCACCCAACCGCCTCCAGCAAGTGCATCTGCAAGTGTTCCTCCACCTCCTCAGCAATCGAAGCGGGCCGCCCAAAAACCCAAAGGGAAGACTGTGACTGAGATGACCAACAAGGAGTTTTGGGAGAAGCGTCGCCGCAACCCCTATGCGGTGGCCCAAGAACCCACTTTGGTCAACCGCCCATTCTGGAACCGTTTTCAGTTTGCCATCTACTTTGATGTGATCAAGGCCAAGAAGAATCTTTTTGTTGATGTTCGCTCCATTGATACTGATGCTATGGAGAAGGACCCAGAGTACTTTGGCGAAGCTCTTCAGATATGCACTCAGCTAAACACTCTCAGGATCATGCAATTCAACAAGGATTTTGATGCGGATTTGGTAGCTCAATTCTATGCCACCGTCCATCTTGGGACGGATGTCGACAGGACTCTGACATGGATGACCCATGGCAAGCTGCTTTCTGTCAAGTGGAAGGCTTTCATGGAGTTACTTGATGTGGTGGATATCGGGCTTGAGACTCCTGTCGGTTTCCATCCTCACTGCAATGCTACATCCACCCACAAGCAAGCCCTTTGGCCCTACTGCACTGTGAAGGTTCACCCAGTAACTGAGAAGAAGACCTATGAGCTGTCTCCATATTTGGACATTCTTCATCGCATATTCCGTGAGACTCTCTTCCATCGGATCGGGAATCTGGATATGGTCCACTCTTACCTCGTGGACATGCTCCTTTTCTGTCGGCATGAGAAGGAAGCAAGCACTGGAGAGAGCCTGGATATCTCTCATGCCATGTGGTCTGAACTTCTATCTGCCGTGTTTGAGCGCAAGTGTCCTATCTATGGTCCATTCATCATGAGGCTCATTGAGAGGGCCTGGGCACAGACTTATCCCAGAGTGTTGCTAGAGACTGGAGACTTGGTGTCTCATGAGATCAAGCGTCTGAGGAAGAAGGACAACTGGACAGCGCCTCACACAGGAGGTCCATCTGCTACTGCTGCCACAGGGGGTCCGTCTGCTGATGCTCCTGCTGCTTCCATGGGGATCGAGGGTGAGGCTGCTATTGATGATCATGAGGAGAACTTTGGCCCCTCTAGTGCAGAACCGTCGTGGGCACAGAAGCTTAAGCGCAAGATGAAGAAGCTTTTCTGCATGGAGTCTCATGGTTAGTACATGACTCATGTGGCGGAGAAGCATGCCAGGACGCGCCACAAGGAGCTCATACGTCAGATGGGAGCAACTGTTGCCAGTGGGTCTAAGGGTCAGATCACTGAAGAGGAGGACTGGATTCATCAGAATTGCCACTGGACCGACTCCGATGCCGAGCAGTTTTCGACCCATGATGAAGATGCAGAGATGTGATGTTCGAGCTCTTCCGCCTCCCATCACCTGGAGTCGTAGTGTCACTCTATGCCCTTTTTGGTGTCTTGCTACCAAAGGGGGAGAGAGTGTAGGGATTTGCTTCTTGTGTCGTGCTTTCAGTCGTCTTGTGTTTTCTTGTGTGTTCCTTCTTTGGTTTGGTTTGGTTTGGTGTGAGACCTTAGCTCTAGTCATATGGTGTAAGACATATGCTCCCTGTCGCTACCTTATTACCTATGTCTATTCAGAGTACTGTAGTTATTATGAGATGCATGCTTGCCCTGTTTATTCTCTCCTCTCATATATATTGTGCTTAGTATTGTTGGACTATAAAATATAGGGGGAGTGTTGATCCGAATGTGTGTGTCGTGCCTTCTCTAGGTGCACACATTCTGGGGGAGCCCATCTATATTTTGTAGTTCTTAGTTTTCTTCGTTTCATTTCTTTTCCTTGCGCAAATCCCTAGTTGTCATCAATCCACCAAAAAGGGGGAGATTGTTACAGCATATCCCTCTCAAGGTAGTTTTGGTGATTGATGACAACATGTTTGCGGACTAATCTTGTGCTTTGAATTATTCACAGATTCTCCCCTAGCACGAGACGCCTTCTTCCCCTCGGAGTGTATTTCAAGACGGTGTAGCTCTTTCGTTTCTTTCTCGGTGGACTAGTTGCGTAGTGGGCACCGTACTATCAAGAGGGGGTCCGCTGGGGGTTTGCATGGGTGGAATCATCACGTACACATCAGCTTCTCACCCTCCGAGCTTTTCCTGTCCATTGAAGAGATCTCTCCTCTCTTCCTTGTCCTGTCTGGGTCTAAGCGGCAGTACCGCGCAACCAGCGGTAGTACCGCTGAGAAACCACAAGCGGCAGTACCGCTCCGCAGCGGTTGTACCGCCGTGGCTCCACAGCAGTAGTACCGCTGGGGGCCTGGCACCTCCGCCTGGTCCTCAGCTTCTTTGAGAGATCCCTTCTCCCTCTCTCTCTCACTCCAGCCGTAGTACCGCACTGCCTGCGGTACTACGACCGAAGGGTCACAAGCGGCAGTACCGCTCCACAGCGGTACTACCGCCCTTGACCCCACTGCCGTAGTACCGTTGGGCAGTCTGGCTCCTACCACCTCGATTCAAGAGGTCTTTTTCTCGTGTCGGGTTTTTCGGCACTAGTCATGGTTGTAGTGGTAGTAGTACCGTTCCTGGAGCGGTAGTACCGCCCTACCACCGCGGTAGTACCGCAGTTGGATCTGTTCCCTACTAGTCTCCTCAGCGCGGTAGTACCGCTGGCTGGGGCGGCAGTACCGTTGTCCTGGCGGTAGTACCGCCCCCTCTCAGCGGTAGTACCGCCCTGTGCGGGGCTGGTTGGTGGGGGGCAACGGGATTGTTGCCCCCACTATAAAAGGGAGTCCCCTTCTTCCTTCTCACCTACCTCTTCCTCCCCCAAGCTCCATTTATTGCTCAACCTCCATTAAATACTCCAAGCTTCATTTCCGCCCGATCTATCTCTCTAGACAATCAAATTTCTTGATTTGCTCGTGAGTGGTTGAGAAGGCTCCGACCTACACTTCCACCAAGGGATTTTCGATTCCCCCACTCATCCCTAGCGGATCTTGTTACTCTTGGGTGTTTGAGCACCCTAGACGGTTGAGGTCACCTCGGAGCCATATTCCATTGTGGTGAAGCTTCATGGTCTTGTTGGGAGCCTCCGATTAAGTTGTGGAGATTGCCCCAACCTTGTTTGTAAAGGTTCGGTCGCCGCCTTCAAGGGCACCAATAGTGGAATCATGGCATCTCGCATTGTGTGAGGGCGTGAGGAGAATACGGTGGCCCTAGTGGCTTCTTGGGGAGCATTGTGCCTCCACACCGCTCCAACGGAGACATACTTCCCCTCAAAAGGAAGGAACTTCGGTAACACATCCTCGTCTCCACCGGATCCACTCTTGGTTATCTCTTACCTTTACTTGTGCAAGCTCTTTATTGTTTCTACCCTTGCTTGCTTGTATGCTTGTTGTTATTGCATCATTTAGGTTGCTCACCTAGTTGCACATCTAGACAACCTACTTTGATGCAAAGTTTAATTTGGTAAAGAAAAGCTAAAAATTGGTAGTTGCCTATTCACCCCCCTAGTCAACCATATCGATCCTTTCAACGGGTGACCTTCTTCCCGAGCTCTCGCAACTGCTCGATCGAGTTCGGCAGGCGATGCGAGGCGTCGCCTAGGCCCTATGGCCATCCGTCTCCATGCCCGAAGGTCTTGGAGAGCTTGCAGAGAAGCTAAAGGGAGCACGGCGGCGCTTCCGATTGTGGAAGATATCAGCCTGCCGTCAAGGCGCTAGGGAGGCCTGGGCCATGGTGAAGACGCGGTACGCAAAGGCTGACCCCAACCACATGGCCGAGGTCGGTCCTGTAGGGCCCGATGGGAAGGAGATCCCTGTAAGCTTAGTATACAGCCAAGTAGAGTTGGCCGCAAAGTATTCCCAGCAGGACTGTAAATTAGACGGCCTGTTAGATGGTATTGAAGAGGAATACAACCAGTCAAAATGACTATGTAATTTAATTGACATTTATAATGCCTTCTAGCCGGATTGTAGATCATTTGTCATGGCCGACCTTTTCGCTTCAGCCTCGGGACCTGATGGTTCGGAGTGTGTCCGAATTCCCATGCGGTTATATAGGAACCGGGGAATGCATGGAGACCAGGCGTAGGGGTCATTAGGGCGTGAACAGACAAGTGCCCGACTAGGTATGTTATATTACATGGTTAGTAAGAAACATCTTCCAGGGAGAATAGTTCCATTAGGGATTCCTTTCCCTAGGAGGCATGCCCTAAGGTGAATGTCCATACTGCGAAAAGAAACGCAGGAAAAACATCTGGGGGCGTATAGATAAAAATAAAAAAAAGATCATCTTTAGTTCACCGACCGAATATTCCCTTAAGAACGCTAGCTTTCGGCTTCACCCAGTCTGAGGTACACGTCCCGCTGACCCGGTAGTAACAATCGCAGAGGTGCTCCCTTTACCACCTAGCCGAACAATCGGGAATGTAGGGGTAAGCACAGGAGCCAGGCAACCCAGCTTGGCCAAAACTTAAGTCATATCGATGCATATAATGGTGAATAAAAGGTACATGCGGAAGTGTGACACATGTGTTGGGCATGAAGCCCGTATGAATAAGCTTCTGTTTAAAGAAGCCCCTAGGTTTAATGAGCGTGGATAGCGCGTCACTTTATGAGCCTTTAGAGGCTATAAGAGAGAGAGAAGAAGAAGAGAAATGTAAGACAGAAAATATAAAAAATGGACAGAGGAAGGAGACGAACACAGAGTACGACGCTAGGCATAGAATCTTCGGAGACGGGCTGCGTTCCATGGGTTTGGCTCGAGTCGGTTATCCGATGCATCCCGCAGGCGGTATGCTCCACCAGTCAGGACTTGGTCAATTATGAAGGGACCTTCCCACTTGGGCTTGAGTTTTTCCTTTTTCTTGTCCGGTAGTCATAGAACTAATTCGCCAATGTTGTAATTTTTGGCCCGTACTTCTCTGCTTTGGTATCTTCGAGCCTGCTGTTGATAGAATGCGGAATGGGCTTTTGCCATGTCACGCTCCTCCTCCAATGCGTCCAAGCTGTCCTGCCGATCGAGCTCGGCTTCTCTTTCTTCGTACATGCGCACTCAAGGTGAGTCATGAATTATGTCGCAAGGCAAAACTGCCTCTGCGCCGTACACCATAAAGAATGGCGTGTATCTGGTGGTGCGATTCGGCGTGGTCCGCAGCCCCCAGAGTACGAAGTCGAGCTCCTCTACCCAGTGCGTGTTAGATTCCTTGAGGGACCGCAATAATCTGGGTTTGATGCCGCTCATGATAAGACCATTTGCACGTTCGACCTGGCCGTTAGTTTGTGGGTGATATACGGAAGCATAATCGAGCTTGATGCCCATGTTTTTGCACCAGATTTTTGCCTCGTCGGCTGTGAAGTTCGTGCCGTTATCAGTGATGATGCTGTGGGGGACGCCGTGACGGTGTACAACCCCGGATATAATGTCTATCACCGGTCCGGATTCGGCCGTCTTAACAGGCTTGGCTTCTATCCATTTGGTGAACTTATCCACCATGACCAGTAAGTATTTTTGCTTCTGGGTTCCGCCTTTAAGGGGTCCAACCATGTCAAGCCCCTAGACCGCGAAGGGCCAAGTAATGGGGATGGTTTGGAGGGCGGTGGGTGGCATATGGCTTTGGTTTGCAAAGAGCTGGCTACCGGTGCATCGTTGGACTAAGTCCTGAGCGTCTGCCCGGGCCGTCGGCCAATAAAAGCCTGTACGGAAGGCCTTGCTTACAAGGGACCGGGCTGCAGCGTAATGACCGCCGAGTCCGGCATGAATTTCAGCCAGGAGATTCCGCCCCTCCTCTTCGGAGATGCACCTTTGAAGGACTCCGGTAGTGCTTTTCTTATAAAGCTCTCCCTCGTGGACTCTGTAGGCTTTGGATCGCCGCACTATGTAGCGTGCCTCATTTTGGTCCTCGGGGAGTTCCTGCCTAGTAAGGTAGGCGAGGAATGGTTCTGTCCACGGGGCGATGACGACCATTATTACGTGGGCTGAAGGTGTTATTTCATTGGCAGAGCCTCCGATTGTGTCAGAATGTTCGGTGTCGGGCAGTGCGGTTGGGTCCGGGCTGTTATTGTTCGGCTCCCCTTCCCATGCCACGGATGGCTTGAACAACCTTTCCAAGAAAATGTTGGGGGGGGGGACTACATCACGTTTTGCGCCGATGCGTGCCAGGACATCTGCCACCTGCTTATTTTCCCGGGCTATATGGTGAAATTCAAGCCCCTCGAACCGAGCTGACATTTTTAGGACGGCATTGCGGTAAGCTTCCATTTTTGGATCCTTGGCATCGAAGTCTCCATTTATTTGGGATATTGCGAGGTTCGAGTCCCGCGCACCTCTAGGCGTTGGATGCCCATGGATACTGCCATCCGGAGACCATGTAAAAGGGCCTCATATTCGGCTACATTGTTGGAGTCCGTGTACATAATCTGTAGTACGTATTGAACTATGTCTCCTATGGGGGATGTCAAAACGACACCAGCCCCCAGTCCGGCTAACATCTTGGAGTCGTCGAAATGCATGATCCAATTTGAATATGTGTCGTACTCTTTAGGGAGTTCGGCCTCCGTCCATTCTGCGACGAAGTCGGCCAAGACTTGTGACTTGATGGCTCGTCGTGGCTTATAAGTTATGTCAAACGGGAGGAGCTCGATGGCCCATTTCGCAATCCGGCCCATTGCGTCATGGTTGTTTATAGTATCGTTAAGTGGTACTTCCGAGGCTACTGTTATTGAACACTCTTGAAAGTAGTGTCGTAGCTTCCGGGATGCCATGTATACCATGTACACAATCTTTTGATAATGCGGGTACCGTGATTTGCAGGGAGTGAGGACAGTGGACACATAATAGACCGGCTTTTGAAGGGGGAATTTGTGTCCGTCCGCTTCTCGTTCGAGTTCGAGCACTGCGCTTACAACCTGATGTGTTGCTGCAATGTATAATAGCATTGGTTCGCCAATGTTTGGCGTGGCCAGGACTGGGTTTGTTGCCAGTATGGCTTTTATTTCGTCGAGTCCGGCCGTGGCTGCGTCCGTCCATTTGAAGTGTTCGGTGCGCCGAAGGAGGCAGCAAAGGGGTAGGGCCTTTTCTCCCAAGCGGGAGATAAAGCGGCTTAGAGCCGCCACACATCCGGTTAACTTTTGTATTTGTTTGAGGTCCTTTGGGATATCCAGTTGCGACAGAGCTCGGATCTTGGCTGGATTTGCTTCAATTCCTCTATCGGATACAATGGAGCCCAAGAGCTTTCCGGCTGGAACGCCGAAAACACATTTTTCCGGGTTGAGCTTGATGTCGTATGTTCGGAGGTTATCAAATGTGAGCCTCAAGTCGTCTACTAGAGATTCAACATGTCTTGTTTTGACGACCACATCATCTACATATGCCTCCACTATTTTGCTGATCTGGCTTGCCAGACATGTCTGAATCATGTGCTGATATGTTGCGCCGGCGTTTTTGAGCCCGAAGGGCATCGTGTTGAAGCAGAATGGCCTGTATGGTGTGATAAATGCCGTTGCGTCTTGGTCTAGTTCTGCCATCTTGATTTGATGGTAGCCAGAATATGCGTCGAGGAAACACAACAAATCGTGTCCTGTGGTAGCATCGATAATTTGATCGATGCGGGGGAGGGGGAAGGGATCCTTTGGGCAAGCCTTGTTAAGGTCTTTAAAATCAACACACAGGCGCCAGGATTTGTCCTTCTTTGGTACCATCACCAGGTTTGCTAGCTAGTCCGGACGTTTTATATCTTTGATGAATCCGACCTCCAATATATTTTCTAGCTCCTCTCCCATGGCATGTCTCTTAGGTTCGGAAAAACGCCGACGAGCCTGTTTGACAGGTTTGAATCCTGTTTGGATATTTAAGCTGTGCTCGGCCAGCCTGCGTGGGATTCCTGGCATGTCTGAAGGGTGCCAGGCGAAAATGTCCCAGTTCTCTCATAGGAACTCTTGCAATGCGGCGTCGACATCAGGGTTTAACTGTGCCCCGACGGAAGCTATTTTATTGGGGTCTGTTGGATGGACTTGGAATTTGACTATTTCATCCACCGGTTTAAATGAGGTGGACTTGGATCTTTTGTCGAGTACCACATCATCCCTATTCACCGTAGAGCGCAGCGCAGTCAGCTCCTCAGCCGCTAGGGCTTCGGATAGTGCCTCGAGGGCCAGTGCGGCTGTCTTGTTTTCGGCGCGGAGTGCTATGTCCAGATCACTAGCGAGAGTGATGATCCCGTTAGGCCCGGGCATCTTGAGCTTCATGTACCCGTAATGGGGTATTGCTTGGAAGATTGTAAACGCTTCCCGCCCTAGCAAAGCGTGATAACTGCTGCAGAACGAAGCCACCTGGAACGTGACCTCTTCGGACCTGTAATTATCCGGCGTGCCGAACACCACATCTAGTGTGATTTTTCCTATATAGCGCACTTCCCAACTGGGGATTATTCCTCTAAAGGTTGTGCTGCTTCGCTCAATGCGGTTCCAGTCTATTTCCATTTTTTGAAGAGTCTCCTCATAAATGAGGTTCAATTCGCTGCCGCCGTCCATGAGTACCTTGGTAAGACGAAAGCCGTCCTCTATTGGACTGAGGACCAATGCGGTTGGTGCTCGGGCTGTTCGGAATTTAGGTTCATCACTGGCGTTAAAGGTAATAGCCGTGTCACTCCATGGGTTTATTGTTGCTACTTGGTAGACTTCGGCAAGGCTGCGGAGTGTTCTTTTTCGCATATTATTTGATGCCAAAGTCTCGAAGACTGTTAATACCGTATTGGTGTCTCTGGGGTGGCTTTCTGTGGCCTCCGGAATTAGGAGATTTTCGCCAATTTTGGCCACTTGCCGGACTATCCAACATGCTCTGAGGCTGTGAGTTGGTGTGGCATCCTCTATACTGTGAATTTTATAGGGTCCATTAAGCCACCCTTCCAGTACAGTTCCATGCCCTGTAGAGGGTTTTTGCTTTTTAGTGCTTGACCTGGGTGACTGGTGATGATGCACCCTTTTATTTCGGACTGGGTTTGTATTCAGGGCCGGATTGTCCCAAAATTTTATTTCGGTTTTCCAGGCGCTTTCCATCGCACAGTACTTTCGTACAATGGACGCCAAGTCAGCGAAGCGTGTAATATCACGGTGACTTATGACGTTGAGTATTCCCTTGTCCGTGCAGTTATTGCAGAAGATTGAGATTGCGTCTTCCTCGCGGCAGTCCCTTAGCCTGTTTTTAACCAGGAGGAATCTGGCCCAGTAATGATGTATTGTTTCATCGGGTTCTTGCCTGATTTTGGATAGATCGCTTATGTTGGGGTGGGTGGGTGGAATTTCTGAACTCGAAAATTTGGATTCCTGGATGTTGTCTAATGAATCCAGCCTGTCGCCTGACTCTAAGTTCAGGTCTTTAGTGATATCCTCCCCTCCGTGGGTATCCGGCTTGGAGGGATCGGGAATCCGAACGTAGCGAGTCCTTAAGATAGATGAAGGGTCACCGCACTGTCCCTCTACCACGGCAACGTGATGGGTGACTTGGGGAGAGGTAATCTCTCTCAGATCGGTTTTATGCCCAAACTGGTCGTAATCTGTAGCGACTCCCAGGGCGGCGAAGCGATCCAAGAGCTCGTTTATGGAGGAAAGCTCTATTGGATCTAACTGCTCGGCGAGTTCCGAGTTGACATGAAGATTGTTTTCGATGGCTCGAGAGGTCATCGTCGGTGCAGAAGCCGAACAGGCGGTCATAAGAAAGCCACCTAACCGGAGGGTTTGGCCGACAGCCAAAGCTCCCTTAGCAATGGTGTCGTCTTTAAAGACGGGGCGAGGCATCCTTCCTGATGGTGACGACACAGAGGAACTCTCAATGAAAGCACCAATGTCGGTGTCAAAACCGGCGGATCTTGGGTAGGGGGTCCCGAACTGTGCGTCTAGGCCGGATGGTAACATGAGACAAGGGACACGAAGTTTTACCCAGGTTCGGGCCCTCTCGATGGAGGTAAAACCCTACGTCCTGCTTGATTAATATTGATGATATGGGTAGTACAAGAGTTGATCTACCACGAGATCGAGGAGGCTAAACCCTAGAAGCTAGCCTATGGTATGATTGTTGATGTGTATGTTGTCCTACGGACTAAAACCCTCTGGTTTATATAGACACCGGAGAGGGTTAGGGTTACACAAAGTCGGTTACAATGGTAGGAGATCTTCATATCCGTATCGCCAAGCTTGCCTTCCACGCCAAGGAAAGTCCCTTCCGGACACGGGACGGAGTCTTCAATCTTGTATCTTCATAGTCCAGGAGTCCGGCTAAAGGTATAGTCCGGCTATCCGAACACCCCCTAATCCAGGACCCCCTTAGTATTCCTTTCCACACCCAGTTTGGGAATCTCGGGGACGAGATTCTTTTAAGGGGGGTAGGTCTGTCACACCCTGATTTTCATGCCACAACACTTAAGCTACTAAATCATGATAAAGTGTGGTTTGACAAAAACTTTTGCATTATTTGGCTTTTTATTTGAGTTGGTTTTCTCTCTGTGATTTTTTTTCAAGTGCTCTTTAAAGTCAACACAACTTCACCTTCTATACTTCATCTCCTTGCCCCAAACTTCTACCCAATGATCATTCCATGTGTATAGAGCAATATAGTATTTTCTTACAAAAATAATTTGGCCAAAAAGTATTTTCTAAAATTAGTTTTCCAAAAACCCCTGAATTGAGGTTTGCACTACAAGTACTTAATTTGGGGTATGAAAATTCTTTTAAAAAAGTGTATTTGACTCCTATTAGATATAGGACTACCATAAACCACAAAAATATAAATTTAAAAGTTATTTTCCTATTTTATTTATAAGATTTTTCTTTAGGCCAGAAATGGTCTTTAATAGGTTAAAATTATTTAAAAGCTTCAAAAATATTTGAGAAAAATTAGGGAAACTCAGTGGACATATATTTTCCATATATATGAGTTTCAACACATGGTCATCTTCAAAATATTGGACCAAACCTCCCAAAACCATTTCTGCACATTTTAAGGATTTGAAATATTTCTATAGGAAATATTTTCATAAAAATATAAGGAAAATCCAGCAAGTCACAAATGCATATTGTGATCACCTTGCCAAGCCTCATCTCAATTAAGGTCATTTTGGTTCATCAAAATGCCCCCAAACCCTCTTTGACCAGAATCAAATTTGAACAACTTTGTACTACCAACTTTCTCTCCTTGATCCCAACTTTTGTGAGAATATTCACATGACCAAATGAGGCTACTACACCAAGTGGTGCATCAAGGGGAAGTGATTTGCTCAACTAGATCTACACAAGTTCATTTCTGCTAATTTCGAGGGTTTGCCAAGGTTACATTAGCAAACTCTTCCAAATGAGCTCATGTTCCTTCTACCCTATCATTTTGTCATGACAAACACCCCTGCCATGTTTCACATGAAGGAAATTAGTGCAAGTACCCCAAAACCATATCAAACACCTTCTGCATTTTAACTAAAAACCCTGTTTGGGCCTCTTCCACTAATCCAAATGAGTTCTCCCCTTTACCACACCTCCTCCTAACCTCCCTCTACCTCTGGCATCTTCACCCACTGGTCACCCAATGCATCCAAGGCCAAGATCCCTTCCTTAGCCCCCACCAAAAACTACTGGACATGCAAGGGTGCGCCCACAAGCATAGAAAATGGCCTGGACAGCCATATGGGCACTCTCGAGCGCGCTACAGTGCTCTCCCGCACTGTAGCCGCCCCCTGCCAACCACCTCCGGCCACCTCAGGCCTCCCCAGCGCGCCCGACGAGGTGCCTCGGCGTCTGCGTCACGCTAAACCCCTGTCCCCTCCTCCTTCTCCCTCCTGCTGCCCTTGCTCGCACACGCGCCGGCCGCCCGAGAGCTCCATTGAGCGGCCTCACACGCAAGGCATCTCTGGCCTTACCCCGCTCTCTCCCTTAGCTCCCCTCGGCGTAGTCCACGCCCAGCAACACCCCAGACACGGCGCCAGCTCCTTCCGAGCCCTGTGGCGACGAGCAGGAGCCCGCCGACACACGGGTCCATGGCACCCCGCCGTTAGCCTATTTAAGGGCCTACCCGAGCCCTACTCTCCTCACCACTTGCTCTCTCACTCCCCAAATCACCCCCTATGCCACCCGCTCCTCTCCAGAAGCTCTCGAGGTCGAGCTCCACCGCGGCGGCTCGCCGTCGTCCGCACGGTAGAAGCTCTCCCCGCTGCTCCTAAGCCCCGATTTGGAACCCCCGCACTCCACTAACCGTTCCCCCTCTTTTCTGCCCGTTTTGCATTCGGAAATGGCCGGAGCCATCGACGCCCGACGCTCCTCCGCCACGAACCTCGTCACCGGCGAACCACTGCTCCCCTCCGGCCAACTAGGGCACCACCCGAAAAAGCGACAGGACGAGGAGTCCAACGGTGCCATTAGCTCGCCCCGCCATGCCCGAAAATGTCACCGGTGAGCTCGCCTGCCCTCCGTCGTAGGGTTAGGGATGACAGGCAGGCCCCGCCTGTCAGCCTCTCTTCTTCCTCGGCTCCCTCTCTCTCACTAGCGCCTAGGGCCCGCCCGTCAGGTTCAAACCTGGCGTGCGCGTGCCGCTCGGCTCGCCTGGGCAGAATCGCCTCTGGGCCTGTGCGCTGCGGCTGTTCTGGCCCAGTTGCACAATGGTCTTTTTCCTTTTCCTTTTCTATAACTTTTTCAAAAATTCCACAGGATTAAATAATAATCCAAATGCAATAATTCCAACTCCTAAATTCTTTTAATAATCCCACCTATTTATTGGTGCAGTTTTCACCCTTATCAAACCAACTTTTCTTCACTGTTCAAATTTAAATTTGAATTTGAGCATTTATGCCTGTCATTTAAAATTCCTAGCATTGTTTCTATGACTCCAAATCTAAAACTAGGAATTTTCCCTTCTTAGTTTTCACCCTAGTATTTAACAAAAATGAGTTGACATTTTTCTGAGCACTTTGATTTTTTTCTGTTTTGTTATTGCCTTATTTTTCTCGTTACTATTTAGCGACGATATATTGCGTTGCTGATGAAGGAGTTGGACCAGAAAACTTTGAAGACCCAAGACGACTTTGCTGAGCCAGGCAAGCAGCCCTTTGACCATGTCTAAGAAACCCTTTTTATGCATGTCATATGGCACTTTTATTGCTTGCATCGAAGTCATGATAATGTGGTGACAACTTAAGGTGGTTTGCCTCCATTGCTTTTACCGTTGACACTTGCATGATGCATGACCCGACCTTTCTATGAGCGTTATGCGAGTGGGTGTAGTTAGGATGCTAAGTAGCTGCTACGCAAATGGGTTGGGTATATGCATGGTGATGGAAGCAATATTGTTTTCAAAAACCTTTCGAAAACCCCATCGAATGCCACATATGCCCGAGGGAGATAATGAGTTGGGTAACCACTTGATGACGAAGTGGTGTACCGAGGCAAGTGTGTGTGTGTGTGTGTGTGTGTGTTGTTTTCAAAATGGATTGGTTTAAGTTGTGACCGTTATTCCAACCTTACATGCGCAACCACTCTACCCTTATATGGGAAAGGGCATTATTGATTACCTAAGTCGATACTAGCTTGGAGCCCGCATTACTAGTGACGAGAGAGTTGTTGTTGCGCTCTCTCAGGACGGGGTCGTGCCAGGTAGGGCAGCCATGACTGTTTTCACAGGGCACCGGACACACCGTTGGTACCCCATGCTTGTGGTATGTGATGAATATGGGAGCGAGGCTCCACAATTTTAAGATGTGAAATGTTGGGCACAGGGGTTACTACCAATCGAGTGGACTCTATGTTAGTGTCGTCTAGGGAAAGATAGTGATTGGGTGCTTACCCCGGGTACTTGAGGTACCACGGGTCGTGGATGACACGGAAGTTCCCCGGATCTTGTTGGTAAAATGTGCAACCTCTGCAGAGTGTAAAACTATTCGAATAGCAGTGTCCACGGTCAAGATAGTTGGGTAACCGCTCTTGGGCTATGTCCACATGTTTGCAAACCAGTGTGTGTGTTTGGATATGTGGGGAGAACTACTTGGGTCAAGTCAAAGGACTTGACATGATTGAGTTGGGTTGATGCCCACTCTATTTATGTTGATATCTGTAACCTGTCCTCATGGTTAACTGAATTCTCCTGATGCATGTCTTACAAGTTGTTGAACATGTCTTTGCACTCAAAACTAGCTTTCTGCGAAAATTTACCTATGTCATGCATTGTTGTATCTTGAACCAAAACATGGGTTGCTTGCGAGTACATTCAAAGTACTCATTGGCTTGCCACTGGTTATTTTATTGGCTAGGCATGAAAGAACATGATATGATGAAGAATACTTCGGTGACAAACATGCGAGCTAGGACGCTTCCCAGTCAGAATGCCTATAGGGTTAAGGCAGATGGCATGGTTCCAAGTTATCGACGAAGATTTCCGCTGCTAAGTTATACTAAAGACTTGACCATAATGGTCATGGTTTATGTAAGATGGTATGTATGGATGTAAGACTCTTCTTATACAGCTTCTGTGTGTTCAGTGAGCATTGATCTCTGGGATCACAGTACACGTGCCTTCGGTGATCACGACTTATGAGTTGGGGTCCCCTCAAATTTGCGCAGCTGAAACCAAAGTAAATCAGTTATTGGTCACGAGCTGGCAGTGGAGGAGTGAGACGATCTTGAAAGTCTTCGGCAGAAAACCCTTGATCAATATACTCATAGAGTTCTTTAAGATCTGAGTTGCTCAATTGCTTCTTGGAGAAGAACTTCCAAAGCAATTTCCATAGGTGCTTCTTATTTTCTGCCGTGATCATGTGCACAAGTTTTGTTCGGTTGTTGATTGCATTCAGTTCGGCAGCCAAGTGTTCTTTCTCTTGGCGATCCTCAGCCATATGCTTCAGCAGTAGTTGTTGAGTGTGCAAGCTCACTTCAAGATGTGAAGGAGGTTGAGTATTCGGTTTTGTATCACGTCGAGGTAGTCGTGGCCCGTCGAATGTAATATGATAATCAGGAGGGCTTGACACTAGTGCTTTCCCCGAAGAAAAATCTTGCATAACTTTTAGAGTATCACGCACAGGAGGAATCAAAGCTTTTATGACTGATTTTGGCTAAATATTTGGTGTGCATGTGATAACCCACAAGTATAGGGGATCAATTGTAGCCTCTTTTGATAAGTAAGAGTGTCGAACCCAACGAGGAGCTAAAGGTAGAACAAATATTCCCTCAAGTTCTATCGACCACCGATAGAACTCTACGCACGCTTAACGTTCGCTTTACCTAAAACAAGTGTGAAACTAGAAGTACTTTGTAGGTGTTGTTGGATAGGTTTGCAAGATAATAAAGAGCGCTAAATAAAAAGTAGGGGCTGTTTAGATGAAGACACAACTAAGTTAGTTTTAATAGAGAGCTTGTTGTCACACAAGAAAGTTATTTGTCCCTAGGCAATCGGTAACTAAACCGGTAATCATTATTGCAATTTTATTTGACGGAGAGGCATAAGCTAACAAACTTTCTCTTCTTGGATCATATGCACTTATGATTGGAACTCTAGCAAGCATCCGCAACTACTAAAGATCATTAAGGTAAAATCCAACCATAACATTAAAGTATCAAGTCCTCTTCATTCCCATACACAAACAACCTACTTACTCGGGTATGTGCTTCAGTCACTCACGCTACCCACCATAAGATAATCATGAACATATTGCAAACCCTACAGCGGGGATCCCTCACGCTTGCGCGACACGGAGAGCACCATAGGCCAGCACCGATAATAAAACATGCAACTCAAACCAACCACGATCATCAATTAACCCACAGGACAAAATAGATCTACTCAAACATCACAGGATAGCCATACATCATTGGGAAATAATATATAGCGTTGAGCACCATGTTTAAGTAGAGATTACATCGGATAAAAGAGTGGTTACACCGCTGCATAGAGGGGGGAAGAGTTGGTGATGACGGCGGTAAAGTTGTTGGTTTAGATCGTTGTTGCGATGATGGCCCCGGCGGCGTTTCGGCGCCACCGGGAGAGAGGGGGAGAGAGCCCCCCTTCTTCTTCTTCTTCCTTGACCTTCTCCCTAGATGGGAGAAGGGTTTCGCCTCTGGTCCTTGGTCTCCATGGCATGGGAGGGGCGAGAGCCCCTCCGAGATTGGATCTGTCTCTCTCTGTTTCTGCGTTTTCAGATCTGGCCTTTCACTATTTCTTTTATTCCCGGAGATCCGTAACTCCGATTGGATTGAAATTTGAACACGATTTTTATCCGAATATTAGCTTTCTTGCGGCGAAAGAAGGGCACCAACCGCCTTATGGGGTTTCCACAAGGGTCAGGGGCGCGCCCCCCTGCCTCGTGCCCCCCTCGGGCATCGTCTCGTGTTGATTCCACTTCCCAAAATTCACATATATTCCAAAAAAATCTCCGTCAGTTTTTATCCCGTTTGGCCTCCGTTTGATATGGATTTTCTGTGAAACAAAAGAACATGCAACAAACACGAACTGGCACTGGGCACTGGATCAATATGTTAGTCCCGAAAATAGTATAAAAAGTTGCCAAAAGTATATGAAAGTTGTATAATATTGGCATGGAACAATCAAAAATTATAGATATGATAGAGACGTATCAACATGGCATAGTCAACCACTTTCTGAATTCATGGTGCAAATACTTTAATAGTTTTCGGGCGCTGAGCAGAATCCATCAGTATGCGTAAGAACATGTCTTCGAAATCAAAGATGTATCCTTGGGAGATGGCATGAATAGTGTTTCTAAGAACATCAGATATAGCATTTTTTGCATTCATTCCAACCAGAGGGCAAAAGGAATAGGTGAGAATATGATAGAAGGTCTGATTGTCAAAGGTCAAGTGCTCGGGCAAGGGAGGACCATTGTAATCATGAATTTTATCTTGATCCATTGTGCATCGAAAATCTTCATCGGAAATTGCATCAATGTTCTGAACTCGAATTTCCATCTTGCCATGCTCGAACCGAGGGAAATAAAAGTGAGAGACAAAGTCCATTGCAGAGCACTTTATGCGTTTCCCTTCGGTCATCCATTCCATTATCCACTTTGTGCTATCAGATTCTTCACCAGAGATGTACAGAGTGCCATAGAATTGAAGGATTATCTCTCTGTTCCATGGATGCTAGAATGCAAAGACATGCGTGAGGCCAAAATCTTCGATGTCTTGCAATACTTGATTAAAGAAGCCAAATGTTCTTCATCGCCATAAAATCCGGAAACTCATGAGGAAAAATCTTTCAGCTGTCGTAGAGGATTCGCGAATAATATGAAGCATGTTCTTTAGTCCAGAACCGAGGGGATGCAGACGTGCGAGGTTTGCTGTATGGACTTTCTTGAAAGAAAACATGATGAGTGTTCCGATTGAAAGTGGCCCTTTAACGCTAAAGGCTGTTGAGAATATGGACAGTTGCTCACAAGGATATGGATATTTGAGCTCATCTTCAACGGAAATGACAGAGTCTGGATGATGAGCAAAGTCTGGCTTTGCTCTAGAAGGACCAACATCTGAATTTCTTCTCGCTATGTCGAGGGAAATACGCAATGAAGAGGGAGCAGACACTTTATCAGGCACTGAAGCTTTATCAGGCACTATGGTTAGATGAGGATCTTCTTCAACATGTGGTTGAGGTGCAGGAGGAGGAACCGAGTCATTTGGTTCGACAAGGGCTGGTGAAGCTTGGCGCTCAGACTGTGAAATTTCACCTTGTTCTGATACGTGTTGCTGAGAAGGATTTGCTTCATGAGCATGGGAGGACACAGACACTGTCTTAGTTGGCCTTGGCGAAGTAGATGCATTTGCAACCGGTTCATGAATTGGCGAAGGAATTACTCGTTCAGGAGAATTTTCTTTCTGTGTCTTAGCACCAGGAGGAGGAGCATTCTTCTTTGCTATTTTCTTCTTCTTTTGCGTCGGCTGATCAATGTGCCCTTTGACAAGATCATTGTAGCCAGTGGCTTGAGCTTGATGATCAAGGTAGATCTTGCGAACAATTTGGTCCACATCAGAATGAAATCCTAATATTCTGTTCCGAAGGATAGTCAAGGCATGATTGACATCCACATAAGATTCTTCAAGTTTCTTGATGACAAACTTGGATGTTGCAACCCTCGTCGATTTGTCAAGCTCATTTAGCTGCGCAGTGAGGTCATTGATCTCAACTGAATCATCTCTCATGTCTCAAACAAGATCAGATGCTTGAGCAATCACTTCAGAGGGAATGGGCAAAGATGCCACTTCTCCATCAAATAGATCCTCCACAAATTTGTCAAGCTGCTCCATGATGAACACTTGATTGAAGTAGTGAGGTGCATCAGAATCGTCATGAGTCTGTGTAGCACGGGCAGTCTATGCTACATTTTTCTCGGTCGGAGGCATACAAGCCAATGGTTGAGTCAAATTTGGAGCAAATTTAGCAGCCTTTTCTTTCACAACCTCAGCTCTTGGAGCATTCTGCTCGGCAGAAGGAGCTTTGATTTGCTTCACCTTGGGCTTCGGAATTTTCTTTCCTGGCTTAGTTGTGCTTACAGGTGCATCAACAACTAAGTCTTGCAAATTAATCGCCTCAGGATGAGGAGTCATATTCACATGGTCTACCATTGTGACAGTGGTATGAGGTGTTTTTCTCTTCAATGAAATATTCTTCGGAGGTGCTATCGAAACTGCACTTGATCAGGCAGAATGGTGGATGTAGTGATGTTCACTTGCTTGAAAAGAGTTGCTTCAACTTCTTCCCATGTAAGAGGGGGATCATCTTGATCGGAGGAATCACTTTCATCATTTGTAACAACTGGTTTGTCTGGCCTTCTCTTCGGCGCGCTATTTTTCTTCAGAGTAGTAGATCCGGGATCATGTTTGTGCTTTGAAAGGCGTTCTACTTTTCCATCAGCCTTTTTGTTTTTTTGACGTCTGATTTGATAAGACGATGATTTTCTTCTTCTCTGACCCTTTCCTTTTCTGCCATCTTGGCTCTCTTTTCTGCATTCTTCAGGCTCTTGGCCAACTCATCTGGATATGATTCGGGAGTTTTGAGAGACGACTCATGTGCATCCGATGGAGGTGGGAGTCTTTCCTTGGGATCACTTGCACGTACAAGGCCAATTTCACGACAGTCACCCCATGGAGGATGGAAAGCAAAGTTCTTGGCAAACCGAGGATGAATCATGGAACCACTTCCGCACCCAATGGCGTCGAATCCTTTGCATATGCTTTCTTCTCTGTGTCGAGAATCTTCTCCAGGAACTGTGTTGTAATTTTCATGAGAGATATACTGAGCTGAATTTGTGAAAGGTTGCCTACACCTTTCCTTTTCTTCGGAGCATTTTCTTCTTGTTGAACATGCTTTTTCTCATGCCTTTTCCTTTTGATGGTGGATCATCCTACCATTGGGCCCTTTGCATTTGGTGCCTTAGATCGACCATGCTCATTGGTCGAGCAGAATCCTCAACAGAATGCATACACCTGTGAATTAGGATAGATACGAGGGAAAATGGGGACAGGGTTACAAATGCTCACAGCGAATATTTTTCCGAACGAAAACATTTTGAGCAAGAATTAGATGCAGACTTTGAGATATGTTTCAAAAGAAGGAAACATATAGAATGAGCTAGTAGGTCTGAAGAGTATACTAGACAACGAACTAGGCATTCCATCTGAGCGAAAGAGAACACAAACCCTAGATCTGAAGTGATTCGGATGCGAGGGACAACTACAAACCACATCCACACTAGTACCGGTAAAAACCTAGATCTAAGATATGCGGTAATATCGGAAGAAAATAACCATGGACGAACTCGAATTGAGAAAGATGGAGGTTCGAGTTCGAACCACATGTAGCGGGGAGGAAGATGTCCCACAACGGCGTGGAAGGACTCTGGTGACCACTTTTCGGCAGTGAAGCAGCGAAGAGGTCGTCGGCGTCGAGCTCAAGGTGGAGCGTTGTGGCGAGGGTTTCGGTGAGGGAGAGGCGAGGAGAAAGGAAATGAACTAGAAGAAGGGGGTGTGCAGTTTTTATATGCGAATGGAAATAACCGCACGCAGTGGGTTTAGGTCTAACAGCCCCTATTTAGATACTGTTGCAATTCAATGGACACGATGGAGTGGTAGTTGATGTATTGCACGTGGCAACCGCCATAAAGATCGTTGTCCTGACTTGGGCGGGAAACCCCAAATTTTGGACAGCTTCGCTAAAACAGATTAATGTTCAGACCAAATCTTAATCGTGGTCAAGGACACCACATAAAGTTTCTTTCCAGGTAAAATTGAGCATTTGTAACAGAATATATAGACTAGAAGAGATAGAAATAGAGAGATAACAGGGTCCAAGGCATTTCACTTGGGCAGAAAAAACAAACACTTGAGCAAATAGTTATGAGGGAAATGCATTCAGACGAACATGAAAACTTTCGATCGCAAAGAAACTCAACGAAAGAGAATTGTGGTGGCATGACCCACCATATAAGAAATGTATGACCCCGAGCGTCGCACAATTATCGTGGCACCCGGTTAGTCTAGTACTTCATTAATATATTCACTCTTAGAAAGAAAATTTCACTTTGTTGAAATTTTCAAACTCTTCGAGTGTTATGCACCCATTCCTTCTAATATTCGGAAGTGTTAGCACGGGTGCCGAGTCCAGCTTACTACACATTTGTGAAGTCTAGGATATTTAGCTCACACGTAACGCACATAATCTTTTCTTGTCGAGAGCGTGGGTGAAGATATCAGCAAGATTATCTTCGGTCTTGACATGATTGATGACGATATCTTCTCGAGCAACATGATCACGAATAAAATGATGTATGATAGCAGTATGCTTCATGCGAGAATGCTGACAATTTTGATGGCACTTTCATTATTGCAATATAGAGGGATATGCTTGACCTTGATGCCATAATCCTTCAGAGTCTGCTTCATCGACAGTAATTGAGTGCAACAAGCGTCAGCAACAATATATTTGGCCTCGGCCGTGGAAAGAGATACACAATTCTGCTTCCTTGATGACCAATAGACCAATGATCTGCCGTGGAAATGACATGTCCCTGAAGTAGATGTCCTGTCAACCAAGTCACCAGGCCAATCCGAGTTTGAATATCCAACAAGATCAAACTGTTCTCCCTTAGGATACCATAAACCTAAGGTGGGGGTGTGAGCAAAATATCTCAGAATGCGCTTGACCGCTTGGTGATGTGATTCTTTCGGTGCAGCTTGATAGTAGGCACACATGCAAACACTCAACATAATGTCAGGTCTGGATGCACATAGATACAGAAGAGAACCAATCATCGAATGATAAGCTTTCTGATCCTAATCCTTACCATACAACATCTGCATCCACCTTACCATTCATGGGCATAGGAGTTTAATCGTCCTTCGTTTTGGAATCTTGCATTTTTAACTTTTCCAGGCATTCTTTCAGATATTTCTCCTGAGAGATGAAAATGCCATTTTCCCATTGACGAATTTGTAGTCCGAGAAAGAACTTAAGTTCACCCATAATAGACATTTAATATTTATCGGACATCATTTTCCCAAACTCCAAACTGCAAGCATTGTTAGTACAGCAAAAAATAGTATCATCCACATAGATTTGACATACAAATAGATCATTATCAACAGCATGAGTGGAAAGTGTGGGATCACTGGATCCTAGCTTGAACCCTTTGTCGAGCAAAAACTTCTTCAGTATGTCATGCCAAGCTCGAGGGGCTTGCTTCATCCCATATAAAGCTTTCTTCAACGTAAAAACTTTGTTAGGAAACTCAGGGTATTAAAAGCCATGTGGCTGTCTAACATAAACTTCCTCATCAAATTCACCATTGAGGAAAGCACTTTTCACATCCATTTGATAAAGCAAGATATCATCATTGTAATTTGCATAATCGAGAAGAATACGAATTGCCTTAAGGCATGCAACAGGAGCATATGTTTCACCGAAATCAATACCTTCTACCTGTGTGTACCCTTGACCAAAAAGTCGTGCTTTTTTTGTACCACAATGCCATTTTCATCTTGCTTATTGCGACCATTTTGTGTCGATGATACTATGCTTCTTGGGATTCGGTTTGTCAACCAGTTCCCATACATCATTCAGTTCAAATTGCACCAACTCCTCTTGCATTGCATTCATCCAATCTGGATCATTCAGGGCTTCTTCATACTTGGTAGGTTCTGCCAATGAGACAAAGGAGAAACTGCCACAGTAGTTAGCCGAACGAGTGCGTGAGCGAGTTGTGGGTCGATGACCTGGATTCTCAATTTCATTGAGATTAAGTGAAGAATCAACTCAATTTGCCACTCGTGGATGAGGATTTTCATCTTGCTGATCATCATCATTTTCATCAACATCATCATTTGTATCATCATTTCCTTCAGGATTGCCATTTTGATTTTGATTTCCATTTCCATTTGGAGGACCATTAGCTTCAGCGGTGGCTTGATGAGTTCTGCTTCTAGTCATTGGAGCATCATCATCGAAGGATTTAGGTTCATTTCCTTCAACAGGCTTGACGCTCCCAATGGCCATTTTCCGAATAGCATCTGTAATTAGAGGTTCACCTATCACATTTGGTAGGTGCTCCTTTCGGGAGTCGTTAGATTCATCAAACCACACAATTACCATTTCCATAACTTTCCCATGGTGAGAGTTATAGACGTGATAAGTATGCGAGTTTGAGCCATAACCGAGAACAAAACCTTCATGTGCCTTAGGTGCAAACTTGGAAGAATGATTCATATCAAGAATATAGCAAGGTGCACCAAAAACACGAAGATAAGAAACATTCGGTTTCTTGCCAGTGATAAGCTCATATGGAGTTTTCTTAAGGAACTTGTGAAGATAAACATGATTGATAAGATGACAAGCAGTGTTAATAGCATCAGCCCAGAAGTGAATGGGAGTTTTGTACTCACTGAGCATAGTTCTTGCCATTTCAATGAGAGTTCTGTTCTTTCGTTCAACAAATCCATTCTGTTGGGAAGTGTATGCAGCAAAGAACTCATGAGTAATACCATGTTCATCGAGAAATTCAGCAATATGAGTATTTTTGAACTCGGTTCCATTGTCACTTCTAACATGCTTAATTCGCACATCATATTCATTCTAGCCCTTCTTAGCAAAACTTCTGAAGATATCTTGGGTGCAGGTCTTGTCTTCGAGAAAGAATACCCAAGTGTATCGAGAGAAATCATCAACAATAACCAGGCCATAATGATTGCCACCTGTCGTGGTTCACCACGATCACCTATGGGGCCATCGGCCCCTTTCTGATTTGGCAAGGGGGAAGGGCGTGTTGCACAAAGAGCGGAGACCATAAGGCAGCATGACAGCGGTGACTCAGGCAGTTTTCACCCAGGTTCGGGCCGCCGTGTGGCGTAAAAACCTACTCCTGCTTTGGTGGATTGATTAGAGGACCGTGGTGGAGACACATGATATGTCTCCAACTTATCTATAATTTTTGATTGTCCCATGCTATTATATTATCTATTTTGGATGTTTTATATGCATTTGTATGCTATTTTATATTATTTTTGGGACTAACCTATTAACCTAGAGTCTAGTGCTAGTTTCTGTTTGTTTTTAGCTTCACAGAAAAGGAATATCAAACAGAGTCCAAACGGAATAAAACTTTTGGGATGATTTTTCTTGGACCAGAAGACACTCGTAGGACTTGGAGTCTAAGTCAGAAGACCCACGAGGCGGCGACAAGCCGCAGGGTCGCGCCTCCTGGCATGTGGCCCTGTCAGGAGTCCACCGACCTACTTCTTCCTCCTATATATTCTCATATATTCTAGAATCACCAAAAAGAGCCACAAAAATACTTTTCTGCCACCGCAACCTTCTGTTCCTGTGAGATCCCATCTTTGGGCCTTTTCCGGCATCCTACCGGAGGGGGATTCGATCACGGATGGCATCTACATCAACTTTATTGCCCTTCCGATGAAGTGTGAATAGTTTACCACAGACCTACGGGTCCATTGCTAGTATATAGATGGCTTATTCTCCATCTTTGATTCTCAATACCTTGTTCTCCTCGATGTTCTTGGAGATCTATCCGATGTAATCTTCTTTTGAGGTGTGTTTGTCGAAATCCGATGAATTGTGGATTTATGATCATCTTATCTATGAATATTATTTGAATCTTCTCTGAATTCTCATATGCATGATTTGATATCTTTATATTTCTCTTTGAATTATCGGTTTGGTTTGGCTAACTACATTGGTTTGTCTTGCAATGGGAGAGGTGCTTAGCTTTGGGTTCAATCTTGCGTGATTTAACCCATTGACGAAGTATGGGTAGCGAGGCACATATTGAATTGTTGCCATCAAGGATAAAAAGATGGGGTTTTCATCATATTTCTTCAGTTTATTCATCTACATCATGTCATCTTACTTAAGGCGTTACTCTGTTCTCTTGAACTTAATACTCTAGATGCAGGTAGGAGTCGGTCGATGTGTGGAGTAATAGTAGCAGATGCAGGCAGGAGTCGGTCTAATTGACACGGACGTGATGCCTATATTGCATAATCACTGCCTTGGATATCGTCATAACTTTGTGCTTTTCTATCAATTGCTCGACAGTAATTTGTTCACTCACCGTATTATTTGCCTTCATGAGAGAAGCCTCTAGTGAAATCTATGGCCCCCGGGTCTATTTTCCATCATATTAGTTTCCGATTTACTATTCTTGCAATCTTTTATTTTCAGATCTATAAACCCAAAAATATTTTATCTTTTGTTTATAGTTCTATTTATCTCTATCATATCTCACCTTTGCAAGTGACCATGAAGGGATTGACAACCCCTTTATCGCGTTAGGTGCAAGTGTTTGATTGTTTGTGCAGGTGCATCTATTGGGGACTTGCACATTTCTCCTACTGGATTGATACCTTGGTTCTTAACTGAGGTGAATACCGTCGGTGCACAAAAGTAGGGGCTCTCCTTTTGACCCCTTCACTTGTGCACGGCAGTCGGAACCACGCTCTGCGGCCACACTTAGCAGGGAAGAGGAGGGAAGCAAGAGAGAAGCCAAAGCACAAGACAAACAAGACGACACCAAGACTAGAAGCACAGGAGGGCAAGAGGGCAAGGTGGACTCCCTCGGCAAGATCCTTGCCAAGGTAGCCTCCGCAGCTCCAGCAAGGGCCTTGCCGGGGCAACTTGCCCAACACCAGCAGAGCGAGCCACCCTTGATCCCACATGCTCCAACCCAATCAACTACATTGGATCCAAGGCTCGGGATGCGCCTCTGTGGTGACATGCAAATCTTTGTCAAGATCTTAAACATATGAGTTCAGATGAGGACCAGAAGACGGCGACCCTCGGTAGGATCCTAGCCGAGGAAATCCACAAGACCCCCGGCAAGACTCTTGCCGGGGACGACAGCAACTCCACGGCAAGACCCTTGCCGGGCCCCCGACAAGACCCTTGCCGAGGACGCCAGCGGGGCCACTGCCAGGCCCGCACCAGCCAAGACTCTGCCGCCGTTCGCATGCAGCTACCAGCCCAACCAGCTGGGTAGGAACCTGCGTGGCAACATGCAGCTTCCAGGCCAAATCAGCAAGCACCTGCATGGTGGCATGCAGATCTTCATGAAGGCCCTACCACCGCACCACCTCAGCGGCTTGCCTGCCTACATGGCGCTGCATGCATCGCTAGCCTGGGCTCGTGTCGAACTGAGGCGGAGCGGCGACGGACGGGACGGGCCTCGTTCCCGTTCCCGATAAAGCTAATGGACACCTACATAGCGCATTTAATGCGCCTTGTCCCGTAATGCCGTGTGATAAGCTCGCGCACTATAGGCCTTTCCACCTCCTGTGTGCCACTGTGGAAACCCCTTTTTCCTATAGAAGGAGGCCTGAGGCGACCAGGAGAGGGATTCGGCTTTTTGGAACGGCACAACCACCGTAGCTAGTTCAAAAAGCTCAAGAACAATCAATACATCCACCAAAGCAGGACTAGGGTTTTACGCATCCTCGCGGCCCGAACCTAGGTAAATGATTTGTGTGCTTGCTCCTAAACCTGCTCTTCTCATGACCCCGCACCCGCCGACCATTGAAGGGATCCCAGTGATCCCATAGGTGTCGTTCCCACCGACATCTCTGGCGCGCCAGGTAGGGGCGCAGTTGTGAGAATCTGGTTTAGCGGCCGGCTTAGTAGTTTCTCATGGCCACGACTTCCAGAGAAGAAGACAGCCAAGAGAACGATGCCGCCTACAAGCGCGAAGGACGCCGGTGCGGCGACAGGAAAGCTAAGTCATACGAAACCTTAATCAATTTCCTTTTTATATATGAGGTTATTGTCCTTGAAGGTCCTGCCCTATGTATGAAAGCATGCATGCAAATTGGCTTTCCGCAATTGGCAACACCCTTGTTCTGTTTCGAGTCCGATCAACAGCTCAAGCGGCCGCCTCGAGAGTGGCAGGGTAGCCTTCCACAATTGGCAACACTCTCGATTCTGACTCGAGTCAAGCTCGATAGTTCGAGCGGCTGCATTGAGAGTGGTAAGGTGGCTCGCTCGGCAGCAAGCACACTCGGCAGGCCATTGGGGATCCATCCTCAAGGTGCAGCCCCGGGTTTACGTGCTGGGAAGACTATCCGTTTAACGTACGGTAAACATACAAAGGAAAGATCGAACAGGAAGATAACATGCATCGTACCAAAAGTGTTGCAGAGTTATATTACTTCAATTGTTGTTGCGGTTCTAACTAAAGATAAAAACTGTCTTGGTCATGAACCTGAACGGCAGTAGGAGACAGGGTGCCTAATCTCGGCGCTGGCCCTCTATCCTCTCGATTTCACGGATGCGGCTGATGATGGGCCTGATATGCTCCTTGAGCGCCGTGAGGTCCACACCCGCCGGCAAGCTGTCCAGCGCGGCGTCGAAGTCGAGGTTGGGGTTCCAGTATGCCATCTTGGTGAGAACCTTGGTCATGGCACCTTGGAAAAGCCTCCGGGACTCCTTGGCCAGGGAGGCCGCCCGGTTGGAGTGGAGCTGCTCTAGGGCCCCAAGGACGTCCTCGAAGAAGATGGTCAGCTTGGCGTTGGGACTTGCGTTGCACTCCGGGGTATACCTCACATTTGGCATCTCCATGGTAGCCAGCTGCATGGTGATCCTGCCGGCGACGCCTTCGAGACGCCCGATCCAGCAGTTCTCGCCTTCCACAAAATCCTCGTGGTTGGAGGCTTCATTCTTCCGCAGCTGCTTCTCGGTCTCCAGGTCCCTGACAGGGCCTCCTCCCGGGCTTTGCCCTCCAACAGCATCCCCTCGAGACCCTCCAGCTTCAGCTTGAGGTCTTTGATGGAGTTGTTGGCTTCGGAGAGCTGCCCGGCCATGTCGAGGATTGTGCCCTGCGCCTCAACCAGGGCACAATTGAGCATGTCCTTCTCCTTGGACAGCTTCAGGACCTGATCCTTCAGCTCGTCCTGCTCCACCTCTAGCTCCTTCACCTTGTTGGCGTGAACCAAAGCCCGGGCATCGAGCGCCTCCTTGTGCCTTTGCTCCAGCTCCTGGGTCCGCTGCACGACAAGCTTTTCCACCTCCTCGTCCTTGCCGCGGAGTGTTGCGGCCAACTTCTCCTCACATGCGGCAAGATCCTCCTCCTGGGAGTTCAGCGTGGCCTGATGCTGGGCTCGATCGGCCTGGGCTGCGGCGGCCAGGTTCTTTGCCATCTCCTCGGCCTTCTCGATGTCGGCCCGCTCCATGGTGAGCTCCACCTCGCGCCTGGCCAGCACGCCCTGGGCGGCCTTCAGCTCCTCACAGGCTTGGCGGTAACAAGTCTGTGCCTCGGCGACGCGTCCCTTGAGGTCCGCCTCCGCCTTGTCCACCGTTGCCATCCTGGACTTGGCCTTGTCCAGGCGGGTGCAGTGGAGCGCCTGGAGCTTTCGAAAGCTGGCGCCCATGGCCTGGAGAAGCCGCTCCTCCTGAGAACCGTTACTGCCGGTGCCTGGCTCGTCGACGACCTCGAGCCCGGTGGCGGCGAGCACCTCCTCCTCGAACACCTCTCCCTCGATGGGCACCCTGGAGCTTGACGCCCCTGGAAGGTGGACGAAAAGGTCGTCGCTCACCCTCAGGTACCTGCCAGAGCCAAAGGCAGCGGAGGTGGAAGGCTGGTCATCAGCCACCTCCTCCTCGGCAACGGGCTCACTAGCCCCCCGGCACGTCCCTTGTCGGCCTCCTTGGTAGTAGCCTTGCCGGGCTCCCCGGCAGGCCCCTTGGCGGCGCCCTCGGCAGCGCCCTTGGCGGCCGCCTCAGCGGCGATCTTCTCGGCCGCCGCCGATGCATCCTTGGCGACATCCTCGATGACGGTGTTCAGGTCCTCCCGGTCCGCCAGGAGAGGATCTGGATAAAGGGAAGGGGGTGAAGTGAAGCCAAGACCAAGATTCAAGAAAAAGAAAAGGGATGGAAGGCGAATGGCTTACCCATGCCAGGCTAGGAAGACGAGGCCCCCTCCCTGCCAACATCAGGCGCCGAGGTGCGGCCACTGGTGCCCAAGCTTGCCTCCTCCTCCGTGTGCATGGGCAAGGTGCTTGGCGCCCTTGCCGGGGACGCCCCTCGGGCCGGCGTGGTTGACGGGGCGGCATGTTGGGGGTAGCCCTCAGTGGCTCCTCCTGCTGCTGTCCTCCTCCCGCGGTCACGGCAAGGTCAGCACCAAGGATCATGCCCTTCGCACACGACGACGAGGGGCGAGTGGCGAACATACGCTGGGGGCTGCTCTTGGGGCTACTGTCTGGGCTACTCACCACCACCAGTGGCGCCTTAGAGGTGCCCGCTGGGGGCTGGCCGCCCGCCGAAGACCTGGCCCTCTTCACCCTCTGGGCCAGCGTCTCTGCATCCCTGCCGAGACGAAAACAAGTCAAGATAAGAAGCACAGTTAGAAGAGCCGGAGATGATGAAAGGAAATGGCACTTACTCGTCCTCCACCTCCTCTTCTGCTGCCTTCCTCTTCCTCCTCGGGCTGAGAGACCCGAGGTCAAAGAAGACCTCCGTGTCGTCGCCTGTGGGGGGAGGGGAAGCGGGTGGAGGAGGGGAAGCAGGCGGAGTTGGGGAACGCTTGGACGAAGAAGAGGCAGATGCTTTCTTCTTCGCCACCGCAGCCTTCACCAACTTCTTCGCCGCCACGGCCCTTGTTTGGCGCGCGGACATCTCCTGGGCAAGCCGGGGTTGTGCGGCCCTGCTGGGCCGAACCGGCTCGCCAGAGCTGGCCCGCCGCAGGACTCGCCCTTTCCCCGCGGCTGGGGGCTCGATAGCTTCAGCTTCCTCCTCGGACGACTCATCATCATCATCCTCGACAAGAGGGGCCCCGGTGCGGGCGCTGCTGGCCTCCCCACCAGACTCCGCCCACTGGGTGAGTTCCTTCTCCTCTGCAGCCACCGCGGCCTTGTCCTCCACACCGTCGGTGCTGCCGGCCTCCTTGGCAAGCTCCGCCTCCGCCGCCCTAGCGGCAATGTAGTCCAGCTCCACCTGGGTGGTGTCCTGGACGAGTCGTGGCTCGTCGCGGACGTACTTCTCCTCCAGACTATCGAAGAACTCCTGCACCTGCTCCTCCGGAAGCTCGGCCCACGGGGCCATGCACATTGTAGTCCGGCATCATGGCGATGATGTCATTCCGGCGTGAGTTATTCCTCAGCAGGACCACCCCTGCCGGCAACCCAAACAAGGGCCCCTTGGTGACCTTGCCAGCCTTCGCGGCCTTGCCATCTCGGC
The DNA here is from genome assembly GCF_002162155.2 of Triticum dicoccoides. NCBI lineage: Eukaryota > Viridiplantae > Streptophyta > Magnoliopsida > Poales > Poaceae > Triticum > Triticum dicoccoides. Next base: position 232,273,223 of record NC_041380.1, on the reverse strand, counting down.
CCACGTCAAGCTGGAAGAGCTGCTGGCAGAAGTGAGTGTGCGCCAGCACCGTGGAGTTGTGGTCGAGGCCGGGGCGAAGCTTCGTGATATCGGCCACATTTGTGAAGAGCCAGGCCCGCCTCCCCTTGTTATGAAGTGGATCAACTCGGCGGCGGATGAAATCCGCCCCGATCATCTCAAGGGTGAGCCCGGCCTCGGTGAGGCAAAGAATCCGGGTGATGGCGATCTTAAGCTTGTCGTCCTGGGCGTCGACGTCGCCCCAGTCGGGCCAGCGAACCGACGGCGCCTGGTGAACCCGACAGAACTCCTGTGGGTCGTCCTCCTCGATCCAGCACCACCGGCCCTGCCATTCTTCCCACCTCCCCTTCTGGGCGCCCTCTGGGTACGCCCCTTTGGACCTCAGGATCCAGGCGACGCAACCAAAGATGGCGCCTCCCCCTGGATGTGAGGGTAGAAGTAATGGCGGAAAAGCACCGTGTTGGGACGACTCCGGCAAAGCCCTCACAGAGGTGGGCAGAAAGAGCCATGCATGACACAACATTTGGAGTAAAGTCCAGGAGGTGGAAGCGAAATGTGTGCATGACATCATTGAAGAAATCGGAGAAAGGGGGGCAGAGGCCACAAGAGAAGTAGTCGACAAAAAACGGGTACCGATTCGGGGCGGCCTCGACGCAGTTGGCGGAGACGACGCGCGTGGCTAGATGCCCCGTCACCTCTTCCCCGTCTTGCACCCCCATAGGGGCCTGAAGCTGTCCCGGAGCTCAAACACGTCGACCGTCGAGGGGAAGTAGGCGAGCTGCGTCCGCCGCGCCGCCAGCTCAATCTTCGGTTGCTCCATCGCTCCGGCGTCCTTGGCCATCCCTTTTCCCTTGTTGGTTTTGGGGGCCATGGCGGCTGTGAGAGGCGAGGGGCGGAGGACAGCGAAGACGCAGCGGCGGCAAGAAGGGGCAGAAGCTTGAGAAGGAAGGAGAAAGGGATGGCGGTCCGAGAATGGAAAAGGGGCAGGGGTAAAGTGAGCAGCGCGCCCGCGGTTATTCCTCTTTTTATGGGGAAGGGGCGGGCCGCCTCCTCTCCCATTAACCATGATGTACATGCAGGAACCACCCCACGCATGACCCCCACGTCACGCACGACCCTCCATGTCGCGCTTTCAATGCGGGTCTTGGGGAAGCGCAATGGATGAAAAATTACTGCGGTAAAATCCCGCCCCGACTGCCCACGCACCTTTTGGGCCTGGCCCAACAACGTGTCGCGCTTATGTGTGGCCCAGGCCCGGGGGCTCCTATCGGTGTACAAAAGTAGGGGCTCTCCTTTTCACTCCTTTACTTCTGCATGGGCAGTCGGAGCCACGCGTCGCGGCCACACTTAGCAGGGCAGAGGAGGGAAGCCAGAGAGAAGGCAAAGCACAAGACAACCAAGGCGACGCCAAGACCAGAAGCTCAGGAGGGCAAGAGGGCGAGGTGGACTCCCTTGGTAAGATCCTTGCCGACGTAGCCTCCGCAGCCCCGGCAAGGGCCTTGCCGGGGCAACTTGCCCAACACCAGCAGAGCGAGCCACCCTTGAGCCCACATACTCCAACCCAATCAACTACATTGGAGCCAAGGCTCGTGAGGCGCCTCTGTGGTGACATGCAAATCTTCGTCAAGATCACAAACATACGACTTCAGATGAGGACCAGAAGACGGCGACCCTCGGTAGGATCCTAGCCGAGGAAATCCACAAGACCCCCGGCAAGACTCTTGCCGGGGATGACAGCAACGCCATAGCAAGACCCTTGCCGAGGATGCCAGCGGGGCCACTGCCAGGCTTGCACCAGCCAAGACTCCGCGGCCGTTCGCATGCAGATGCCAGCCCAACCAGCTGGGCAGGCACCTGCGTGGCAACATGCAGCTTCCAGGCCAAATCAGCGAGCACCTGCATGGCGGCATGCATATCGTCATGAAGGCCCTACCACCGTGCCACCTCAGCTGCTTGCCTGCCTACATGGCGCTGCATGCATCGCTAGCCTGGGCGCGTGTCGAAGTGAGGCGGAGCGGCGACCGACGGGATGGGCCTCATTCTTGTCCCCAATAAAGCTAATGGACACCTACATAGCGTATTTAATGCGCCTTGTCCTGTAATGCCGTGCGATAAGCTCGCGCACTGTAGGCCTTTCCACCTCCTGTGTGCCACTGTGGCAACCCATTTTTCCTATAAAAGGAGGCCCGAGGCGACCAGGAGAGGGATTCGGCTTTTTGGAACGGCACAACCACCGTAGCTAGTTCAAAAAGCTCAAGAACACTCAATACATCCACCAAAGAAGGACTAGGGTTTTACGCATCCTCACAAGCCCGAACCTAGGTAAACGATCCGTGTGCTTCTAAACCTGCTCTTCTCACGACGCCGCGCCCGCCGACCGTAGAAGGGATCCAAGTGATCCCATAGGTGTCATTCCCACCGACAAATATTTATCTCTACTATGCTGCATCACCCTTTCCTCTTCAAGGGAAAAACCAACGCAAGCTCAAGAAGTAGCAGGAAGAATTTCTGGCGCCGTTGCCGGGGAGATCTACGTCAAGCCTACCAAGTACCCATCATAAACTCTCATCTCTTGCATTACATTATTCGCCATTCGCCTCTCGTTTTCCTCTCCGCCACTTCTAAAGTGATTCTCGAGAAGATTTGCCTTTTTATTCGCCCTTCTTTCATTCACTTTCTCGTTTGTTATCTTTGCTTGTGTTGTCGTGTGTCCTCTATTTGCTTTCATCTTCGCTTGCTAAAAATCTATGGATATGGATCCTCATCCACTTGCTAATCTTTTTAAGAGATCCAATAATGATGAACCAATTGCTAGTGAGTTGTGTGCACTAGATTATCTTTATGAGGTTTTTCTTGAAATTCGTGAATCTGAGAATTGTGATGAAGTGTTGAAAGAAGAAATTTATGAAGTGATTCATGATAGCTCCTTGAATAAAAAGCATGATTGCAATGGTGTTATTAGAAATTCTATTGATGTCAGTTGTGCTAATAATATGCAAAACCCTAAGCTTGGGGATGCTACTTTTGCTATGTCCACTACTTGTTGCAATGATCATGATTGGGGTGATTCTTCTTATAATCTTGAAAATTTATTTAAGCCCCATGATGAATATGTGATTGATAATAATGTTTGCAATAATACTGAAAGTGGGTTTGGAGGAGTGTCAACTTTAGATCCCACATATTTGGATAATGTTCAATCTTATGTAGTTTTTGATAAAAGTGGGTTTGGAAAGGTCATGAATTTATTCGATAATAACCCCACAATTTTGGAAGAGTGTCAACTTTGCATGCATGAGGATCATGTACGAAACATGGTTTAATAGCTAAATTGTTGAATTTGATTATGATCCTACGTGTAATTATTATGAGAGAGAAAAATATGGTTGTAGAAATTTCATGTTACTAAATTACCTCTCGTCATGTTGAGATTGCTATTATTTCTTTCTTCTTCCATGCATATGCTAGTTTTTGCTTGCCTTGGTAATTTGTTTGCTTATAAAATGCCTATACCAATGTGTTTGTCATGTGTTTTATGATGCTCTCTTTGTGCTTCAATTCTTGTCTTTCGTGTGAGCATCATCGAATTCTCAATGCCTAGCTAGGGGCGTTAAACAATAGCTCTTGTTGGGAGGCAGACCAATTTTATTTTTGTGTTTTTGCTAATGTTCTTGAATAAAATACACATTATTACCTCTATAGTAATTTTGTTTTTGTGTTTTAATTAGTGTTTCTTCCAAGTAAGACCTTTGGGATGGCTTACGGTGATAGTTGATTTGATCTCTGAAAAACAGAAACTTTTGCGCCCTGGAAAAAAATTCTCATTTTTAACATAAGCACGACAAAATACTGATTATCTTTGCAGAAGATTAATATACAAATTGCCCAGGTTGTCCTAATTTTTCAGAATTTTTGGAGTTACAGATTGCTACAGATTGTTCCGTTTTTGTCAGATTATGTTTGCTATGTGTTGTTTGCTTATTTTGATGAATCTATGGGTAGTATCGGGGGGTATGAACCATGGAGAAGTTGGAATATAGTAGATATTACACCAATGTAAATAAAGAATGATTTCACAACAGTACCAAAAGTGGTGATTTATTTTCTTATACTAACGGATCTCATGAGATTTTTTGTTGAGTTTTTTGTTGTGAAGCTTTCAAATTTTGGGTAAAGATTTGATGGACTATGGAATAAGGAGTGACAAGAGCCTAAGCTTGGGGATGCCCAAGGCACCCCAAGGTAATATTCAAGAAAAACCAAGAGCCTAAGCTTGGGGATGCCTTGCCTTTTAGTTTGCCACAATCATCCTTGATGTACACACCTTTTGAGAGGGACGCACATGAATCGTGATTTATTAGAATACTCTATATGCTTCACTTATATCTCTTGAGCTAGTCGATTTTGCTATAGTGCTTCACTTATATCTCTTGAGCTAGCCAATTTTGCTACAGTGCTTCACTTATATCTTTTTAGAGCACGGTGGTGGCCTTATTTTGTAGAAATTATTGAACTCTCATGCTTCACTTGTATTATTTTGAGAGTCTCTTTAAACAACATGGTAATTTTCTTTGTGTTATGAATTTAGTCCTAATATGATGGGCATCCAAGAAGGATATAATAAAAACTTTCATATAAAGTGCATTGAATACTATGATAAGTTTGATTCCTTATGATTGTTTTGAGATATAAAGATGGTGATATTAGAGTCATGCTTATGAGTAATTGTGGATTGTATAAATACTTGTGTTAGAGTTTTGATTCCCATAGCATGCACGTATGGTGAACCGTTATGTAACGAAGTTGGAGCATGATTCATTTATTGATTGTCTTCCTTATGAGTGGTGGTCGGGGACGAGCGATGGTCTTTTCCTTCCAATCTACCCCCAAGGAGCATGCACGTAGTACTTTGTTTCGATGACTAATAGATTTTTGCAATAAGTATGTGAGTTCTATATGACTAATGTTGAGTCCATGGATTATACGCACTCTCACCATTCCACCATTGCTAGACTCTCTAGTACCGCGCAACTTTCGCCGGTACCATACACCCACCATTTACCTTCCTCAAAACAACCACCATAGCTACCTATTATGGCATCTCCATAGCCATTCCAAGATATATTGTGATTCAACTTCCACTATTCCGTTTTATTATTACACAATCCTTCATTGTCATAGTGCTTTGCATGATCATGTAGTTGACATCGTATTTGTGGCAAAGCCACCATTCATACTTTTTTATACATGTCACTCTTGAGTCATTGCACATCCCGGTACACCGCCGGAGGCATTCATATAGAGTCATATTTTGTCCTAAGTATCAAGTTGTAATTCTTGAGTTGTAAGTAAATAAAAGTGTGATGATATTCATTATTAGAGAATTACCTCATGTGAGGAAAAATAAAAGAGGCCAAAGAGGCCCACAAAAAAGAGAGGCCAAAATAGCCAACAGAAAAAAGAGAGAAAAGAGAGAAGGGACAATGTTACTATCCTTTTTCCACACTTGTGCTTCAAAGTAGCACCATGATCTTCATGATAGAGAGTCTCCTACGTTGTCACTTTCATATACTAGTGGGAATTTTTCATTATAGAACTTGGCTTGTATATTCCAATAATGGGCTTCCTCAAATTGCCCTAGGTCTTCGTGAGCAAGCAAGTTGGATGCACACCCACTTAGTTTCTTTTCGAGCTTTCATAAACTTATAGCTCTAGCGCATCCGTTGCATGGCAATCCCTACTCACTCACATTGATATCTATTGATGGGCATCTCTATAGCTTATTGATACGCCTAGTTGATGTGAGACTATCTCCTTCTTTTTGTCTTCTCCACAACCACCATATTCTATTCCACCTATAGTGTTATATCCATGGCTCACGCTCATGTATTACATGAAAGTTGAAAAGGTTTGAGAACGTCAAAGGTATGAAACAATTGCTTGGCTTGTCATTGGGGTTGTGCATGATTTGAATATTTTGTGTGATGAAGATGGAGCATAGCCAGACTATATGATTTTGTAGGGATAGCTTTATTTGGCCATGTTATTTTGAGAAGACATGATTGCTTTATTAGTATGCTTGAAGTATTATCATTTTTATGTCAATATTAAACTTATGTTTTGAATCTTATTGATCTGAACATTCATGTCACGATAAAGAAAATTACTTGGATAAATATGTTAGGTAGCATTCCACATCAAAAATTCTGTTTTTATCATTTACCTACTCAAGGACGAGCGGGAATTAAGCTTGGGGATGCTTGATACGTCTCCAACGTATCTATAATTTTGATTGTTCCATGCTATTATATTATCTGTTTTGGATGTTTTATATGCATTAATATGCTATTTTATATTATTTTTGGGACTAACCTATTAACCAAGACCCCAGTGCCAGTTTCTGTTTTTCCTTGTTTTTTAGCTTCGCAGAAAAGGAATATTCAACGGAGTCCAAATGGAATAAAGCTTTTGCGATGATTTTTCTTGAACCGGAAGACACCCGTAGGACTTGGAGTCCAAGTCAGAAGACCCACGAGGCGGTGACAAGCCGCAGGGGCACGCCCTAGGGGGGGGGCTGGCTTGTGGCCCCCTGAGGAGTCCACCGACCTACTTATTCCTCCTATATATTCTCATACATTCTAGAACCACCAAAAAGCGCCACGAAAATACTTTTCCACCGCCACAACCTTCTGTTCCCATGAGATCCCATCTTGGGGCCTTTTCCGTCATCCTGCCGGAGGGGGATTCGATCACAAAGGGCATCTACATCAACTTATTGCCCTTCTGATGAAGCGTGAGTTGTTTACCACAGACCTACGGGTCCATAGCTAGTAGCTAGATGGCTTCTTATCTCTCTCTCTTTTTGATTCTCAATACCATGTTCTCCTCGATGCTCTTGGAGATCTATCCGATGTAATCTTCTTTTGCAGTGTGTTTGTCGAGATTTGATGAATTGTGGATTTATGATCAGCTTATCTATGAATATTATTTGAATCTTCTCTGAATTCTTATATGCATGATTTTATATCTTTGTATTTCTCTTTGAATTGGTTTGGACAACTAGATTGGTTTTTCTTGCAATGGGAGAGGTGCTTAGCTTTGGGTTCAATCTTGCATGATTTCACCCGGTGACAAAGTAGGGGTAGCGAGACACATATTGAATTGTTGCCATCGAGGATAAAAGGATGGGGTTTTCATCATATTGCTTGAGTTTATTCCTCTACATCATTTCATCTTACTTAAGGCGTTACTCTGTTCTCTTGAACTTAATACTCTAGATGCAGGCAGGAGTCGGTCGATGTGTGGAGTAATAGTAGTAGATGCAGGTAGGAGTCAATCTACTTGACACGGATGTGATGCCTATATTGCATAATCATTGCCTTAGATATCGTCTTAACTTTGTGCTCTTCTATCAGTTGCTCGATAGTAGTTTGTTCACCCATCGTATTATTTGCCTCCATGAGAGAAGCCTCTAGTGAAACCTATGGCCCCGGGGTCTATGTTCCATCATATTAGTTTCCAATTTACTATTCTTGCAATCTTTTATTTTCAGATCTATAAACCTAGAACCCAAAAATATTTTATCTTTCGTTTAGTTCTATTTATCTCTATGAGATCTCACCTTTGCAAATGACCGTGAAGGGATTGACAATCCCTTTATCGCGTTGGGTGCAAGTGTTTGATTGTTTGTGTAGGTGCATCTATTGGGGACTTGCGTGTTTCTCCTACTGGATTGATACCTTGGTTCTTAATTGAGGGAAATACTTATCTGTACTGTGTTCCTTCACCCTTTCCTCTTCAGGGGAAAAACCAACGCAAGCTCAAGAAGTAGCAATGCGACGCTCAAGCCTGGCAAGGTTGCCTAGAGGCGCGAGCAGCTACGCGCGTATGAGTGTACAAGGGTCCGAATCCTTTCTAAGGTTGCCATAGCCGTCCTTTTATAGGGCAAGGGGTCACCATAATGGCAAAACAGTCATTATCCAGTGATTAGATAGCCACAGTGCTATCCTACCTAACTCTGTAGATAGGACAAGGTGCATTAAGTGCACCACTTAGTGTCATGTCGTGGATGTAGCCCGACAAGCCTTGCCGTGCCATTTTGCCACCTTCTCTCCTGGCTATGTAACACGCCCGTGGATGGCTGTCATTTAGGGGTGATCTTCCTCCAAAATGTATGCCATGTGCCAAACGACAGCCACTTAATCACTTGTGGGCTTGACACCGCACCGATAAGTGACTTGCGTCGCGGTGAGGTGGAGTGGTGGATCCTTGGTGGGTAAGCAGGCCCCCAGCATCCCGGCAACCCTTGCCGGGAAAGTCTTGTGACTTGTTCTTGGAGCATCCTTGACCTGACCAGGCCCATCTGCCCGGTAAGGGAGGTTTTTCCCTTAGTGATATCTCGTTCCTTCGGCTTGTCTTGGTCTTCTTGATCCGCCCTTTGATGTCTCAAAGAGCAATCTCGTGTGCTTGGCCTTGTCTTGAATGCTCGGTGCTGCCGGGCCGGAAGCTCACTGTCCGTGCACAAGTCAGGGGAAACACATACCCTTGTTTGTGTACCCCGACAGAAGCCCCTGGTCTTGAGCCATACGTGTCGCCGGGCACGTTGGGTTGGACCCCAAACAGTGCACGGACACGTGTCGAAGGAACACCGCATGTGCAGCGGTTTGTCATGATGATCAGTCAATCTGACGTCCACTCCGTGTAATTATCGCAAGTCGTGGGGTCATGGGACTGTAGCAGTTAATGTAAAACGGTAACTTTCTGGGAGGAAACAGTGAAGAGCCGCACATCCCTCCTCCACATTTGCTCTTCTTAAAAGAGCAAAACATGAGAGGTCACTTCTCATTCGCATCCGCTCCCCCTCCATCATCTTTGTCTGTGCCCTCCCGATCTTGCCAGGCTGCCCCTCACAGCCCTTGACGGGGTCGGGCTGAGCTTCTTCACAGGCGCTCCTTTTGCCCTCTTCACCTTCCCCTATAGTTCCTAGGAGGAGAGGGACAAGAAAGGTATTATGGGGCACTTATCTCTTTTTCGTCTAAAATATGTAGGCACTTGCCAAACTTTAATCTTAAACATGTAATCTTCTTTATCCATGTTTGTGCTCTGTAAGATCTATACTTGTTTATCTGCATATTAATGAAAAAGACAAGTCTTGTCGGGTACTCGTGCATGTATTATGTTCATGCAGAGGTGGAATGCCTCTATATGTTTAAGTAAACAAGTTTTCTCTAGCAAGCTATCCTGCCGGTGCCTTCCATTCTTTGTCACAGGGCTAAGCCTGCCGGTCTTAGAATTATGGAAAGGGATTAGCCCCCCGTCAAACCTTCTCTGTTAAAGGCACTACAACCACCTTGCCCAAAGCAAAGTTCGGGTCAATGGATGGGAGCACCCATGCTTCGAAGGTGACGAGGTTTCCATATGCACAAGTTTCTCTTTACATAATATATAAGGATAAGAAGGAACTTATCTATTTGGCTTGTCAGGGACCAATATGTAGGCTTGTTTCCGTTTCTTCTCTTCGAGATCGAGCCCGCGGCAAGAGCCCTACAGTTTAGTCCAGAGGAAAACAAGGCTGCATATGATCTTATCTACATGATCATGCCATGCTCATGATATGCTATGCATGCATGCAAGTTTTTGGAGGCTCCAGTGCTTCGTGTATTCATCTATTGCTCAGGGTCTGCGCCTGGCTTTGTACAAAGGGTTACATGCAACATCGACAAAGCTTGTACAAAATGGTGGTTGTCGGGCAGGGCCCGACAGCTGCGCCTTACGGGTAGATCTTACGGAGATTCTCAATGTTCCATGAGTTTTGCAACTGAATGCCATCTCCGGTCTCCAGACGGACAACGCCGGGTCTGGTGACTCATACTACCCAGTAAGGGCCTTCCCACTTCGGGGTCAACTTGTTTGCACCCTTGGTGGACTGAACGCGCCTAAGGACAAGGTCGCCTTCCTCAAGGCTCCGGACATGAACCCTGTGGCTGTGATAGCGATGCAGGCTTGTTGGTAGCATGCAACATGCATAGTAGCCCAAAGACGGTTCTCCTCAAGGAGCACGACATCGTCATGCTGGTGCTGCTCTTGCTCTACTTCATCATAGGAAAATACTCGAGGTGACCCGTATATGAGTTCCGTGGGGATAATTTCTTCTGCCCCATAGACTAGGGAGAAGGGAGTCTGGCCGGTGGCTCGATTTGGTGTTGTACGGAGGGACAAGAGAACCACCGGCAGCTCATCAATCCAGCGCCTGCCCCACTTCTGTAGGCTATCAAATGTTCTTTTCTTGAGTCCTCGCAACACTTTAGCGTTCACCCACTCAGCTTGTCCGTTGCTTCTAGGATGGGCAACAGAGGCAAATGCGACTTTGCTTCCAAGGGCTTGAACGTATTGCGTGAAGGCACGACTTGTGAACTGGGTACCATTGTGAGTGATGACTCTGGCGGGTATCCTAAAGTGGCACACCAATCCCTTCAAGAACTTGATAGCTGACTATGCGGTTACCTTCCTCATAGGCTCCACTTTCGGCCACTCTGTAAACTTGTCGATGGCAACGTACAAGAATTCAAAGCCCCCGGTAGCACGGGGGAAGGGGCCCAAGATGTCGAGCCCCCAGAACAAAAATGGCCATGATAAAGGAATCGTCTATAGAGCTTGAGCAGACCGATGGATATTCTTGGAGTGGAACTGGTAGGCTTCACATCTGCTGACTAGCTCAATTGCATCTTGGAGGGCCGTGGGCCAATAGAAACCTTGCTGGAAAGCTTTTCCAACCAAGGACCTTGATCCAATATGGGAGCCGCACAAGCCTTTGTGTATCTCTGCCAATAGTTCCTTCCCCTCTTCCCGACAAATGCACTTCAATTTCACACAGTTGGGTCTCCTTCTGTATATAGCGTCATCGACGAACTGATACATACTGGCCCTCCGGGCTACACTTTCAGCTTCTTCTTGATCTTCGGGAAGTTCTCCTGTCTAGAGGTAATGGACCATGTGCCGCGCCCAAGTTGGAACATAAGGCTCGAAAACAAGGATCAGCGGCACCTCCTCGATCCTGGGAGTGCATGCCTCAACCGCAAGGACTGGTGGTTCGGCGGGAGGGTGCTACTCGCCAAGCAAAGTGGAGTTGTTCCCGCCAACCTCTCAGTTGGGGGCTTCGAGAAGCTCTGCCGGGAGAGGTTTGCTGGAGTCCAGTTTCCTCCTCTTTCTGGCCATTGTCATCGGGGATACGGAGGGTTGAGTCAGGTGAAGAACCAAATTCCCTATTTCCATAGGAAGCTTTTGCGGTGCGCACTTTGACACATGATCGGCAATACTGTTTTTCACACGCGGCACGTGCTCTGTTTGCAATCCATCAAAGTTCTCCTCCATCCCTCTCACTTCCTCCACATATGCCTCCATCAATGGACCCTGATAATCCTTGTTCACTTGCCTTGGGAGGATGATGCTTCGTATGTTGTTTTCAGACCCCCGACAAGGGCCGGAAGGGATCACAGATCTCTCGTGGGCGACAAGATATTATGCAAGGTAAGACCGGTTTCTCTCCCCTTCCCCTTACACATTCAAGGATCTTACGATAGCTAGCACAAGAGTCACGCTGACGCAGATGGACTTGCCGGAGCATACTTGCCGGGGCATCAACCAACGGATTCGCACCGATGCTCTACTCAGGATTTCCCCTTAGCAGGGCAAATGATGGACCGAGTTTCACACGGGCTCATCGATGTTGACGACGCTAAAACCTGGTGTGGCTCGATCATTGACAAGTAAAAGCGGTGGAGGAAGAAACCATGTACCTTATCACCCTGCCCTTCTTCCCGAACGGGGGTCGCATGGTGACCATGTTGTTGAGCTATTCAGGGTCGCCGTACTGCCGTCATCTGCTACTTCCACTCCTGCTGCAACCGCGACGGAGATGGGTGAAGGGAACCGGGCGGAACGGGTGGAGCAGTGATGTCACTTCCTTCTTGAACTATTGTGCCGCACTCTTTCTTGGGCGCCATGGATGATCAAGCCGTTGATGAAGAATGACGTGCTGCTTATGACCTCAGATTCGCACAAGTGCTTCCCAATACCTGGCGCGCCCAAGATGGCGTGGTTCTACATGATTACCTATGGGGCCATCGGCGTCTTTGTGGTTCGGCAAGGGGGAAGGGCGCGTTGCACAAAGAGCGGAGACTGTAGAGCAGCACAGCAGCAGTGACTCAGGTAGTTTTTACCAAGGTTCGGGCCGCCACAAGGCCTAAAACCCTACTCCTGCTTTGGTGGATTGATGAGAGGACTGTGGTGGAGACAAGGCGCTCAAGCCCGGCAAGGTCACCTCGGGGCGAGAGGAGCTACGCGCGTATGAGTGTACAAGGGTCCAAATCCTTTCTAAGGTTGCCACGACCCTCCTTTTATAGGTCAAGGGGTTACCACAATGGCAAAACAGTCATTATCCATTGATTAGATAGCCAAAGTGTTATCATACCTAACTCTGCAGACAGGACAAGGCGCATTAAATGTACCGCTTAGTGTCACGTCATGGATGTAGCCCGGCAAGCCTTGCCGTGCCATTTTGCCACCTTCTCTCCTACCTATGTGACACGCTCGTGCACGGGTGTCATTTAGGGGTGATCTTCCTCCGAAATGGCGAACGCATGCCAAATGACAACCACTTAATCACTTGGGGGCTCGACACCGCACCGATAAGTGACTTGCATCATTGTGAGGTGGTGCGGTGGAGCCTTGGCGGGGAAGCAGGCCACCAGCGTCCTGGCAACCCTTGCCGAGAAAGTCTTGTGACATGTTCTTGGAGCATCCTCGACCTGACTAGGCCCGTCTGCCGGCAAGGCAGGTTTTTCCCTTATTGATATATCATTCCTTTGGCTTATCTTGGTCTTCTTGATCCACCCTTTGATTTCTCAAAGAGCTATCTCTTCTGCTTGGCCTTGTCTTGAATGCTCAGTGTTGCCGGGCCGGAAGCTCACTGTCCGTGCACAAGTCAGGTGTAACACATACCCTTGTTTGTGTACCCTGACACCATCAAAGCTTGCATAATTTTGAGGAACGAATAAATCCTGATGAGGACATCAATACCATTGTTACACCCACGGCCCCTGCTGCTATACATACTGGACCAATTACTAGAACACGCACACGCCAATTAAATTATCAAGTACTTTCGTTTCTTGGTAATGATTCTAATGTTCATGAGAATATGATGCTGCCTAAATTGGATACGTTTGTTTTGCTTACCAATGAAGGGCCTGGCATGGATAAGAGGGATGAACACTGGAGCAAGACCAAGCATGGAGATGATGGCATGCGCAAGGGGAACAAGAACGGAGTTACAAGTGATGATTTCAGGACTTTGAAGCCACCGTAAGGAGTGCATGAAGCCTTGGACGAAATATACAAGATGCCACTTCATAGATTTCATCTAGAGGCTATTATAGGTGTTGTGTCACCTTATTATTGGGCCAGGCCCATGTATTTTCGAAATGCTTAAGTATAGGTTATTTTTAGAGTCCCTATGTGTGGGGAAACAAGAGTTAGGGTTGGTTTCGGACCCCTCCTCCAAGGGCCACGAAATTCCCCCCTCTTCATCCATATATACAGCCCTTAGGGCGTCGTTTAGATTTTGGGTTTTGTTTAGATTAAAAGTTTGCCATAGCCGCAACTTCGCGTACTTCGTTTGTGTTCAGCGACCAAAAAAAGGCATCACAGAACCCCACCTTCATTAATATAGCTTTCCTCTTATATTCGCAATATCCAGATTGCAATCTCAGTTTCTTGCTTGTTCTTTGTTTGCTCGCAGGAAATAGACCCTCGTGGTCAGGTTGATCGTGCTCCGGTGTGGTCAATAACCCTTCGGAAGTTGGTTTAGCGATTGCTAAGGCACGACATCTCGCACGTTCGTACTCGGATCGTCAAGGTCGACTCCCACAAAAAACGATAGCCGCCATCTCATCGAAACATCAGGACACCTTCACCTCTATCAAGTGGTATTAGATTTCCAGGTTTCTCAGTGAGATTTTACAGTTTTTCGTAGTTTAGGTCGAGTCTGTTCTTCATACCTATAGTCCATGAAAATGCCAAAAAAATAGGGTTAGGTCATCATATCCGAACCAATCTGAGCCTTTGTATAGTGTTTTTAGAGTTTTGATTTGTTGAATTTGCAGTTGCATCGTCGTGTCGAGTTGCTGGTCTTAGCGTCTAGTCCCTTAGAGTTTCGAGTTCGGTTCACATGTTGTCACGCCGCCGCCGCACCATTGTCATCATCATTACCATATACCACCACCCCACCATATACATCGCCGCTGCCATATACAACCACCAATCTGAGTCCACACATACCATCGCCATATACAACCACCAATCCGAGTCCACATATACCATCACCATATACCACCACCAATCCGAGTCCAGATGTACCATCGCCATATACAACCACTAGTCCGGGTTCCACCAGATTCATCTCCGCCACCAGTCCTAGTCCGAGTCCAGTATTTGTTGCTTTGTTTTTGATCTCCAGATCACGCCATACTTCGAGTCGTGACAAAGTAGGATTCTCGAACTTCCGTGTTACCCGCAGTAGAAAAATAGTACCAGTTTAAAAAAAATTCAGAGAGTGCTCGTCCCTTGTTTACGTGTCGCGCCGTGATTTTGTTTGTGTTCTAGGCTCGCGTCTCTAGTACGGTCTAGCCTAGGACTAGCACAATACCGTCGTTGAGCGTTTATTCAACTTTGCATCTCTGAATTGATTATTGCTGACATTTTTGTTACCATATCATAAGCCTTCCCAGCTCCACATACATCTACATCGTGCGTTTGACACCACCTAGTAATTGCTCCATCCAGTCTTTGAGAGTTTTGACTGCAACGGTTGCCGATCACCACCTGCTGCTGGGTAAGAACTGGTAAGAATTTGAGATTTGCTTGCCAGATTTGTGATACACCACCACCACCACCACCACCACTTCCTAGTAGTCTGTAGGATCATATTCTTGTGTGTTTCTATTGCTGCTAACCATGGCAGGTTCACAAGCCGATGAGACTGATTGGGAGAACATGATGAAAAAAGAGCTACATGATAAATTTCAGCAAATGATGAGTGGACAGGTGCAAGATGTGCTAAACAGATTTGAAGAGGCCATGGAGAAGATAGATGGAATTGAGAAGACATTCAAAACAAACCTTGATAACAAGTTTAATGAATTGCTTGCTCGTCTTCCACAACCACTGCCGGTTGCACCTATCGCACCTCTACGACAACAACAACAACAACAAAAATGTCGCCTTCCAAATCAAGTGGGACGAGCACTGCGCATTCCCATTGAGCCTGGTCAAACATCTGGTGCCGCTGCACCTCCTGTTGATGCTTCTGTGGCTCCTGCTGCTACTGCTGAGGAGGACGATTATGTGGGCGATTACGAGGATGAGGTTGATCAAAATCAGAACTACGTGCAACCACCAGCACCCCATGTCGTCCACATGCTAATAATCGCAATGGTAGGGCTGCATTACCAGCTCAAGTACGAGATCATGACCATCTTCCTAAACTAAAATTGAATATTCCACCATTGGAGGGTAGATATGTTCCAGATATATCTCTTACTTGGGAGTTAGAAACTGAACACCGTTTTACATGTTTACAATATCCTGAGGAGAGACGTGTTGCTACTGCTGTTTGTGCTTTCACTAGTTTTGCATGTGTATGGTGGTCTGAACATTGTAGATTATATCCTATTCTAGCTACTTGGGCTGCTTTGTAAACTACTATGCATACTCGTTGCGTTCCACCATATTATCAATGTGACTTACTTCAAAAATTGCAGCGCTTAAGACAAGGAAAAAATTTTGTGGAAGAATATTATCAGGAATTACAAACTGGCATGATTAGATGTAGTATTGTTGAGGAGAATGAAGCTATGCTTGCATGTTTTATGGGTGGATTAAATAGAGAGATTCAGACCATTCTAGAGTATAAGGAGTATAATAATATCACTCGTTTATTCCATCTTGCTTGTAAAGCTAAACGTGAAGTGCAAGATCAACATGCATTGGCGCGGACTAACTTTTCTGCAGGTCGACCCTCATCATGGACATCGCATGCATCCTCTACTACCACACATTCTACTGCACCGACACCTCCATCAGTTGTTACCTCCAGTCGTGATACAAGGAAGCAGGCACAACCACCATTATCTGCCAAGAGCACACCTATCGGGCCTGCACAGAGTTATTCTTCTTCCATGGCATCAACAGGGCACAAAAGTGATATTATTTGTCGTTGTTGTAAGGGAAGAGGATATTTTGCGAGGGAATGTAAATCTTAGCGTCTGATGATTGCTACTGAGGATGGTGGGTATGAGTCCTCTAGTGACTATGATGAGGAGACTTTGGCTCTTATTACACATGAACAACACGGTAGAGATGATTCTGAACATGAGACACAATACATGGCTCCTGAAGATGCTGATAGGTATGAACGTTTAGTTGCTCAACGTGTTTTGAGTGTGTAGGTCACACAAGCTGAGCAAAATCAAAGGCATAATTTGTTCCATACAAAGGGAGTTGTGAAGGAACGTTCTGTTCACATCATCATAGATGGAGGGAGCTGCAACAACTTGGCTAGCATGGAGATGGTGGAGAAGCTATCTCTCACCACAATACCACACCCACATCCTTATTATATCCAATGGTTCAATAACAGCGGCAAGGTTAAGGTAACACGTACTATTTGTGTGCATTTTAGTATCTCTATATATGTTGATTATGTTGATTGTGATGTGGTACCCATGCAAGCATGTTCCCTATTACTTGGTAGACCATGGCAATTTGATAAAAATTCTGTACACCATGGTAGAAACAATCAATATACTCTTGTCCATAAGGATAAACATATTACTTTGCTTCCTATGACTCCTGATTCCATTTTGAAAGATGATAACAAGAGTGAAAATCAGAATGTGCCAAAAGAATTTGAGCAACAAATGAAGCCTAATAATAAGACATCTAGTGTTGCTTATGAAATTAAATTGAAAAGTGCATGTTTACTTGCCACCAAATCTAACATTGATGATCTAGATTTCTGCAAATCTGTTTGCTATGCTTTTGTGTGCAAAGAGGCATTATTTTCATTCGAGGATGTGCCTTCCTCTTTGCCTCCTGCTGTTACTAACATTTTGCACAAGTTCGCTAACGTATTTCCATAAGACGTGCCACCGGGATTACCACCTATTCGAGGGATTGAGCATCAGATTGACTTAATTCCCGGTGCTTCGCTACCGAACCATCCACCATACCGTACCAATCCAGAGGAGATAAAGGAGATTATGCGTCAAGGCCAGGAGCTTCTCGATAAAGGTTACGTACGCAAATCCCTTAGTCCTTGTGTTGTTCCTATTACTCTAGTGCTGAAAAAGGATGGTACATCACGTATGTGTGTTGATTGTAGAGGCATTAATAATACTACTATTCGTTATCGTCATCCTATTGCTAGGCTAGATGATATGATTGATGAATTAAGTGGCTCTACAATATTCTCCAAATTTGATTTGCGTAGTGGATACCATCAAATTCATATGAAATTGGGAGATGAATGGAAAATGGCATTTAAAAGTAAGTTTGGTTTATATGAGTGGTTAGTCATGCCTTTTGGGTTAACTAATGCACCTAGTACTTTCATGAGATTAATGAACGAAGTTTTCGCGCTTTATTGGAAGATTTGTGGTAGTCTATTTTGATGATATATTGATTTATAGCAAATCTTTGGAGGAACATTTGGAACATTTACGTGTTGGTTTTATTTCTCTACGTCATGCATGTTGTTTGGTAACCTTGGGAAGTGCACCTTTTGCACCGACCGAGTATCTTTTCTTGGCTATGTTGTCACTCCACAGGGAATTGAAGTTGATAAAGCCAAGATTGACGCTATTGAGAGTTGGCCGCAGCCCAAAACGGTCACACAAGTGAGGAGTTTTCTTGGACTCGCTGGTGTCTATAGGCGTTTTGTGAGAGATTTTAGCACCATTGCTACACCTCTCAATTAGCTTACAAAGAAGGATGTGCCTTTTGTTTGGGGTACCGCACACGAAGAAGCCTTGACGGTATTGAAAGATAAGTTGACACATGCTCCTTTACTCCAACTTCCTAATTTTAATAAGACTTTTGAGCTTGAATGTGATGCTAGTGGAATTGGATTAGGAGGTGTGTTATTACAAGATGGCAAACCTGTGGCATACTTTTCTAAAAAATTGAGTGGGCCTAGTCTAAACTATTCTACTTATGATAAAGAATTATATGCTCTTGTTCGGACCTTAGAAACATGGCAACATTATTTATGGCCCAAAGAATTTGTTATACATTCTGATCATGAATCTTTGAAACATATTAAAAGTCAAGCTAAACTGAACCGTAGACATGCTAAATGGGTTGAATTCATTGAGACATTCCCTTATGTCATCAAACACAAGAAGGGTAAAGCTGATGCATTGTCTCATCGTTATACTATGCTTTCACAACTGGACTTTAAAATCTTTGGTTTGGAGACCATCAAAGATCAATATGTGCATGATGCTGAATTAAAAGATGTATTGCAGAATTGTAAATAAGGTAGAACATGGAACAAGTTCTTCATTAATGGGGCACTTTGGCGTGAAGAAGACGAATGATATACTTGCTACACATTTCTTTTGGCCAAAGATGAGACGGGATGTTGAGCATTTTGTTACTCGCTGCACTACATGTCAAAAAGCTAAGTCACGTCTCAATCCTCATGGTTTATATATGCCTTTGCCCGTACCTAGTGTTCCTTGGGAGGATATATCTATGGACTTTGTTTTAGGTTTACCTCGAACAAAGAAGGGGAGGGATAGCATATTTTTTGTCATGGATAGATTCTCGAAAATGACACACTTTATACCATGTCATAAAAGCGATGATGCTGTTAATGTTGCTGATTTGTTCTTTCATCAAATTATTTGCTTGCATGGTGTGCCAAATACTATTGTCTCAGATCGTGATACTAAATTTCTTAGCCACTTTTGGAGATGTTTATGGGCTAATTTTGGGACTAAACTGCTTTTTAGTACTACTTGTCACCCCCAAACTGATGGTCAAACTGAAGTAGTCAATAGAACATTTTCTACTATGCGTAGGGCTGTTTTGAATAATAATAAGAAAATGTGGGAAGAATGCTTGCCTCATATTGAATTTGCTTATGATTGTTTGTTGCATTCTACTACTAAGATGTGCCCTTTTGAAATTGTGTATGGTTTCCTACCTCGTGCACCCATTGATTTGTTGCCTCTTCTATCTTCGGAGAAGGTTAATTTTGATGTTAAATAACATGCTGAATTGGTCTTAAAAATGCATGAGTTAACTAAGGAAAACATTGAGCGTATGAATGCTAAATATAAACTTGTTGGAGATAAGGGTAGAAAACATGTTGCATTTGCACCTTGAGATCTTGTTTGGTTACATTTGCATAAGGATAGATTTCTTGATTTGCGTAAATCAAAGATAATGCCACGTGCTGATGGTCCTTTTAAGGTGTTAGAGAAAATAAATGATAATGCATATAAACTTGAGTTGCCTGCAGATTTTGGGGTTAGTCCCACTTTTAAGATTGCAGATTTGAAGCCTTATTTGGGTGAGGAAGATGAGCTTCCGTCGAGGATGACTTCATTTCAAGAAGGGGAGGATGACGAGGACATCAATACCATTGTTACACCCACAGCCCCTGCTGCTATACATACTGGACCAATTACTAGAGCTCGCGCATGCCAATTAAATTATCACGTACTTTCGTTTCTTGGTAATGATTCTAATGTTCATGAGAATATGATGCTGCCTAAATTGGATAGATTTGTTTTTCTTGCAAATGAAGGGCCTGGCATGGATAAGAGGGATGAACACTGGAGCAAGACCAAGCATGGAGATGATGGCATGCGCAAGGGGAACAATAACGGAGTTACAGGTGATGATTTCAGGACATTGAAGCCACCATAAGGAGTGCATGAAGCCTTGGACGAAATATACAAGATGCCACTTCATAAATTCCGTCTAGAGGCTATTATTGGTGCCGCGCCACCGTATTATTGGGCCAGGCCCATGTATTTTCGAAATACTTAAGTATAGGCTGTTTTTAGAGTCCGTATGTGTGGGGAAACAAGAGTTAGAGTTGGTTTTGGACCCCTCCTCCAAGGGCCACGAAATTCCCCCTCTTCATCCATATATACAGCCCTTAGGGCGTCGTTTAGACTTTGGGTTTTATTTACATTAAATGTTCACCATAGCTGCCACTTCGCGTACTTCTTTTGTGTTCAACGACCACACAAAGGCGTCATAGAACCCCACCTTCATTAATAAAGCTTTCCTCTTATAGTCGCAATATCTAGATTGCAATCTCAGTTTCTTGCTTGTTCTTTGTTTGTTCGCAGGAAACAGACCCTCGTGGTCTGGTTGATCATGCTCTGGCATGGTCAATAACCCTTCAAAAGTTGGTTTAGTGGTTTATAAGGGGCGACGTCTCGCACGTTCATAGTCGGATCGTCAAAGTCGACTCCCACATAAAACAATAGCCACCATCTCATCGAAATATCAGGACACCTTCGCCTCTATCAAATCCATATGAAGAATTTCCAGTGGTCTTGTTGTGGTCAGAGATGTCTTGCATGAGTGTTGCTTCTTAGCTAATTTACCAGCCTCACATGCAACACAAAGACGATCCTTGTTGAATTTTATGTCAGGAATGCCACGGAGATGATTTTTCTTCACCCGAGTTTGCAAATTTCTCATACCCATAGATGGAGGCATCGCACACGAGTGAGTGTCCTATATGACCCGTCGTATTGCCCCCGGCCACCCTCTTCAATGTGATCTATATATATCACTACTAGGGAAAACCTTATACACAGAGGTGTTGAAGTAGCGCTGGTCAAAACTAAGAGCTACTGCTACATAGTAGTAGCGCTTGACACAAAAGCACGCTACAACTATAGTTGTAGTAGTAGCACTTCTGCCCAAAAAATGCTACGACTATAATTCCCACAATGTTGCCGGTAGGCTAGGAATAGTTGTAGCGAGCCTCAGGGAAACACGCTATTGCTAAGTGCCATGTAGCAGCGCGTTTCTATTGTAGAGCGCTACTGCTAAGAAAAAGAAAATAAGTAGAAAAATATATACAAAAGTAAATGAAAATGAAAGAAATAGAAAAAGGATAAATGAAAAAAAAGAAAAAATAGTGGAGAAAGGCATAACAGTAGCGCTTGTTATCACAAAGCGCTATAACTACATTAGCAGTAGCGCGCTTTGTGTTCCCGCGCTATAACTAAGTTCCTTAGATAAAAGGAAAAGAAATAGCTACTTCCTGTATCAGTAGCGCGTTTTGGCCGAAAGCACTATAGCTAACTTAGAAGTAGCGCATTTTTTCTACCAGCGCTACTGCTAGTTTGACTTAACCACACGCGGGCTCAAAATTTTGCAAAGTCCTTTCCCCCCTCTCCCACCTATTCCCCCAACTCCCCCAACTCCTCTGTCGCTCCCGTCCATCGCGAGCGCCCTCGACCTCACCGCCACCGCCCAAGGCCGCCCTCAACCTCACCACCGCCGCCCGAGGCCGCTCTCGACCTCACTATCGCCGCCCTCGACCTCACCGCCACTGCCCTCGACATCACTGCCGCCGCCCGAGCCCGAGCCCGCCCTCGTCACCGACCGTAAGGCTCTCCCTCTCCTCTCCCCTGCCCTCCTCTCTCTCTCTCTCTGGTAGGGCAATTCATATGTTGTTAATTGATGATGTTCATATACATGAACTCTAGGTGCTCATATGAACCCTAGATTTGTTTTGGATAGTAGGCATTTTTTTAGCATTTACGAAAAAAGATGAGCAATTTTTTTAGGAAATTAGCTAGGGAATATTTTGATGAAAATGCCTAAACAGTAATTCCATCTAGCATTAAATTAATAGAGGGTATATAAATTATAGTAGCATTTAGCTTTAAATTAATAGAGGCTATAAGCAAAAAACAGTATGTAGCATGTATCTATAAAAAATTATTTCGACTATGGACCTGAATCTGGTACAAATTTATTCAAATGAAATTTGAATTATTTGTACTATGGACCTGAATATTTTTGAAGAAATTGGGTGTAGGTACTAAGGTCTTGCTGTGGAAATTTTGGTGAGGTCAGAAGGGTTAGAGAAAATGGAGTTCCTTTGCAATTTCTAATAAGGTCAAGGAAAAGAATTTAGGCAAGTTTTATTTTAAAGATGATCACTTCCTAGACTTTAAGCTGTGAACAAAAAACAAAAGCATTTAGCTAAAAATAAAAACTGTAGCTATGGCATTTAGCTATAAACAAAAAACATAATAGACGTTATATGATATATGTCATTGATGTTCATTTGCATATTCCATTATTGTTGATTATATCTTTTCGTTGAAGTGGTCATGTTATATCTTTTCATTGAAGTGGTTCGATTGTGCCCAAGTGGCCTTTTGTTGTTTCCAGGGAATGAAGCCGAGTGGCCTATGTTTTGCCAGAATGTTTGATTCATTTCCGTTCCGGCAAATTTCAGGTGCTCGATTTGTCCACTTTTTAGAAAAGGTCATGCCTAAAATTTCCGTGAATTTCGGCATGACTTGTGCTACAAACTAGGACATATCGAGTGCCCGGGATTTGCCGCACCGGGAAGGAATCAATGTTCCTACAAAACATAGGCATTTTTATGTCATCATTCATTTTATTAGGTCTAGAATTAATTGACTAGATTTAATCGTAGGAAACATGGATAGCAATGATGAAGGACAGGGTTCTGGTGATTGCAACGACATCTACCGATCGGCAGAAATTTTTTTGAACCTTGTCGATGATCAATGGTTGTTGTTGCTGGGCCCACCTGTCACATCAGAGACTGAGACCGACATCGAGACCGGGGCTGAGACTGAGATCGGTGCCGAGGCCGGCACCAAGACTGACGGAGCCGGTATAGAACCAAAACCAAAGAGGCAACGACGCCTAAACCAGCTCATCACTACAAGAGTGGTGGTCATGGAGGTGGATGACGGCAATTTTGAGCCAAAAGAGCCTGAGGAAGTGCGATCGTGCTATGGCAATCAAATAGGCTACATCGTACGGACAACCACCACCATCAACGATGAGAAACTAAAGAAGATAGAAATTATGTGGCCCTCCCTCCTAAAGAAGTTGCACAGGGTATTCTTGTTCTCGGACCGAGATGCAAAGAAATATACTGATCCAGATAAAGACCCGACAATGAAGAAGATAAACAAACGCACCATGACCAAGTTTACCAACGCGTTGGCTGCCTAGAAAGCAAGGGTGAAGCATCGGATCATCAATAAAAAGGAACCCTACTCCGAGATTGTAAAGGATAATCTGGCAATCATGGAAGAGCTTGGAATATTCAAGGCAGCTTGCCATGCCGAAGCTGCCAAAGAAAAGTCGAAGTACATGAAGGGGCTTCAATAGAGGAACACGGGGTACCACCTCGGAAGCCGTGGTTATGCGGGGAAGAGGTCCATATGGGCCAAGGAGGACTCGGAACGCAAAAGTATGGGCATCCCAGACCCCTTGGCGGAGTTCACTGTCCCGCAGGAGCATGACGTCCTCAGGGCCCGGTACCATTGGGACCCAGTCAAGAAGGTTTTCAAGACGGGCCCGGTCACGACGGAGTTCATGAGATTGCTGGTAATTTTAGTTTCTGATCAATTCGACTGCACATTTAGTCATATTTGTAAATGATACTTGTTCCTTTTGCAGAAAGAGCAACATAGGATTGCGGCCGAAAGTGACTCACCGTCTGAGGCATTGGCAAGGCCCAAGTGGGACACCGCTTTCAATGAGGCATTGAACATATTGAAACGACTCCCGGTGGACACTCGGCCATCGTATGGACATGTGCACGGTGTCGGAGACGGCGCCATGTGGAAGAAGTACTACCGCGAGACCACGGAGGAGAGAAAGGAAAGACGGAGGTTAACTAAATAAAACATCGACAAGAAGGTTGAGATTGCGGTTGAGAAGAAATATGATGAGACAGTCGCAACAGCGGTAGCTGTCGGAAAAAAAGGCGTTTGCAGATTTGTCTGGTGGCTTGGTCCCAGCTGTTGTCAGTAGGAGCAGGCAAAATCTAAATAAAAATGCAGCAAACTTTCCCCTTGCCGAATTCTTCGGGAGCAGCTCGACTAGCATTGCACCAGCACCTACACCTGCTCTTGCACCGGCTCCCGCACCTACTCATGGCAGCCCATCCTCCATCTCGGACGTGCTCGGCGGTGCTTCGTCTTTGGCTGAGCTCGACACCCTCATGGTACCTGTCACACCGGCCCTCTTCAATAAATGTATAATCTCTCATTTCCGTTGCCTTTCGGATGTCTCACGTCACAGACATGTCTTTGCTGGCCAACATAACCCCGTGCACCATATTGTACACCATCAGTGACCAGAAGGTGGACGTGGGGAAGGCGACGATAATGAAGCCGAAGGAACCATTGTTCCACAGCCTGCCGATCCCCCTTGACGTCTTCAAGGTTTTCGTGGCTAGTGTCAAACCAGGCCACGAGAATTTGGCTCCTCCGATACTAGGGGGGATGACGACGAGACCCCGCGGCGGCTTGGCAATTGCAAGGGGTGGGTCCTGTTGTGGCCAAAGAATCTTCTTCGTCTAGAGGCGGCCAGGAGCACACCCACGAGCATGCAGCCTCAGCAAGGTATGAACAGCAACACCCCACCTCCCCAATTAGCGTCGCCTGTCGTGCTGGGTGATAGCGGACAGGGTGAGGAAGAGGCTCCATTAGTCACTGATGATGTCGCCATAGATGAGGATGACGATGACACTCAACAATATCGCAATACTGTCGCCTATGATGACGGAGGATTGATGGCGCAACAGTATGAGTACTCAGTGTTTGAGCGTCATGAGTCGGTGCCTGAATTGCCGCCTCCGGAGGCTGAACGTATTATAGATGACCTTCCGGTAGCAAAGAAGCATAGGAAGAGACCGAGGAAAGGCAACAAAGTTGCTTCTGTGATCTAGCCGCCTCAGCAGCCTCGGGTTCAAGACCGTATACCTATCCCCGGTGCGGCAAAATGGCATATCCACGGTGAACCAATCCTACCAAAAGCAGCGGTAGAGGCCACACACGGCGATTTAAGGAGACTTCATGATGATGTGCTATGGAGTGAGAAAAGCCCCATCGCCTCAGAAAATCCAAGATACCTACTCTATGTGGTTAACATGCCGCGACAAAGGTTGTACGTCCACACATTCCCCGCGGAGAAGTTCTTCCTTCAATTCGATTACATCTTCGACATGTTTCACTTGAAGAAGCTGGATTTTATGTTTGTCCGCCTTTATGCCTTGTACATGAACTACATCATCGGGATTGAGCAGATACCTTATATCTGTGTCGCTGACCCGTACTTCATGCACAAGGGCTTCTTGGTAGTCAGCGCAAAGCACCATGAATATGTGAGGGACTACATCGTCGATTTCATGGTCGCCAATAAGGACAATGATACGATTCTCGTGCCTTATCATCCCATGTAAGTCATCCACGCAGATATCCTTCCTTCGATTTCAATCATTCATTTGCACGGTGGAGGTTAATTAATTTGAGGTGTACTTATTTTGCGTAGCGGCGGTCGCACTGTGCTCATCATGCTTTACCCCAGATACTCCCACGCTCTTTACTTGGACTCGTCGAAGAACATGAACATAAAGGATTACACCCACATCAAGTTTGTTCTCGACAGTGCTATCTTATTCTACGGCGTACAGGGTGGAGAGATCAAGACCAAGAAGAAAAGGGACGGCAGGCCCGCCTTTGGCCATAAGACCGACTTCTGCTACATCCAGCAACCGAGTGATACTCTTAGTGATGGATTCTATGTCCTACACCACATGCTGGAGTAGAGACGGGATCGGCAGAACCTTCGCATGTCACCTACATCCAGCGATGCCATATTCTGCAATGGGCAAAGAACGTAGGAGATATCTCGGATCATCGAATTTGAGCTGCGTTCTATCACATCCAGCATGAGCTAGCCCAAATCATCACAAAGGAGGTCCTAAAAAACATGGCTGTTCTACAAGGAAGGGAAAATGTTGCGGGAAGACGTCCGAACACGCGTAGCCTCTCAACATCTCGATTGGAAGCCTTTCACTAAGCTCGCGGACTATCTCCCTGACTTGGATGGATGGCACAACATGTTGGAGTGATTGTCGATATATGACAATGTGTTCATTTAGTCCATACTTTCTGTATGACGAAACTTTGAGTTATGCATGACGAAACTTTATTTGTGATGTAATTAAACCATCCTCCTCTACTAGCAAAGATCACTCTAGTTAGGGCATTTTAGGTACGATGAACTTTTTTATTTATGCTTATGATATGTTGCTTCTATTTTTGCCAAGTTTGTCTCTTTCTGTTGCTCAACTATATATGTTGCATATCATCGACTCATGTGACGATGCAGGTGCATAGATCATCAATGGCGAAGAAGTGCTATGCCAGGAGTATACGACGAGTGGCCGGAGTGTCAGGCCCAGGTGTACCGGTTTCTGGTTTCCGAGCGACAGCCAGTAGTTAGTTTAGGTTCACGCTAGTGTGAGAGAGGGACACGAACTCATGTACTGCATAGTTCCGCTCTCACTCATAGTGATAGCTCTTCTTGCGCATATCATTGTTTAGATTGGATGATGATGTAGTTGCAAGTAATCGAGACATGTATCGCTATTTTCGAGATGATGGCGAGACACCACTTTGTGTTGAATGATGATTATGATGATGAAATGATTTGATGCTATGATTACATTTGTATGTGTATGATATGCTAAATATTATTGTATAAAGCCTGTTCAAATACAAAACAAATATGAAGAAAAAAACAAAAACTAATAAAACTAACAGTAGCGAGGGGAACAAAGTTAACAACAGCGCACTCTTACCAGTAGCGCGCCCTAGTTAAAAGTGTTGCAGCTATTAGCAGTAGCGCATTGAACTAAAGCTCGCTGCTGCTAGCCATGTATAGCAGTAGTGTGGGGCAACACGCTGAAGGAAATATGCCCTAGAGGCAATAATAAAGTTGTTATTTATATTTCCTTACATCATGATAAATGTTTATTATTCATGCTAGAATTGTATTAACCGGAAACCTAGTACATGTGTGAATACATAGACAAAACAAAGTGTCCCTAGTATGCCTCTACTTGACTAGCTCGTTTATCAAAGATGCTTGTGTTTCCTAACCATAGACATGTGTTGTCATTTGATGAATGGGATCACATCATTAGGAGAATGATGTGATGGACAAGACCCGTTCGTTAGCTTTGCATTATGATCGTTTAAGTTTCATTGCTACTACTTTCTTCATGACTTATACATGCTCCTCAGACTATGAGATTATGCAACTCCCGAATATCGGAGGAACACTTTGTGTGCTACCAAACATCACAACGTAACTGGGTGATTATAAAGGTGGTCCACAGGTGTCTCGATGGTGTTTGTTGAGTTGGCATAGATCGAGATTAGGATTTGTCACTCCGATTGTCAGAGAGGTATCTCTGGGCCCTTTCGGTAATGCACATCACTATAAGCCTTGCAAGCAATGTGACTAATGAGTTAGTTGCGGGATGATGCATTACAGAACGAGTAAAGAGACTTGCCGGTAGCGACATTGACCTAGGTATGGTGATATCGACGATCGAATCTCGAGCAAATGACAAAGGGAACAACATATGTTGTTATGCGGTTTGACCGATAAAGATCTTCATAGAATATGTAGGAGCCAATATGAGCATCCAGGTTCTGCTATTGGTTATTGACCAGAGATGTGTCTCGGTCATGTCTAAATAGTCCTCGAACCCGTAGGGTCCGCACGCTTAACGTTTGATGACGATTTGTATTAAAGAGTTATGTGATTTGTTGACCGAACATAGTTCAGAGTCCCGGATGAGATCGGGGACATGACTAGGAGTCTCGAAATGGTCGAGACTTAAAGATCGATATATTGGAAGGCTATATTCAGACATCGGAAAGGTTCCGAGTGATTCGGGTATTTTTTGGAGTACCGGAGAGTGACGGGAATTCATATTGGGCCTTAATGGGCCATACGGGAAAGGAGAGAAAGGCCTCAAGGGTGGCTGCGCCCCTTCCCCATGGAGTGGTCCTAATTGGACTAGGGAAAGGGGGCGCCCCCTTCCTTCCTTCCCCTTCTCCCTTCCCCCTTTCCTATTCCATGTGTGAGGTGGAATCCTACTAGGAATAGGGAGTCCTAGTAGGACTCCACACTTGGGGCGCACCCTATGAGGGCCAGCCTCCTCCTCCCTCCATCCTTAATATACGTGGCCAGGGGGCACCCCATAGACACACAAGTTGATTTCTTAGCCGTGTGCGGTGCCCCCCTCCGTAGTTACACACCGCGGTCATATCATCGTAGTGCTTAGGCCAAGCCCTGCGCCGGTAACATCATCATCACCGTCACCACGCCGTTGTACTGACGGAACTCTCCCTCGGCCTCAACTGGATCAAGAGTACGAGGGACGTAATCGAGCTGAATGTGTGCTGAACTCGGAGGTGTCGTGCGTTCGGTACATGGATCGGTCGGATCGTGAAGACGTACGAATACATCAACCGCCTTGTAATAACGCTTCCGCTTACGGTCTACGAGGGTACGAAGACAACACTCTCCCCTCTCGTTGCTATGCATCACCATAATCTTGTGTGTGCGTAGGAACTTTTTTGAAATTACTACGTTCCCCAACAGTGGTATCATAGCCAGGTTTATGCGTAGATGTTATATGAATGAGTAGAACACAAGTAAGTTGTGGGCGATAATAGTCATACTGCTTACCAACATGTCATTCTTTGATTCGGCGGTATTGTTGAATGAAGCGGCCCGAACCGACATTACGCGTACACTTACGCGAGACTGGTTCTACCGACGTGCTTCGCACACAGGTGGCTGGCGGGTGTCAGTTTCTCCAACTTTAGTTGAATCGAGTGTGGCTACGCCCGGTCCTTGTTGAAGGTTAAAACAGCACATACTTGACGAAAAATCGTTGTGGTTTTGATGCGTAGGTAAGAACGGTTCTTGCTCAGCCCGTAGCAGCCACGTAAAACTTGCAACAACAAAGTAGAGGACGCCTAACTTGTGTTTGCAGGGCATGTTGTGATGTGATATGGTCAAGACGTGATGAGATATAAATTGTTGTATAAGATGATCATGTTTTGTAAAAGTTATCGGCAACTGGTAGAAGCCTTATGGTTGTCTCTTTATTGCATAAGATGCAAGCACCATGTAATTGCTTTACTTTATCGCTATGCAATAGCAATAGTTGGTGAGACGACCATGTGACGACACATTGCATGGTGTCGTGTTGGTGATGATGGAGATCATGACAGTACTTTGGAGATGGAGATCAAAGGCACAAGATGATGATGACCATATCATGTCACACATTTTGATTGCATGTGATGTTTATCTATTATACATCTTATTTTACTTGTTTCGGCGGTAGCTTTATAAGATGGCCCCTTACTAAAATTTCAAGGTATAAGTGTTCTCCCTGAGTATGCACCATTGCGATAGTCCTTCGTGCTAAGACACCACATGATGATCGGGCGTGATAGGCTCTGCGTTCACATACAACGGGTGCAAGCCAGTTTTGCACACGCAGAATACTCGAGTTAAACTTGTCGAGCCTAGCATATGCAGATATGGCCTCGGAACACTGGAGATCGAAAGGTCGAACGTGAATCATATAGTAGATATGATCAACATAGTGATGTTCACCATTGAAAACTACTCCATCTCACGTGATGATCAGACATGGTTTAGTTGATTTGGATCACATGATCATTTAGATGACTCGAGGGATGTCTATCTAAGTGGGAGTTCTTAAGTAATATGATTAATTGAACTTTAATTTATCATGAACGTAGTCCTGATGGTATTTTCATAACTATGTTGTAGATCAATAGCTCGCGATATAGATCCCCATTTATTTTTGATAGGTTCCTAGAGAAAAATAAGTTGAAAGATGATAGTAGCAAAGTTGCAGACTTGGTCCGTGATGTGAGGATTATCCACATTGATGCACAGAAGAATTATGTCCTTGATGCACCGCAAGGTGACAGACCTATTGCAGGAGCAGATGCAGACGTTATGAACGTTTGACAAAGCTCGGTATGCTGACTACTTGATAGTTTAGTGCACCATGTTTTACGGCTTATAACTGGGAGTTCAAAAATGTTTTGAATGCCACGGAGCATATAAGATGTTCCAAGAGTTGAAATTGGTATTTCACGCTCATGCCCATGTTGAGAGGTATGAGACCTCTGACAGTACTTTGCCTACAAGATGGAGGGGAATAGCTCAACCAGTGAGCATGTAACACCCTCGATGCGGCTATATCTCCCACGTGTCGGAGCACGACTTAGAGGCATAACCGCATTGAAGGCAATGTCGCAAGAGGGGTAATGTCTACACATCCCATGTACTGAATGAGAAAAGAGGTACATAGTTGGCTTACAATCGCCACTTCACACAATACATGAAAATAGCATTACATCACCCAGATACAACCAAGGTCCGACTACGGAACCAAAATAAAAGAAGACCACCCCTAATGCGAAAGATCCCCGATCGCCCCAACTGGTCTCCACTACTAATCAACTGAACGAAACAACAGAATGAACGACATCTTCATCGAGCTCCTCCTTGAGCTCGGTTGCGTCACCTGCACGGTATCATCGGCACCTGCAACTGGTTTTGGAAGTAATCTGTGAGTCACGGGGACTCAGCAATCTCACACCATCGCCATCAAGACTATTTAAGCTTATGGGTAAGGTAAAAGGTATGAGGTGGAGCTGCAGCAAGCACTAGCATATATGGTGGCTAACATATGCAAAAGAGAGCGAGAAGAGAATGCAAGGCACGCTCGAGAAACTATGTTCAAGAAGTGATCCTAGAACAACCTACGTCAAGCATAACTCCAACCCCGTGCTCACTTCCCGAACTCCGCCGAAAAGAGACCATCACGGCTACACACGTTGTTGATGCATTTTAATTAAGTTAAGTTTTAGGTTTTCTACAACCGGACATTAACAAATTCCCATCTGCCCATAACTGCGGGCACGACTTTCGAAAGTTCAAATCCCTGCAGGGGTGTCCCAACTTAGCCCATCACAAGCTCTCACAGTCAACGAAGGATATTCCTTCTCCCAGGAAGACCCGACCAGGCTCGGAATCCCGGTTACAAGACATCTCGACAATGGTAAAACAAGTCCAGCAAAGCGGCCCGAATGTGCCGACAAATCCTGATAGGAGCTGCACATATCTCGTTCTCAGGGCACACTCAGATGATACATCCTACGAGTAAAACCAACCCTCAAGTTGCCCCGAGGTGGCCCCGCAGTCTACTCGGTTCGGACTAACACTTAGAGAAGCACTGGCCCGGGACGGGGGTTAAAATAAAGATGACCCTCGGGATGCGCGACTCCCAAGGGAAAAGGCTAGGTGGAAAATGGTAAAAACCAAGGTTGGGCCTTGCTGGAGGAGTTTTATTCAAGGCGAACTGTCAAGGGGTTCCCATTATAACCCAACCGTGTAAGGAACACAAAATCAAGGAACATAACACTGGTATGACGGAAACTAAGGCGGCAGGAGTGGAACAAAACACCAGGCATAAGGCCGAGCCTTCCACCCTTTACCAAGTATATAGATGCATTAATTAAATAAGAGATATTGTGATATCCCAACGAATATCCATGTTCCAACAAGGAACAAACTCCAATCTTCACCTGCAACTAGCAACGCTATAAGAGGGGCTGAGCAAAGTGGTAACATAGCCAAACAACGGTTTGCTAGGACAAGGTGGGTTAGAGGCTTGGCTTCGCAACATGGGAGGCATGATATAGCAAGTGGTAGGTATCGCAGCATAGGCATAGCAAAAGAGTGAGCATCTAGCAAGCAAAGATAGAAGTGATTTCGAGGGTATGGTCATCTTGCCTGAGATCCCGCAAGGAAGAAGAACGAGTCCATGAAGAAGACAAACGGACGTAGTCGAACGGATCCTCACAACTCCGGAACAAAACTGAAGCTAACGCGAGAAGCAACCCGGAAAGAAGCAAACAACATAGTAAACAACCATCACATAAACATGGCATGATACATAAACAAGTATGATGCATGTCCGGTTTAAATATGCATGGCATGGCAAAGTGCACAAACAACACTACAGGTTAAGTGGAGCTCAATATGCAACGAGTTGCATATTGATGGAACACCACGTGACTTATTTAGTTCACTCTCGTTTATGTACCCAACAATATTAAATATTGATTAACATGGCAAGGGGTGAAGCACAACAAAACTACCTATCTAGGCAATTTTAAATGAGGCCGGAAACATCAAGCCACGATTCCGGTAATCCTCATGTGCATTAGCAATTTAATGCAACAACAATTTTAAACATTTTAATTGTTGTTATCATGATGCGGATGACATGAGCAAGTTTGATGCAATATTTATGAAAAGTTGACAAGAGCATTATGAGGCATTTGTCATCGTCGCGGAAATGAAAGGGGTGCCACGACAATGACAATGGAAACGGTTCCACGGCAACATTCCGGTTCCGGTAACTCGATTGAGATACCGATGCAAAGGAGAAGTGTGCGGATGCGTGCAAAAGATTGTGGGGTGATCCCAGTTTACCGGTTCCCACGGGTCGACGACAGTGACAAGGCAAAAGAGAGGCAACATGCACCGACAATTCGAGCACGGAGCAAGCACAAGCATCTCGTACATGACACATGCATTCGCTCACGGGCGGTCATCTCGGGGTTATACCTTCGAAGCGTGCGTTATCGGAGGGGTTCGAGTTCGATGCGGTAGTCGTTCACGATCGTCGTGGGACATAGTGGTACTCGGCGATGGTAGAGGAAGTAGTTGTCCACGCAACGGTAGTCGAACTTGACGGTTCCGTTACATGGGTCTTCGGCGTGGATCTTGACGTCCACGGGGTCGACGGTAGGGTGCACGTTTCGTAGGCGATCTTAGCAGATCTGTGTAGTGGTCAAACTTGAGGTACTCCGGGGCAGAGGAATCAATGTTGCAACGGTGGTCTCGAAGTATCCAAATCGAAGCAAGGCCAAGGGGCCTCGCGCATTGCAGATCGAGGCAACGGTGGGCGCTCGTCTCCTGCTCGATGAAGAGGCTATGCCAATGACACAGGGCTCGGGGAAGCAACGGCGTTGAGCGTGTCGTACATGTCCTCCCGCGAGCAGAGACGAGGACACCAGGAAGACCTACGAGGAGCAGAAGCACTCGAAACCGTGCAAGGAGCCGGCAACAGGCAACGGGATCCTCTGGATCCGGACGGAAACGGGACACTGGCGAGCAGGGTTCATCGAGGAACTCGATCGGCGGCGATGGCAAGTCCTGGCGCGAGCGAAGGGCATGGGGGCGGCGCTGGTCCTCTCCTCCAGCGAAGCAAGATGACGGCGAGAGGGCCACCATCGGCTATGCAGGGGAGTCCGGTTGGCTTGGTGTCACGACGAACGAGCGAGGATGGTGGAAACGAGGTCGGTCTCTGGAGGAAGGAGGTCATGGCAGAGGAGGGCGGTGTGGAGGTTCGGCGCTGGAGTAACGCGGATGCGAGAGGGAGAGAAGCGGGCATGATGTGGTGTTTCTGGGGGTGCAGCGCGAGGAAGAAGGAGGGCATCGAGGGAGAGGGACGAAGTTGCGGCGACGCTCTAGGGAAAGAGATCGAGAGAGAGAAGGAGGAGCGATGCGGGAGGGAGAGATACGGCGCTGGAGGGAAGATGGAGGGAGAGATCGATAGGAGGTCTCCCCTGGTGCTAGGGCTAGAGGGTAGGATGGGCCTGGGGAGACTGGGCCTTAGAGGCCAGCCCAGTTGCTGTTGGTGCTGGGCTGCATTGCTGCCGCTGGAGCTGGGCTCTCCCTTCCCCTCTTATTCCTTTTTTTCTCAATTTCCTCAAACATAAAATAAGTGGGAAAATCTCAAAGATAAAGTGAAGGCGTGAGAGAGATATGAGAATGTATCTGGAGTCCTTGCATTATGCACAATTTGAATAAATGGACTTGGCAAATTTTATAGATAGAAAAATAATTCAAGTTTGAATTAAATTCAAACTTGAGCCATTTTTGAACCCTACCAAAACAACTCCAAAGGACCTGAAATTTGACAGAGAGGTTGAAGGCATGGTCGAGAATTTATAGGAAAAGAATGAGCATTAATAGAGAAGGGGAAAGTGGCACTTGCAAAATAAAGGAACTGGAAGGAAAGGAGAAAGAGATGATGCATGGGACAAAGGCATGGGGAATTATTTTGCAAGTGTGTCAAGGTAATTCCACATTAATGAAATATTTAATATAGCTCCCTACTATTGGGAGGATATGTTTTAAAGAGAATCACCATGTGAATTCCCTCAATTTAAATGGACCGAAGATCCATGCAATTTATTTAGTTGAGTTGCAAAGGATTTATGATATGATGGCATGATGACATGATGCAACGCAAAAATAAAAGGGTAGGCACAAATGAAACCCACGGGGAAACCCGGAACATATGGAAGTCTTCTCGAGCATCGCTCTCGGGGCGTTACAACACTCCACCACTACGAGAGGATCTCATCCCGAGATCTAGAATGGTACCGGAGAGAAACAGAAGAGGAAGAGAAGAGGTAAAACTAAGTTGCTTCTTGACAATTGAGTGAAACCAAAGAACCTTGAGTGGTTGAACAAAACGAAAGAAAGAATACAATGAAGATGAACAAAGTCAAAAACACTCCGTTAGAAAAGAGGAACAAGGAACATTACTAGAACCTTGTAGGTTGAAAGACATCAGGAAAGGGTGCAATGGTGCAAGCATTCCGGTTGAAACAAGATGTACAAGAAACTATAACGATTAATTACGACAACACTCAAGTTGGAAATGGAGGGTAAGAATATGAACTTGGCAAAAATGAGAGGATACTTGAAAAGAGGACACGACGCTCCGGTTAAAAGGATAAGCACGAAAAGAACACGATCCTCACCATTCGAGATGATGATTGAAAAGAGCAACATTACATTGCCTCCGGGAGAAATGAAAGAATGGAATGAATGAACGGAGGGAAACACGATCTTGGGAGAGCACGCTTACGACAAATGCTGGAACTGAGTCGTTATATTATCAACAACGAAAGGATAAGCTTTAAGTGGGCTTATGGAGAACATCTCAAAACTGAGGTGAAATTCTGCCACTAACGGAAACGATAGATTGGATTGATACGAGCAAGAAGATGAGAAAGTTATTTCACTGGGAGGATAAATGAAGAACTGGGGTCCTTTATAAGCACCATAATTCCAACAATCCTTAGGGAAGGCTTTAGGTGAAACATGACACCAGATAGCTCCAACAAAGATGTTGATGGATTTAAAATACCTCATTCTTAACAACATGTGAATCATGAAACATGAACTCAAATTATCAAGAATGACATAATACCACCTCAAAAGATAAGATAGAACGAATTGGACTTTGGGATTCAAGATGAAGAATGCTTGAGCTCCTTTGAAAAGAATCTTGATGAACACTTCGAGAAGGAATTAAATCCTTGATGAGCCACCATGTAAAGCCTCCATGAAGGACTCCGGTAACAAAATAATGATAAAAAGAAAGAGAAGTTGAAAACACAAGGTTAAGCCTTGTAATGATTTAGATGGATCTCCATGGCGATATAATTGCGAGAGCTTGGAACTCCGGGAAAGAAAAGAATGAAACAATTGAAAACCGAGAGCTTGATGAGCCTCCGGAATAAGGAATTGAATTTACTCGATGAAACAAGAATAAGAATTACATTATGCTTATCCTTCACCAATTTAAATTGATGAGAAGTAACGGATTTGGCATACTACTTATTCTCGTAGAAAGGAATAAGAAGAGATATGGCGCAAACTTTAGAAAATCTTCAACGAACCACCAATAGGATTGAGACAATGGATACATTAATATGATAAAGATGGAAGAGAAATCTTGAATGAACAACCATAAGAATTAAAAACGATCAAGGAAAAGATAGAGAAACACTAGGAAGAATTAGCACAAGAACGAAGATGCTTGAGGGAATTTAGATACAAGAGAACGAAGAGATCATGAGCTGATTAGAGAATACTTGAACGATGCCCCAGTAAGATTTGGAGAACAAGAGCTAAAAGCTGAGAATGAATAAGCCTTCTGAGATGATGGTCTCCGGAGAATCAAACTGAAAATACTCTTGAATAGCTCCTGATGGGTGAAGAGGATTCTCACAATCGAAAACAATTATGAGAGGATGGCAACAAGCTAGCACCATGAATCTTGAAGAGAATGGAGCAAGATATGGAGGAAAAATTCTTCTTCGGTCTTCAAATGTTGAGAATGAGAACGAGAAACACCACCGTGAATTGTTGAGACACTCCAGAATAGAAAGGTTGAAACAACAATGAAAAGAATTTGAAAGCTCTTGGAGAAAGGCACTTGACTGATGAAAATTCATTCTTACGTCAAACTTTAAAAGATTCGAAAATAGCTCCGAGAAAATTTAGAAGAGTCACATAAGATCCTGGGAAAAGACCTGTGGGTTAGGGCGCACTCAAAAGATACTCCGTTGAACAATTTAAAAGAGAGAATGCACCGGTTGAATTAAATGGCTAGAATGAGATAACAACCTCAAAATATCTTCAGCACTCCGGAACAATTGAATAGTGTGCGGTGAAAGATTAAGAGGAGCACTGGTATGGAAAAAACATTTGAAACGAGGAAAGGGATATGATCAACACCAAAATCTTGAATTGAATCCACCGGAAAAGATAAAAGAAACGAAGAATGATGAACTAGTAGAGCATCTTCAAGAGAACCACCGGGTAAGAACATTGATTGAAAAGAATGAAAAGAGTTCATGTGAATAAAAATAGATACTTGATTAAGAAGTCCGAGTCCTTGAAGCAAAAGGGTGGGAGGGTGGGGAATACAAAGACAACTTGGGACGGATGAAACAAACACCGTTGAGAAGACTTAGAGTTGATCTTGCGGATGTTGAAAAAGATCGGATCCACTTGAAGAGAAACACGCCAGTTGGAAAAGAATTGACATGACCATCTCGATGATGAAGAAGGGTTAGTATTCGCATAGAAATATGAGAACACCTCTTAGGAAAGGTATGGAATCAACATTTGACTTTGAAGCAACTCGAATACCACAACTGAAAACAAAAACAAAGGATTGGCTTGCAGAATAAACCGGGACAAACATATGATAGAGATTTCATCCGAAGTTTTCGTGGTGGAGCCTACACGGGCTCGATCGTACAACACCATCATGTACAAGGCAGTGCACATGACGTACGAAGCGGCCCCAAGTCAGCATAGCCAAGGACTCTTTAAGACACAACGAGACCACTGTAAAACTAACCGTGGATAGGCGGACCACTAGACGTCGAACCCCAATTTCATATCATACATCTGTCGGAAAGATATCCTAAGAGCTACTTGAATTCCCACTTATAAACTCCCGAAACTTTCTAGTTATGCAATCAGGTGTTGGGGATACAGGGGAAGCATAATATCTCACCCAAAACTAGCAAATCCTACATCCAGCTGTATCCATCCTTCAACACATAACCAAGAAACCTTCGGAAATTGTTTACCTCAACCTTCGAAAAGCATCCGTTATACAAGTTATGGCAATACTCCTGAAAGTGCAACTATCCCTAGGTGGTTTTGGTAATTCATAACAACATATAGCTCATTGAGCTAATGCTATTCCAAGATGATTATTTCAGGAAAGCTCAATGATTGGCATGGCATGGATGTGAAAGTGGAACCCTCAAAATGCTAAGGACAAAGGATTGGCTCAAGCTCAAAAGCTCAAGACTCTTCATTTTATATTTTAGTGATCCAAGATCACATTGAGTCTTTAGGAAAAGCAAATACTATCAAGGAGGGATGAGGTGTTGCTTAATGAGCCTCTTGCTTCATGTGCTTAGTGATATGCTCCAAAACCCTCAACTACTTTCCCATATCCACATATGACCTAAACCCTAAGCCAAACTCGGTCCTACCGATTCTTTCTATCCGGCGCCACCGAGTTTCATTTGTCATAAGCCACTGCCAAACCCTAGCAATTCGGTTCTACCGATAGGGATCCCGGTCTCACCGAGATGGGATTGCAAACTCTCTGTTTCCCTTTCGTAACTTTTCGGTCTCACCGAAAGAGCGAATCGGTCCCACCGAGATTGCAATGTAAATTTAGTGTTTCCTTTTTGTAACTTTTCGGTCTCACCGAAAGAGCAAATCAGTCCCACCGAGTTTGCCTGACCAACTCTCTGGTTAGCTTATTACCAAAATCGGTCCCACCGAGTTTGTGTAATCGGTCTCACCGAGATTACGTTATGCCCAAACCCTAACCATATCGGTCCTACCGAGTTGCATGTCAGTCCCACCGAAAATCTCTAACGGTCACTAGGTTTACCTTTTCGGTCCAACCGAGTTTTTTTGATTCGGTCCCACCGAGATTGGAAAACTGTGTGTAACGGTTGGATTTTGTGTGGAGGCTATATATACCCCTCCACCTCCTCTTCATTCGTGGAGAGAGCCATCAGAACACATACACAATTCCAACTCATATGTTCTGAGAGAGAACAACCTACTCATGTGTTGAGACCAAGATATTCCATTCCTACCATATGAATCTTGATCTCTAGCCTTCCCCAAGTTGCTTTCCACTCAAATCTTCTTTCCACTAGATCCAAATCCTATGAGAGAGAGTTGAGTGTTGGGGAGACTATCATTTGAAGCACAAGAGCAAGGAGTTCATTACCTACACACCATTTGTTACTTCTTGGAGAGTGGTGTCTCCTAGATTGGCTAGGTGTCACTTGGGAGCCTCCGACAAGATTGTGGAGTTGAACCAAGGAGTTTGTAAGGGCAAGGAGATTGCCTACTTCGTGAAGATCTACCGCTAGTGAGGCAAGTCCTTCATGGGAGATGGCCATGGTGGGATAGACAAGGTTGCTACTTCGTGGACCCTTTGTGGGTGGTTGCTTCTTCGTGGACCCTTTGTGGGTGGTTGCTTCTTCGTGGACCCTTCGTGGGTGGAGCCCTCCGTGGACTCGCGCAATCGTTACCCTTCGTGGGTGGAGCCCTCCGTGGACTCGCACAACCGTTACCCTTCGTGGGTTGAAGTCTCCATCAACGTGGATGTAGGATAGCACCACCTATCCGAACCATGGGAAAAAGATCCGTGTCTCCAATTGCGTTTGAATTCTCCAAACCCTTCCCTTTACATTCTTGCAAGTTGCATGCTTTACTTTCTGCTGCCAATATACTCTTTGCATGCTTGCTTGAATTGTGTGATGATTGCTTGACTTGTCCTACAATAGCTAAAATCTGCCAAGAACTAAAATTGGGAAAAGGTTAAGTTTTTATTTGGTCAAGTAGTCTAATTCCCCCCCTCTAGACATACTTTCGATCCTACAACTCCCGAACTCCCGCCCCAGTACTGGGTGGCGTCGAGGTTATCTCACCAACAACTGCATAAAAGAGATTTTCGATGTCGGCGAACTCAAGTATTCCAGAACTGCAACGATAAAATTGTGATCACAACACCTCGGAGCTCAACTCCCCGGGACACTGCCACAACCCCTAAATGTCAGGAGGCACCAAGAACAATGTTCTCGTCACAAAACCATCGGAACGATTCCAAGATACCCACGTGATCCTAAATTTTTTTTAGTGAAATTTGAGAAGAGAAGAGTCAAAACTCTATGTCAGTATGCCTCACCAGAGTGACGAAGGGACTGAGGAGTAAAAAGAATCCTAATCTCCGATATATATAATCCTAAATGACACAAAACATTTTTCTAGACTCAACAACGCCAGCGATTCGATCAAGCAGAGGGCTCCTAAGTCAGGGAAGGCTCTGATACCTACTTGTAACACCCTCGATGCGGCTATATCTTCCACGTGTCGGAGCACGACTTAGAGGCATAACCGCATTGAAGGCAATGTCGCAAGAGGGGTAATCTTTACACATCCCATGTATTGAATGAGAAATGAGGTACATAGTTGGCTTACAATCGCCACTTCACACAATACATGAAAATAGCATTACATCATCCACATACAACCAAGGTCCGACTACGGAATCAAAATAAAAGAAGACCACCCCTAATGCGAAAGATCCCCGATCGCCCCAACTGGTCTCCACTACTGATCAACTGAACGAAACAATACAATGAACGAGATCTTCATCGAGCTCCTCCTTGAGCTCGGTTGCGTCACCTGCACGGTATCATCGGCACCTACAACTGGTTTAGGAAGTAATCTGTGAGTCACGGGGACTCAACAATCTCACACCCTCGCGATCAAGACTATTTAAACTTATGGGTAAGGTAAAAGGTATGAGGTGGAGCTGCAGCAAGCACTAGCATATATGGTGGCTAACATACGCAAAAGAGAGCGAGAAGAGAATGCAAGGCACGGTCGAGAAACTATGTTCAAGAAGTGATCCTAGAACAACCTACGTCAAGCATAACTCCAACCCCGTGCTCACTTCCCGAACTCCGCCGAAAAGAGACCATCACGGCTACACACGC
Source organism: Triticum dicoccoides (assembly GCF_002162155.2). Classification (NCBI taxonomy): domain Eukaryota; kingdom Viridiplantae; phylum Streptophyta; class Magnoliopsida; order Poales; family Poaceae; genus Triticum; species Triticum dicoccoides. The sequence goes on along the minus strand of NC_041380.1, from coordinate 232,232,550 downwards.
TGTTGATGCATTTTAATTAAGTTAAGTTTCAGGTTTTCTACAACCGGACATTAACAAATTCCCATCTGCCCATAACCGCGGGCACGACTTTCGAAAGTTCAAATCCCTGCAGGGGTGTCCCAACTTAGCCCATCACAAGCTCTCACGGTCAACGAAGGATATTCCTTCTCCCAGGAAGACCCGATCAGGCTCGGAATCCCGGTTACAAGACATCTCGACAATGGTAAAACAAGTCCAGCAAAGCCGCCCGAATGTGCCGACAAATCCCGATAGGAGCTGCACATATCTCGTTCTCAGGACACACTCAGATGAGACATCCTACGAGTAAAACCAACCCTCAAGTTGCCTCGAGGTGGCCCCGCAGTCTACTCGGTTCAGACCAACACTTAGAGAAGCACTGGCCCGGGGGGGGGGGGTTAAAATAAAGATGACCCTCGGGATGCACGACTCCCAAGGAAAAAGGCTAGATGGCAAATGGTAAAAAACAAGGTTGGGCCCTGCTGGAGGAGTTTTATTCAAGGCGAACTATCAGGGGGTTCCCATTATAACCCAACCATGTAAGGAATGCAAAATAAAGGAACATAACACCGGTATGATGGAAACTAAGGTGGCAAGTGTGGAACAAAACACCAGTCATAAGGCCGAGCCTTCCACCCTTTACCAAGTATATAGATGCATTAATTAAATAAGAGATATTGTGATATCCCAACAAATATCCGTGTTCCAACAAGGAACAAACTCCAATCTTCACCTGCAACTAGCAACGCTATAAGAGGGGCTGAGCAAAGCGGTAACATAGCCAAACAACGGTTTGCTAGGACAAGGTGGGTTAGAGGCTTGGCTTAGCAACATGGGAGGCATGATATAGCAAGTGGTAGGTATTGCAACATAGGCATAGCAAAAGATCGAGCATCTAGCAAGCAAAGATAGAAGTGATTTCGAGGGTATGGTCATCTTGCCTGAGATCCCGCAAGGAAGAAGAACAAGTCCATGAAGAAGACAAACAAACATAGTCGAACGGATCCTCAAACTCTGGAACGAAACCGAAGCTAACGTAAGAAGCAACCCGGAAAGAAGCAAACAACATAGTAAACAACCATCACATAAACATGGCATCATGTGCAAACAAGTATGATGCATGTCCGGTTTAAATATGCATGGCATGGCAAAATGCACAAATAACACTACATGTTAAGTGGAGCTCAATATGCAATGAGTTGCATATTGACGGAACACCACGTGACTTATTTAGTTCACTCTCGTTTATGTACCCGACAATATTAAATATTGATTAACATGGCAAGGGGTGAAGCACAACAAAACTACCTATCTAGGCAATTTTAAATGAGGCCGGAAACATCAAACCACGATTCCGGTAATCCTCATGTGCATTAGCAATTTAATGCAACAACAATTTTAAACATTTTAATTGTTGTTATAATGATGCGGATGACATGAGCAAGTTTGATGCAATATTTATGAAAAGTTGACAAGAGCATTATGAAGCATTTGTCATCATGGCGGAAATGAAAAGGGTGCCACGACAATGACAACGGAAATGGTGCCACGGCAATGTTCCGATTCCGGTAACTCGATTGAGATACCGATGTAAAGGAGAAGTCTGCGGATGCGTGCAAAAGATGGTGCGGTGATCCCGGTTTACCGGTTCCCACGGGACGACGACAGTGACAAGGCAAAAGAGAGGCAACATGCACCGACAATTCGAGCACGGAGCAAGCACAAGCATCTCATACATGACACATGCATTCGTTCACGGGCGGTCGTCTCGGGGTTATACCTTCGAAGCGTGCGTTATCGGAGGGGTTCGAGTTCGATGCGGTGTAGTCGTTCACGGTCGTCGTGGGACGTAGTAGTACTCGGCGATGGTAGAGGAAGTAGTTGTCCACGCGACGGTAGTCGAACTTGACGGTTCCATTACATGGGTCTACGGCAACGGTAGTGTTACCCATTTTATAGTCGTGCACATTCCGCAGATGTACGAGGTCATGGCATGGATCTTGACGTCCACGGGGTCGACGGTAGGGTGCACGTTTCGTAGGCGAACTTGGCGGATCCGTGCAGTGGTCATACTTGAGGTACTCCGGGGCAGAGGAATCAATGTTGCAACGGTGGTCTCGACGTATCCAAATCAAAGCAAGGCCAAGGGGCCTCATGCATCGCAGATCGAGGCAACAGTGGGCGCTCATCTCCTGCTCGAAGCAGAGGCTAGGCCGATGGCACAGGGCGCGGGGAAGCAACAGCGTTGAGCATGCCATACATGTCCTCCCGCGAGCAGAGACGAGGACACCAGGAAGACCTACGGGGAGCAGCAGTACTCGAAACCCTGCGAGGAGCCGGCAATAGGCGATGGGATCCTCTGGATCCGGACGGAAACGGGACACCGACGAGCGGGGTTCAGCGAGGAACTCGATCGGCGGCGATAGCGAGTCCTGGCGCGAGCGAAGGGCATGGGGGCGGCGCTGGTCCTCTCCTCCAGCGAAGCAAGATGACGGCAAGCAGGCGACCATCAGCGATGCAGGGGAGTCCGGTTGGTTTGGTGTCGCAACGAATGAGCGAGGACAGTGGAAACGAGGTCGGTATCTGGAGGAAGGAGGTCATGGCAAAGGAGGGCGGCGTGGAGGTTCGGCGGTGGAGTAACGCGGATGCGAGAGGGAGAGAAGCAGACGTGATGTGGGGTTTCTGGGGGTGCAGCGCGAGGGAGAGGGACGAAGTCGCGTCGACGCTCCAGGGAAAGAGATCGAGGGAGAGAAGAAGGAGCGATGCGGGAGGGAGAGCTACCGCACTGGAGGGAAGAGGGAGGGAGAGATCGACAGGAGGTCTCCCCTGGCGCTAGGGTTAGAGGGAAGGATGGGCCTGGGGTGACTGGGCCTTAGAGGCCAGCCCAGTTGCTGTTGTGCTGGGCTGCATTGCTGCCGCTGGAGCTGGGCTCTCCCTTCCCCTCTTATTCCATCTTTTCTCAATTTCCTCAAACATAAAATAAGTGGGAAAAGCTCAAAGATAAAGTGAAGGCGTGAGAGAGATATGATAATGTATCTGGAGTCCTTGCATTATGCACAATTTGAATAAATGGACTTGGCCAATTTATAGATAGAAAAATAATTCAAGTTTGAATTAAATTCAAACTTGAGCCATTTTTGAACCCTACCAAAACAACTCCAAAGGACCTGAAATTTGACAGAGAGGTTGAAGGCATGGTCGAGAATTTATAGGAAAAGAATGAACATTAATAGAGAAGGGGAAAGTGGCACCTGCAAAAGAAAGGAACTAGAAGGAAAGGAGAAAGAGATGATGCATGGGACAAAGGCATGGGGAATTATTTTGCAAGTGTGTCAAGGTAATCCAACATTAATGAAATATTTAATATAGCTCCCTACTATTGGGAGGATATGTTTTAAAGAGAATGACCATGTGAATTCCCTCGATTTAAATGGACCGAAGATCCATTCAATTTATTTAGTTGAGTTGCAAAAGATTTGTGAGATGATGGCATGATGACATGATGCAACGCAAAAATAAAAGGGTAGGCACAAATGAAACCCACGGTGAAACCCAGAACATATGGAAGTCTTCTCGAGGATCGCTCTCAGGGCGTTACAGAGCATGTGCTCAGATTGTCTGGGTACTACAATTGCTTGAATCAAGTGGGAGTTAATCTTGCAGATAAGATAGTAATTGACAAAGTTCTCTTGTCACTATCACCAAGTTATTAGAAATTCATGATGAACTATAATATGCAAGGGATGACAAAAGTAATTCCCGAGCTCTTCACGATGCTGAAATCGGCGAAGGTAGAAATCAAGAAAAGAGCATCAAGTGTTGATGGTTAACAAGAACACTAGTTTCAAGAAAAGGGCAAAGTAATAGAAAGGGAACTTCAAGAATGACAAACAAGTTGTCACTCCCATGAAGAATCCCAAAGCTAGACCCAAGCCTGAAACTGAGTGCTTCCACTGCAAAGGAAATGGTCACTGGAAGTGGAACTGCCCCTAGACACTTGGCGGATAAGAAGGATGGCAAAGTGAACAAAGGTATATTTGATATACATCTTATTGATGTGTACTTTACTAGTGTTTATAGCAACCCCTCGGTATTTGATACTAGTTCAGTTGCTAAGAGTAGTAACTTCAAACGGGAGTTGCAAAATAAACAGAGACTAGTTATGGGCGAAGTGACGATGTGTGTTGGAAATGTTTCCAAGGTTGATAAGATCACCATCACATACTCCCTCTACCTTCGAGATTAATATTGGAACTGACTAAATGTTATTTGGTGTTTGCGTTGAGCATGGATATGATTTGATCATGTTTATTGCAATACGGTTATTCATTTAAGTCAGAGAATAATTGTTGTTCTGTTTACATGAATAAAAAAAAATTATGGTCGTACATCCAATGTAAATGGTTTACTGAATCTCGATCACAGTGATGCACATAATATTGATGCCAAAAGATGCAAAGTTGATAATGATAGTGCAACATACTTGTGGCACTGCTGAGGGAGTCCTCGACTAAAGGGTCTGAGGCGTCCGGCCTGTTAGCCATGGGCCGGACTGATGGGATGTGAAGATGCGAAGATCGAAGACTGCACCCGTGTCCGGATGGGACTCTCCTTGCGTGGAAAGCAAGCTTGGCGACCAAATATGTAGATTCCTTTCTTTGTAACCTACCTTGTGTAACCCTAGATCTCCCCTGTGTCTATATAAACGGGAGGACTTAGTCCGGAGGGGCGGATATTCATTATCATAGCCATACCAGCTAGACCTCTAGGGACCCCCTACCCGAGATCCACCGGTTTTGACACCGACATTGGTGCTTTGAGAGTTCCACTGTGTCGTCGACGAGAGGTTCGATGGCCCCTTCAATCGTCGACAGTGACGCTGTCCAAGGAGAAACTTTCCTCCCCGGACAGATCTTCGTGTTCGGTAGCTTCGCACTGCCGGCCAACTCGTTTGGCCACCTGGAGCAGATTGATGGTTACGCCCATGGCCATCAGGTCAGATTTGGGAGTTTGAACTATGTGGCGGACATCAGTGGAGATTTAATCTTCGCTGGATTCGAGACCGCGGCGACCGCTCCCGGTCACCCCGATGATCATGACCTAAATCTGTCATCAGAACGCATCCATGATATCGCTCATGTAACCGCTCTGGCCTTAGAGCCGGAGCAGACTGCGCCATCCGAGGACGGGAGGATCAACCCCACCACGGAGGCCACAGATTCCACGGCGTTGGTGCCACACATAGACTTGACCTCTCACAACGTCTTTGTCACCGAAAATCCGGACTCGTCTCTGTCCGTAAGTTCCGAACCACGTGAGCCCGCGGACGTCGAACTTGATCGCTTATCAATCTTCGAGTTCAGCGCCGCAGACATCTTCCAACACTCGCCTTTCGGCGATGTGCTAAACTCATTAAAGAACATTTCCTTGCCGGAGGACTCACAACCGAACTATATCCGGTTCGAACTAGGGGTTGACGGTGGAGAATTTTGCTTCCCACCTGCCACCCACTTGATAGCCACGGTCTAGGATTTGACCGACACACTTGATTACGACTCCGAGGACATCGACGATACGGATGACGATGCCGGAGAAGAAGAGGCCCAAAACCCGCCATTCACCGGACGCTGGACGGCCACTTCCTCGTATGATGTATACATGGTGGATGCACCAAAGGAGAACAACGACGATGACAAGGAAGATCGAGCTGAGGATCAACCTTCTGAAATACAATCCAAGTGTCGGCGTTAGCGGCGCCGCTCTAAGTCATGCCGCAACAAAGACATCAACACCGGCATAGGAGAAGATAACACTCCAAAAGGTGCCGAAGACAACGAAGACCCCGTTGAAACAGCTCATGAACAAGATGAACGGGAAGATGGGCAGGCTAGCCCTGGTAAGCATGCCACGCATGAAGACTCTGAGGACGGAAGTTATCTTCCGCTCTCCGAGGATGAGGTGAGCCTCGGCACCGATGATTTCATCGTGCTTGAGGAACCTCTTGATCAGGAGCGCTTCAAGCGCCAGCTAATCGCCACTGCAAGGAGCCTGAAAAATAAGCAGCAACAGCTTCAAGCTGACCAAGATCTGCTCAATGATAAATGGACCGATGTCCTAGCAGCCGAAGAATACGGCCTCAAGCGCCCAACCAAAAGCTATCCAAAGCGCAAATTGCTACCTTAGTTTGACGAGGAGGTGCCGGAATACATACCTCCATCGTATAATGCGGCTAACCGACCACCACGTGGTTGGGACAAAATGGCAACCCATGCTGAACACCAGGCAGCCCCGCCTCATCGCACAGGTAGAGGTAAATTAGCCCACGATCATACATATGACCTTAGGCAAAACCTGAACAATAAAGCAGGACATACCAGATCAATCTACGGATCGCGAGGACGTGCCTCGACACGCGACGACGGCCACCTATTCGGACGTGACAAACTTAGTCATGCGTGGGCTGAAAACCGCAGACGGACTCCATTAGAGCTATGTCGCGATACGACCCGATATAGAGGCACTGCACACCCTCATTGCTTCACTGATGAGGTCCTGGATCATGAATTCCCAGAAGGGTTCAAACCGTGAATATAGAATCATATGATAGAACCACGGACCCCGCGGTGTGTTTCGGAGACTTCATTCTCCACATTCATATGGCCCACGGCGATGACCTCCAGGCCATCAAATACCTCCCTTTAAAACTCAAGGGGGCAGGTCGGCACTGGCTCAACAGTCTGCCTGCAAATTCTATTGGCAGCTGGGAGGACTTGGAAGAGGCCTTCCTCGATAACTTCCATGGTACATATGTTCGACCTCCGGACACTGATGACTTAAGCCATATAGTTCAATGGACCGCAGAGTCCGCCGGGAAATTCTGTACTAGATTCTTAACTAAAAAGAACCAAATCGTCGACTATCCGGATGCCGAAGCCCTAGCAGCCTTCAAACACAGCATCTGCGATGAATGGCTCGCTCACCACCTCGGCCAAGAAAAGCCAAAATCCATGGCAGCCCTCACGACACTCATGACCCACTTTTGTGTGGGCGAGGACAGTTGGTTGGCCCGTAGGAAAAACAATGTAAGCGACGCCGGCACCCCTGAAGCTAAAACCAGCAAAGACAAGTCTCGACGCAACAGATACACGCGTCGAAACAATAGTGATAACACCGAGGACACAACAGTCAATGCCGGATTCAGGGGCTCTAAGTCCGGTCAGCGGAAGAAGCCGTTCCAAAAGAACAATTCAGGCCCATCCAGCTTGGACCGCATACTTGATCGTCCGTGCCAGATTCATGGCACCCCAGACAAACCACCCAATCATACAAATAGAGATTGCTGGGTTTTTAAACAGGACGACAAATTAAACACCGAGAACAGGGAAAAGGGATAGCAAAGCGAGGATGATGACAAAGAGCCCCAGCAAACGAGCATAGGGGGACAGAAGAAGTTTCCCCCTCAGGTCAAAACGGTGAACATGATATACGCTACCCACATCCCCAGGAGGGAGCGCAAGCGTGCGGTCAGGGGTGTCTACGCGATAGAGACAGTCGCCCCGAAATTTAATCCATGGTCGTCATGCCCGATCACCTTTGATCGCCGGGATCATCCAACCAGTATCCATCACGGTGGCTCAGCCGCACTGGTCCTAGACCCAATAATTGATGGGTTCCATCTGACTCGCGTCCTTATGGACGGCGGTAGCAGCCTCAATCTGCTTTATCAGGATACAACGCGAAAAATGGGCATTAACCCATCACGGGTCAAGCCAACCAGGACCACCTTCAAAGGAGTCATACCAGGCGTAGAGTCTCGCTGTACGGGCTCAATCACACTAGAGGTTGTCTTCGGATCTCCGGATAACTTCCGAAGCGAGGAGTTAATCTTCGATATCGTCCCCTTTCGCAGCGGCTATCATGCATTGCTCGGACGAATTGCGTTTGCTCGATTCAACGCAGTACCACACTATGCTTATCTCAAGCTCAAGATGCCCGGTCCATGTGGCGTTATAACGGTCAATGAAAATATGGAACGCTCCCTCCGTACAGAAGAGCACACAGCTGCCTTAGCAGCAGAAATACAGAGCAGTCCGAACTACTCTCCAGCAGGAGAGCTCGGCTCGTCAGGAGCTTGACTAGCAATCCGGCCTCCGTCTCAGTCCCGATCAAGTGGTGGCATTCGTGCCGCGCGTGCATAACTACACACTCAAAATACCATGGTCATCGACGGAGGCATAGCTAGCTTGTGGTCCATAGTACGGCTCAACCGACATCGGATACACACATAATATCACTTTTACTTGTTTCCTTTTCAGGTCTCAATCCCACAGGCACCATCTGGTGGTCTGGTCATCGGTCCTCTTGAAGGATAAACACACTAAGACGGCGAGAAACACAGACATATGTGGGACTTTTTAGGTGATTCCGTTAATGATAACTCTACCTGTTTTTTCAGGACCCACATGCAGCTCTCCCTTGGTTTCGGCATGTCAAATAGCATGTTGCTTATCGCACTACGTGTATCAATGCACCTTGACATACTAATTAAATTACAATGAGAACAGTTCACGACTGGAGCTGTACGACCCCAGCTTTTTACCTTTGTACCAGTTCTGTTTTCTTTCTCTTTTTTCAGCTCCCCTGTGGATAACCCTATCAGGTAGCACCCGTACACTTTGGTACGTTTGATGTTTGCTACGGGCTTCATAGTGCCCCACTTTACGGCAACAAAAGTTCGAAAACTTTTTATAAGTATAGTTCGGCACCCTGAATTTAGCATTATATGCATTGGCTCTGAATCATGTCTTCGGTCAATAGTTGGGTTGCCCGGCTCCTGTGCTTGCTACCTTACATTCTGCTATATCGGCTAAGGTAGTAAAGGGAGAACTACTGCGATTGTGCCTTGGTTTATCCAATGGAGCACCTCAGTAGAGAAAGCCGAAAACTGACTGTCATGATGCGGCGAGAGCCGGTCAGCTGTTCGGAGGTTGCAAATTGTTGGAGATTTCTTACGCATTACGCGAAGGATTGATATTTCCCGATCAGACACTTATAGCACATTAGTTTGGATACTAGGGGTTGCGCCCATGTTTTTATTGTCGCACTCCTATGGCTAAGTGAGGGTGTTAAAGCCGCATAGTCTGGTTGCCTGGTTCGTTGCGCTAAACAACTCCTTCAAGGACCATCTAATTGGATCAAGATTATTTAGATTCCATCCCGAACACCCCCATACTACCTACGTGGGGGCAAAAGCCAACGACTGGTTAACCCTCAGATTTCATACAACATGGCCACACAGGAAGTAAAAATTTAAAGACATAACAAGCATTATATTGCATAAACACTTCGTTTCATCATACAAGGCAGAGGGAGCTCAAATACATTAATACAAAGATATTGTCTTTCGCACAATGATCCGCAACAATATGGGACCCTTCCAAGACATTATCAAAGTATCGCTCGGGTGTGTGGTGCTCCTTGCCCTCCGGTGGCCCCTGGGTCGCCAACTTGACGGCGTCCATCTTTGGCCACCAGACCTTAACATAGGAGAAGGCCAGACGCGTGCCTTCAATGCAGACGGACCGTTCAATGACGTCCAGCCGAGGACAGGCATCAACCAGCCTCTTCACGAGGCCGAAGTAACTGCCGGGTATAGCTTCGGCTGGCCACGTCCCAATTATTAAATCCTTCATGGCCAGTTCGGCCACCCTATGCAGCTCGACCAACTGTTTTAGCTGATCGCTGAAGGGCACCGGATGTTTCGGCGCAAGATATTATGACCAGAACAGCTTCCCCGGGGAGCCCCCTTCTTCGGCTCGGAAGAACTCTGTGGCATCGGTCACACTGCGCGACAGATCGACAAGAGCCCCTGGAGAACTTCGAATCCGGGTTAGTAAAAGATATTTCCTCTTCACATTTTTGCTTTGCATATTAAATGCCTTACCCGCCGCGATCTTCCTGGCCTCCTGGATCTCTTGGAGGGCACCCTGGGCTTCACTCCGGGCCATCTCTGCACTCTTACAAGCCTTGGCGAGTTCGGCCTCTTGAGCCGACGCATTGTGCTCCAAGGTCTCGCACTTCCTCACCGCGTCCTGGAGCTCCTGTTGGAATTCGTTAACCCAGGCCTTGAGCCTCTTACGGGCGGCCTGCTCCTTGACAGTCTTCCCCTCCGCCTCGACCAGGACCGTTTTCAGGGCCTCGACCTCGGTCGTCGCCTCTGTACACATCATGGCATTTCGGCCATTGCATATCATTTTCCCTTTTTCAAATACATAACAGGTTATCACTTGCCTTGTTTTTCCTGGAGCTGCCTCTTCACTTGGCCCAGCTCCTCCTCGGCCTCCGCCAGTTTCTGCTTCAGTCCGAAGATTTCGGCAGTATGCGAGGCCACGGCCAACAACGATGCCTGTGTATATATTTCAGACAAATTTAGTTAGTTTCCTGTAATAGGAGATTGATCCTCTATCCGGTTTTTTCTTTCCGAACACCGGACAGTGTCTCAGGGGCTACTGTCTATATTGGGATTTTCTCCTTTTTGTGCCGCTTACCTCAAAACCTGTCAACAGGCTGCTGTAGGCTTTGGTTAGTCCGCTCTTGGTGGACTGAACCCTTTCAATTACCGTGCCCATAAGGACAAGGTGCTCATCCACAATGGAAGCGCCTCGCAACGCTTCTAGCAGATTATCCGTTGCCCCTGGTTGGACAGGGGTCACCGGGGGAACAGGCATCCCCCTTCTTTCAAAGGAGGTTGCGTGCCAGATTCCGGAGCCGCATCAGACTCCAGAATCGAGTCCGGGTGAGGCCGAACTGAATACGGCGCTCCCCGCCAGTCTCCATGAGGATGGACTCCCCCTAGTGTCCAGTGATGGGGGTTTCGCCTTCAGGCACCTCCTGAGCTTCTCCCCTGCCTAGAACAGTCCTTCGGGACAGCACCTCCGCATCATCCTTGGCCTTGGGGGAGTGAGCGGCCGGCGATGAATCGCTGGCCATCACCTTTGAGTCCAGCGAACCTCGTGATGGGGATCGCTGGGAACTGTCGTGGGCTGGATTACAATAGCATAAGTAATTATATCAATACAACAAAGAGGAAAACTTGGTTTATGGGCGGATATGGGTTTTAGCACTTACGATGCAGCCCGAGGCTTAGCGCGGGGGCATCTCTCCAGACTGCTGTCGACGTCCCATGCAGTGTTATCCGCAAGGGAACTCTTCCCTTTCTTGGACGTCTGAAATTGCGTTATATCGACTAGAGGGGGGGTGAATAGGCGATTTTTATGAAAGTCTTCAACATGTGGAAGTTTCGAAGACAAACAATAGAAATAAACCTATTACCATGCAGCGGAAGGTAGACTACACTAGGCAAACCATAGTCAAGTATTCAATGAAGTGAAAGCACAATGACTAATAGCACCTAGGTAGTAAGGATCAGGTAGGAAGATATTATGAAGCCAATCAGAACAAGCAGTCACTCAGTGAAGACAAGAGATAGTGCAATCATACAATGACTTCACAAGGACCAACAGTAAGTAAAGGGAAGGGAAGGATGAAACTAGTGACTCGTTGAAGACAATGATTTGTTGGACCAGTTCCAGTTGCTGTGAAAACTGTATGTCTGGTTAGGGCGGCTAGGTATTTAAACCTGAGGACACACAGTCCCGGACACCCAGTCCTGAACACGCAGCTCAGGACACCCAGTCCTCATCGTATTCCCCTTGAGCTAAGGTCACACAGACCTCGCCCAATCACTCTGGTAAGTCTTCAAGGTAGACTCCCAAACCTTCACAGACTTCATTCACCGGCGATCCACGATGGCTCTTGGATGCTCAGAACATGACGCCTAACCGGCTGGAGGATTCACAGTCCTCAAGTGTAATAAGTATTCAGATCACACAGATAGGAAGACTTAAGTGATGCCTAACACTCTTTGGCTCTGGGTGGTTAGGGCTTTATCCTCGCAAGGAATTCTCTCTCAAAGGCTTCAAGGTGGGTTGCTCTCAAACGACAAAAGCGTACTCTAACTCTGAGCAGCCAACCGTTTATGGTTGTAGGGGGTGGGCTATTTATAGCCACTAGGCAACCCGACCTGATTTGTTCGAAATGACCCTGGGTCACTAAGGACCTGACATGTGTTCCAACGGTCAGATTTCAAACACACACGACAACTTTACTTGGGCTACAAGCAAAGCTGACTTGTCCGACTCTGGACAAGATTTGCTCTCATAGTCTTCATTCGAAGACATAGGTTTTGGTTAAGCATCACTTCATTCATTCTGACTGGTTCTCTTGGACCCCACTTAACAGTACGGTGGTTCCTATGACTCAATAAAGAAGAAAAAGAACTACGAAAGATCTGAGTCTTCGAGCTCCATAGGCTTCATGCGATGTCTTCTCTTGTCATACTCTTCAATGTGAATGTCTTCACATACCACCTTTGACATCAATGTCTTCATACATTTTTAGGGGTCATCTCTGGTAGGAAAACTGAATCAATGAGCGACTTCTACCTGTGTTATCCTACAATTCTCACAAACACATTAGTCCCTCAACTAGGTTTGTCGTCAATACTCCAAAACCAACTAGGGGTGGCACTAGATGCACTTACAATCTCCCCCTTTTTGGTGATTGATGACAAACTAGTTGAAGTTTTCAACGGGGAATATAATATGTGAAATTGTAAAAGGATAAGGAATTGTCTTGATAAGCTGCAAGGGCTCCCCCTGAAGATGTGCATATAAGTAATTTGCTTTTGGAATGCAAATGCACATGGCAGGTTGTACTTGTGGAGATCCTCTTCAACTTATGATGACAATTCATTATGCATGTGAAGGTATGTGAAGATAATGACATGCATAATGGAAAATGGACGTCTGCAAAATGATCTAAGTGCGGAATTTATTGTCGCACATGCGGAATTTATCATCGCATCACAAAGTAGCAAATAAGTAGCAGATGACCATCGAATTTAAGTGTTACGACTCAAAGAACCAAACGTATCAAAACGAGAGTTGTAACCACTAGGCAAAATATAAAGCAACCGCCCATAGGGACCCGCTTGAAGACTATCAAACTCATGTGCTTCTCCCCCTTTTGTCAGTAAGGACCAAAAAGGTTTGAAGACATAGAGCATCTACTCGTTCCCATGAAGATTAGGTGAAGCAGCAGGGTCATCGGTGGTGTTCGGCGGTGCAGAAGAACTCGGAGCAGTGTCGAAGCGTGCTGAAGGAGGGGGCAGTGAAGTACCATCGTCTTCGTCCTCGATCACTCTGGCATTCACAGTTGCCATAGAGGAAGAGAACTCAGAGTCTTCAAGAGATGGAGTTCATCGCAGCATTGCCCTTCGAGGAGGTGTGGAGTCAAACTTGAAGCGTTCAGAGAAGCCATCCTCTTGAAGATCATCTTCAGAGCACATAAGCGTCAGCCCTTTCCATGTGCGTCAAGAGGTTTCATGTGCAACAAAGGCATTCTTGGTGGCAAGATTGCGAATGCGGTTGACATCCACCAAGAGGCTTTGCATTTGGCGCTTCAGCCAGTCATGATGCCTATCCTGTTTCTGATGAAGACCCACTAGAAGCTCTCGGTCATTGAGAACATGAGTGCTCTTCTTGGGTCGTTGGGAAATTGTGCTTTCGGTGGCTTCAGTAAGGGCAGGATGTGGTGCACGTGTAGTTCCAGCCAAAGGATAAACACGAGTGACTGCTTCAACTCCTTCAATGTTCTGAGAGAAACTTTGATGCTCCGCATTCTGAAGACTAAGAGGCTCCTTGGCAGGCTCAGGATAAATAGCTTCAACGGACATATCCACATCAGGCAGAAAGATTCGATGATTGCGAGCAGATGGCTGATATGAGATAGCAGAGTGGAGTTTAATCAGCCACATGATCCATGGAGCGTAGAACTTCAAGCCAAAAAGATCAGAGCCTGATGCAGCAAGTTGGCGGATGAAGAAGTCTTATGCATTGAAGCATTTGCCATGAAGAATATAGAAGACCAAAGTCTTCATTGCACCTTCCAGCTTGGCATGGGGAGAATGTCCTTTGATAGGCCAGAGAGTTCGCCTTATGATGTGATAAATAGTCCGTGGCAGATACTCAAGGTCTTCAACAAAGAACTCCTTAGGATATGCAGCATCTTGTGGCAAGGGCTTCATCATACTGAGCATCTGGCTCATGTTTGGTTCAGGCTTCTGAAAGATGCTCTCCATAGCTTCACTGTGAAGCTGGCAGCCAGGTTCGTAGAGATCGCCAGGAGTGGGCAGACCAGTGAGCTCAATAATATCAAAGGCTTTGGCTTCGTGATGAACATTTCCTGTCATCCACTCCAGGACCCAAGTCTTCGGATCTCTGTTGTACCCACGGATGTGAAGTGTGGCATAGAATTGGAGCAGCAACTCTTCATTCCAGTGCTCTTGGTCGGTGACAAGCAGCAACAATCCAACCTCTTTGAAGCAATCCAGAGCTTCTTCCAAACAGGGCAGACCAGCTATGGCTTCTGTGTCAAGACGCTTATGTGGGAAGATGCGACCTTGATTGTACAGAATGCAGGAGTAATAGCTTCGCTGCGGATAGCTCCAGAACCGATCAGAAGATATTCTTTCCCTTGAGTAGGGGTTCTTGGAGCTATTGAAGAAAGTGTTGTCTGCTTTGAAGCCGTTGACATTGAAGGATCCAAGTGCTGATGCAGGACCTGGAAACCTAGGCAACCTTGGAATTGGCTTCTGTACCTGAGGCCTATGCTCAACATGATAGTCAAACTGAGGACCAGTAGCAGGCGCAGGAACAGGAGCAGTAGCATCATTTGCTTCACTGACTTCTGGTTCTTGGGTTGGTGGAGGCTCCACATTTGCTTCAGCCATGACAGCGTCAGTGGCTTCATGGGTGTTGGTGGTGGCAGCCTCAAGATTTTTGACCTCCACTTGATGAGCTGGAGGGTCGGTCATAGTCACGTTCTCCTCGAGAACAGCTTCTTGGTGAGACGGGGGTGTAGCAACTCTTGGGGTTTCTTCTTCATCGGCTGATGCAGCCGGAATGTCTTCCGCAGATTTAGCTTTAGACTCGGAGACTGGAGGCCTTGGTCCTTTGTGAAGCCTGCGTAACGCTGGCGATGCCTATGGAGTTGGAGTTGGCTGGGCCTCAAATTCATCTTCCTCTTGTGCTTGTGGGTGATCAGCCCATGATGCATCCTGAGCAATTGGCATCAGAGGACGACCAATGTTGATGAGTTCGCTGTGCGTAAGCACAGGCAATGATACCTGTTGGTGCTCGATCTGAGGAAGAACTGCATCATCTTCAACATGGTCATGGTGACCAATGTCTTCAGCAGCAGTGGGATCAGCTGCTGGAAAGTCTTCATCTTCATGAGCCTCTGTGGAAGCAGGCTCATGGACAGTCAGCTGGCGCTCTTGGTGTTCAGCGGCAGGGCGAACCATGGAGATGGGTTCAACAATTAAGGGCTCTGTGGGAGCAGCCCGTTCCTTCTTGGTCTTCCTCTTCTTCTTGGAGGGAGCAGCATCATAGGCTTCAGAATGTTTCCTCTTTCGGGCTTCAGCCTCAGCAGTCCTTGTCTTCTTCAGTTCTGAAGCGGTAGACCTGGCTTTTGGCTTCGAGCCAGTCATGCTAGTTGGGAAGACAATGGGATCTGCTTCCTGCCTTGGTGCGTCGGGTTCGGCCATAGCAGGCTTCTTCTTCTGCTGCTTTGCAGCCATCCTGGGGTCGATGCCAGGACGACCAAGGGCCTTGCGCTTCTCAGCCTCATTGTAGGCTTGCACACTCTTGTCAGCCAGGACCTTCATGCGCTCATGAGAACCTTGAGCTTCTGCACGTTTCTTGAGAAAGGCTTCTTTGAGCTCGTGCAGCATAATCTTGAAGTTTTTCACCTCTTGCACGCTGAGCTTGGCCATATGCTTCTTGAACTGAGCTTTCTCAAAGTCAATCTTTTGCTTCAGTTCAACGATGCGCTGAGCTAGAGCTAGCTCTGAAGCAATGGCGCCATGGAAGGTGACACTAAGGCCAATTGGGAGTTGCAGATCTTCGAAGCTGAGGTTGGGCGTGTCAAACCACTCATCAATGAAGTTGTGTATGATTGTCACGTCAAAGAGAGGCAGATCATTGAAGATTTCTGCTTCTTCCTTGCTCTTGATCAGTTGCTCAAGAGCGTCATCTGCAAGATCTTGGACAGATCGATGGCATCGTTGCACAGAATAGCAGCAGTTGTCAGTTCTTGGCCGGTGTGTGGCAGAGGCATCTTGACTTCCTGGGGCTTGGAGATGCGTGACAAATCTTCAGACTGCACACTGTCTTCAGGAGGTGCAGTAGCCAGTGGCTTCGCCCATGAGATTTTTGGTGTAGAGGCATGCTTTGAAGCTTTAGGCTGCTTCAACTTCTTTGGCTTCGACGCTGCAGGCGCTTCATCTGATTCAGCGTCATCTGCAGGCTCATTCACGGCTGTCCCTTGAACCACGATATGAGTGATGAGACCTTCCAACTTGTAGAAGGGCCCAACAAGATTGGGTTCAGCTTCGCGGGTCCCATCGGCACGGGGAGCAGAGGGACCAGGGTTGAAGTCTAATCCCAAAGACTTCTTGTTCTGCTTCGCCGAATTCTGGGCAAACTGGAAGTTGCGCTTGAACAGATTGTCGTCACGACACCATAGCAGTGACGATGGGTCAGCATCCACAGGCTGTGGTCCACGGACCATGCAGGGATAGAAGCCTTGTTCAATGGCTTCATCTCTGGACCTGGGTTGAAGATTTTTGTAGAGGATGTCTCCCCATGGTCGCTTGATGGCATTCTTCTCAGCATATTCCTTTGTCACAAACCTGTACTTGAACCACTGTTCTGCCCAATATCGTCGAATCCATTGGATTCGTGTCTTGCGCTGATTGTAATCCTCTTCAGGATCTGTCTTGTACAGCTCTGAGAGGTCATCGGGCAGATCTCTTGATGTTTCTCCTCGACGCTTTCTGCCACCCTTCCTTGCTGATTTCTCTACAGCCATGAACTTTAAACTGAATGGCTTCAATACGTTCAAAGGCTTCAAAGGCTTTCTCTTGCTGGACAAACAGGAACTGGCTTTGGGAGAATTTATGTGATACTGTATGAATTCTGCAAATGAATGCAGACTATGAGAACCAAGGGATTCTCCCACGAACATGTACCTGTGACAGCATTAAGGTGCGAGGGAAGGGGAAGAGGTCATATGCATTCTCAGAAGATTTTGAAGATGAATCAGTTTACAAGACATTGACCTCATCATGCGAAGACATTCACTCATAGATAAGGAGTTGGTTCCAGATTTGTATGAATCCACGGATCAGTACAAGTGAGGAATCTAACTACTTTGTGAAGCACAAGTGAATATACTAGGCATATTATGAGATGCAGTATGAAGTGGATCCAACATGTGTGAACAAAAACCACTTGTGGTAGAAAGTGACGAATCTATAGGATCAAAGGGGCCATAAAAAGGAAGTTTTATTTACCACACGTAGAACTGCTAGACGGAGTGGAAGAGGAGGCCGAGCAGTCCGATCATCCGTGCCCTAACTTGGCGACGGAGGACACCTACGGCGACGGTGGAGAAGACGATGTCCACGGTCGGTGTGAAGACGGCGTCGGAGAGGTTGCGGCAGCTAAGAGCTTCATCGCCGGCGTCGTCGAGGGCTAGCGATGGCGCTAGGGTTCGTGCGAGAGTGGATGAAGAGATAATGACTGTGGTGTGGCGTGTATTTATAGGGACAGGGGCGGCTCAGTGTTATTACACAGGTGCCCCTGGCGATTCACATCTGAGGAACACATGGCCATCATGCAGCATATCGGAGGTTGTTCCACGTCCCATGCACACCTGGATTGCCGGGTGGTCGTTCCCACTTCTCCGGGTTTCAGGTGAAGGAATTAGCATTGAAAGCGGACTTAATGTTTGTCTCTGTATCTTCTACTGACAAGGACGCAAAGAAGACATTTGACAGTTTCAAAAGAATGCATATGATTTGGAGAGATAGAGTTTGAGATAGAAAGCATAGAGAGGTTAGGGTCCGATCACATTCACTTAGTTCAAAAGATTCAACAAGAAGACATAGCTATAAGTGAATGATGTAGAGGACAGAACACTAGTATACATATATAATCATCGTAGCGAAGATAATCATGAAGACATGTTGAGATTGAAGCCAAACCAAATGTGAAGACATAGCAAATGTAATGCCATGAGTGAAACACTTCAAATAGAACATTTGGTGGTGGCGTGACCCACCGTATAGGAAGTATTAGACCCAGACACGACGCACAATTATCGTGGCGCTCCGAAGTCAAATTCCTCATTAATGTATTCACACTTAGAATGCATGTCTTCATTGATTGAAGATATACTTTACTTCGTGTGTTGCACATCTAAGTCATCATTATGCATAAGTGTTAGGATGTGTGCCTGATCACAGGACATTTGAGGATTCCAAGATATTTAGCTCACACCGTAACTTGCAAAATCTTTTCTCATCCAAGGGCTTGGTGAAGATATCTACCAATTGCTCTTCAGTGTTGACATGTATGATATCAATATCTTCCTTCACAACATGATCTCTGAGAAAGTGATGACGAATCTCAATGTGCTTTGTCTTCGAGTGCTGAACTGGGTTGTTGGCAATCTTGATGGCGCTTTCATTGTCGCAGTAGAGTGGCACTTGCTTCAGATGAATGCCATAGTCTTTGAGTGTTTGCTTCATCCACAGAAGCTGAGCGCAGCAAGATCCAGCAGCAATGTATTCAGATTCAGCAGTGGAGAGAGAGAGACACAGTTCTGCTTCTTTGAAGACCAACATACAAGTGATCGTCCCAGAAAATGACATGTGCCTGATGTAGACTTGTGATCCACCTTGTCACCAGCATAATCAGCATCCGAGAATCCAACCAGATCAAACTCTGAGCCCTTAGGATACCATAATCCTAGAGTTGGGGTGTAAGCCAAATATCAAAGAATTCGCTTCACAGCTAAGTGATGCAATTCCTTTGGTGCCGCTTGGAATCGAGCACACATGCAAACACTAAGCATAATATCTGGCCTAGATGCACATAAATAAAGTAAGGAACCAATCATGGAGCGGTATACCTTTTGATCGAACTATTTACCATTGTCGTCGGGACCCAGATGATGTTTGGCTGGCATTGGCGTCGTGAAGCCTTTGCAGTCTTGCATACCGAACTTCTTCAGGCAATCCTTGAGATACTTCTCTTGAGATATAAATATGCCGTTGCGTTGCTGTCGTATTTGAAGACCAAGGAAGAACTTTAGCTCTCCCATCATGGACATCTGGTATTGCTCTTGCATCATATATCCAAATTCTTCACTATATTTCTGATTGGTGCAGCCAAAGATAATGTCATCCACATATATTTGGCACACAAACAGTTCACCATCATATGCCTTCGTGAAGAGCGTGGGGTCGAGGGAACCAGGTGTGAAGCCTTTGCTCTTCAGGAAGTATTTGAGTGTGTCATACCAAGCCCGAGGGGCCTGTTTGAGGCCATACAGTGCCTTGTTGAGCTTGTATACCATGTCAGGATGTTTTGGATCTTCAAAGCCAGGCGGTTGTGCAACATACACTTCTTCTTCTTCAATCTTGCCATTGAGAAAAGTGCTCTTCACATCCATTTGATATAGAAGTATGTTATGATGATTTGCATAGGCCAGCAGTATGCGTATGGCTTCAAATCGAGCCACAGGAGCAAATGTTTCATCGAAGTCAGTGCCTTCAACTTGAGTATATCCTTGAGCAACGAGGCGAGCTTTATTTCTGACAACTTGACATGCTCATCTTGCTTGTTGCGGTATATCCATTTGGTGCCTATTATATTGTGCTTTTGAGGATCAGGACGCTTAACCAGTTCCCATACATTATTCAGCTCAAACTGTTGAAGCTCTTCTTGCATAGCTTGAATCCATTCAGGTTCCATGAAGGCTTCTTCAACTTTCTTGGGTTCTGTTATTGAGACGAATGCGAAGTGCCCATAGAAATTTGCTAGTTGTGTCGCCCTTGGACGAGTGAGCGGACCGGGTGCATTTATGCTATCAATTATTCTCTCAGTCTGCACTTCATTGGCAACACGAGGATTTACAGGGCGAAGGTTTTGCTCTTGCTGATCATTGTCATTGTTAGAGGGATTGTCTTCAGGCTGAGCATTGTCTTCAGGTTGATCAGGTGCGGAGATGATAAGTTCGTCTTCAGGTTGAGCTTCAGAGGGTATGATTTCTCCAGTTCCCATAAGTTTGATTGATTCACTGGATGGAACTTCATCTAGCACATTTGGCAGGTGCTCTCTTTGTGAACCGTTAGTCTCATCGAACCGCACATCCACTGTTTCAACCACTTTATAATGAAAGAGACTGAAGACTCTGTAGGAGTGCGAATCCTTTCCATATCCAAGCATAAAACCCTCATGTGCTTTTGGTGCAAATTTTGAAGTGTGATGTGGATCCTTGATCCAACACCTGGCGCCAAATACTCTGAAGTAACTGACATTTGGCTTCTTGCCAGTAAGGAGCTCATAAGATGTCTTGTTCAGAAGCTTGTGAAGATAAACACGATTGATTCTATGGCATGCAGTATTAATGGCTTCAGGCCATAATTTTCTTGGAGTCTTGTATTCATCAAGCATCGTTCGGGCCATCTCAATGAGTGTTCTGTTCTTGCGTTCGACGATGCCATTCTGCTGTGGCATGTACGGAGCTGAGAATTCATGTGTGATGCCCAAAGTATCAAGATATGTATCAACGCCAGTGTTCTTGAATTCAGTGCCATTGTCACTTCTGATGTGCTTTATCTTGGCGCCATAGTTGTTCATTGCTCGATTGGCGAAGCGTCTGAAGACATCCTGCACTTCAGTCTTGTAGAGGATTATGTGCACCCAAGTATATCTAGAATAATCATCAACAATGACAAAGCCATAGAGACAAGCAGTAGTAGTAAGAGTTGAGTAATGAGTGGGACCGAAAAGATCCATGTGGAGCGGTTCGAAGGGTCGAGTTGTTGTCATGATTGTCTTCGAGGGATGTTTGGCCCTCGTCATCTTTCCTGCTTCACAGGCACCGCATAAGTGATCTTTCTTGAACTTGACGCCCTCGATGCCTATGACATGCTTCTTCTTCGCAAGGGTGTGGAGGTTCCTCATGCCAGCATGCCCTAGCCTCCGATGCCAGAGCCAGCATTCTGAAGCTTTTGCCAGAAGACATACGGCAAGCTGTGGTCCTGCTGAGAAATCTACCATGTACAAATCATCCTTCCTATACCCTTCAAACACTAGAGACTTGTCAGATTCCATTAGAACAAGACAACGATATTTTCCAAACATCACAATCATGTTTAAATCACAAAGCATTGAGACAGACATTAAGTTGAAGCCAAGGGATTCAACAAGCATGACTTTATCCATGTGTTGATCCTTTGAGATTGCAACTCTACCTAGACCCAATACCTTACTTTTACCAGTGTCAGCAAATGTGATGTGACTCTTGTCGGATGGACGTAAGGTTGAGTCCATAAGAAGGCCTATCTTGCGAGTCATGTGATTGGTACACCCACTATCAATAATCCATTCTGAAGCTGCTGGTGTCGTACCCTTGGCACCACGTGCCATGAAGCAGTAGGTAGGAGCGGAGTAGTCCTTGTCATTTGCATTGGTGTCAGTGATGAAGTCGTTGTCTTTAGTGTTGAAGATGGACTTGGCAACGTATGCTGTAGCCAGACTCGCAACGCCAGAATCGGACTCCTCCTCAGACTCCACCTCCGCCTCCTCAGAAGCAGACTCCTCCTCTGAATCCATTTCCTTGCCAACAAACGCACGGTGCCAGATGAGCTTTTCTTGTGTGATGAAGACTTGGAGGAAGACTTGGAAGAAGATTTTGAGTATTTCTTCTTCTTCTTGTCATCAGAGTCATACTCCTTGCTCTTCTTCTTCTTCTTGTTCTCATTGTCCCACTGCGGACACTCAGAGATGTAGTGGCCAGGTTTCTTGCACTTGTGGCATGATCTTTTCTTGTAGTCATAAGCAGAAGCTTCATCATTCCTTGAGCTTGATCGTGAAGACTTTCTGAAGCCTTTCTTCTTGGTGAATTTTTGGAACTTCTTCACAAGCATAGCAAGCTCCTTTCCAATGTCTTCAGGATCATCAGTACTGCTGTTGGATTCTTCTTCAGATGTGGAGACATCTTTTGCCTTCAAGGCACGAGTTCGTCCATAGTTCGGACCGTAGATATCTCTTTTCTCAGAAAGCTGAAACTCATGTGTGTTGAGCCTCTCAAGTATGTCAGACGGATCGAGTGTCTTGAAATCAGGACGTTCTTGAATCATCAGGGCTAGGGTGTCAAACAAACTGTCAAGTGATCTCAGGAGTGTCTTGACGACTTCATGCTTGGTGATCTCAGTAGCGCTGAGGGCTTGAAGCTCATTTGTGATGTTAGTGAGTCGATCAAATGTGAGCTGGACATTCTCATTGTCATTTCTCTTGAAGCGGTTGAAGAGGTTGCGAAGGACACTGATTCTCTGATCTCTCTGGGTTGAGACGCCTTCGTTAACCTTGGAGAGCCAGTCCTAGACTAGCTTAGATGTTCCCAAAGCACTCACATGGCCATACTGTCCTTTGGTCAGATGACCACAGATGATATTCTTGGCAGTAGAGTCCAGTTGAACGATCTTGACGTCAGCAGCAGTGACACCTTCTCCAGCCTTGGGAACGCCGTTCTTGAAGACATACCATAGGTTGACGTCAATGGCTTCAAGATGCATGCACATCTTATTCTTCCAGTAGGGATATTTAGTTCCATCGAAGACGGGGCACGCAGCGGAGACTTTAATTATCCCTGCAGCCGACATAGCTAAAACTCTAGGTGGTTAAACTGAATCACACAGAACAAGGGAGTACCTTGCTCTGATACCAATTGAAAGTGCGTTATATCGACTAGAGGGGGGGTGAATAGGTGATTTTTATGAAAGTCTTCAACACGTGGAAGTTTCGAAGACAAACAATAGAAATAAACCTATTACCATGCAACGGAAGGTAGAGTACACTAGGCAAACCATAGTCAAGTATTCAATGAAGTGAAAGCACAATGACTAATAGCAGCTAGGTAGTAAGGATCAGGTAGGAAGATATTATGAAGCCAATCAGAACAAGCAGTCACTCAGTGAGGACAAGAGATAGTGCAATCATACAATGACTTCACAAGGACCAACAGTAAGTAAAGGGAAGGGAAGGATGAAACTAGTGACTCGTTGAAGACAATGATTTGTTGGACCAGTTCCAGTTGCTGTGACAACTGTACGTCTGGTTAGGGCGGCTAGGTATTTAAACCTGAGGACACACAGTCCCGGACCACCCAGTCCTGAACATGCAGCTCAGGACACCCAGTCCTCATCGTATTCCCCATGAGCTAAGGTCACACAGACCTCGCCCAATCACTCTGGTAAGTCTTCAAGGTAGACTCCCAAACCTTCACAGACTTCGTTCACCGGCGATCCAAAATGGCTCTTGGATGCTCAGAACGCGACGCCTAACCAGCTGGAGGATTCACAGTCCTCAAGTGTAATAAGTCTTCAGATCACACAGACAAGAAGACTTAAGTGATGCCTAACACTCTTTGGCTCTGGGTGGTTAGGGCTTTATCCTCGCAAGGAATTCTCTCTCAAAGGCTTCGAGGTGGGTTGCTCTCAAACGACAAAAGCCGTACTCTAACTCTAAGCAGCCAACCGTTTATGGTTGTAGGGGGTGGGCTATTTATAGCCACTAGGCAACCCGACCTGATTTTTCCGAAATGACCCTGGGTCACTAAGGAACTGACACGTGTTCCAATGGTCAGATTTCAAACACATAAGGCAACTTTACTTGGGCTACAAGCAAAGCTGACTTGTCCGACTCTGGACAAGATTTGCTCTCATAGTCTTCACTCGAAGACATAGGTTTTGGTTAAGCATCACTTCAGTCATTCTGACTGGTTCTCTTGGACCCCACTTAACAGTACGGTGGTTCCTATGACTCAATAAAGAAGAAAAAGAACTACGAAAGATCTGAGTCTTTGAGCTCCATAGGCTTCATGCGATGTCTTCTCTTGTCATAGTCTTCAATGTGAATGTCTTCACATACCACCTTTGACATCAATGTCTTCATACATTTTTAGGGGTCATCTCTAGTAGGAAAACCGAATCAATGAGGGACTTCTACCTGTGTTATCCTGCAATTCTCACAAACACATTAGTCCCTCAACTAGGTTTGTCGTCAATACTCCAAAACCAACTAGGGGTGGCACTAGATGCACTTACAACGTCTCAACCTCCAGATTCGCCGAAGCCGCCCTCTTCTTCCTCCCCTCATCAACAGGAGGGTTGTTCTCCTCCTCCTCTTCATCATCATCGTCTTTGGCGGTAGAGGAGCGGGTCTTATCTTCGTAAGTCGTGTCCGAAGTGCCCCTGCGGCGGGGGCCACTTCGGACCCCCTTGGCTTTCCCGATGGCCTTCTTCTCTGGCGCCATATAGGGCACCGGCACCAGCATCTTTGCTAAACGTGGGATGAGTGGTTCTTCAGGCAGTGCAGCTGGACATTGGATCAGCTTCGCCTTCTCCGTCCACTTCTGAAGAAGCCATGATAATAAAGGCTTAGACCTCATCCTTGAAACAAGCAAAGTAAGGGATGCAGTAAGAATAATATACCTCGTTGGCGAGGTGGTTGATGTCATGCCCGCGGTCTGAATCTGTGGCCGGCGGTGTTTCGTTGCCCTTAAAAAGCAACCTCCAGGCATCTTCATGAGTCGTTTCGAAGAGCCTCTTCAGGGTATAGTGCTTCTTCGAATTGAACTCGTAGAGAGGGCGGCTTCGGCTTTGGCATGGAAGAATCCGGCGAACTAGCATCACCTGGATTATATCGACGAGTTTGATATCTCTATCCACCATGCTTTGAATGCGCGTCTGCAGTGCCGTGAGCTTGTCTGACGAACACCAGTTCGGGCCCTTCTCGACCCAGGAGGTGAGTCACATGGGAGCACCAGAGTTGAATTCAGCAGTTGCGGCCTAGGTGGTGCCGCGGGGCTCTGTGATGTAGAACCAATGTTTCTGCCATTCTTTTACAGTCTCCACGAAAGTGCCTTTCGGCTAGGAGACATTGGCCAGCTTGCTAACCATGGCACCTTCGCACTTCGCGTGCTAGCAATCCACCACCTTCGGCTTCATGTTGAAGACCTTGAGCCACAACCCGAAGTGGGGTTGGATGCGAAGGAAGGCCTCACACACGATGATGAACAACAAGATGTTGGGGAGAGAGTTCGGGGATAGATCATGGAAATCTACCTCGTAGTAAAACATCAGCCCGCGGACGAAGGGGTGGAGCGGGAATCCTAACCCGCGGTGGAAATGAGGGATGAATATTACCCTTTCGTTGGGCTTCGGCGTGGGAACGATTTGTCCCCGGGTCGGAAGGCGGTGGGCGATTCCCTTCGCCAGGTACCCGGCCACCCGAAGCTCGGCAATGTCCTCCTCCTGGACGGAGGAGGCCATCCACTTGCCTTGACCTCCGGATCCGGACATGGTTGAGTTCTTGCTCGAGATGGAGAAGACGAGAACTTGGGCGCCGGAGCTCAAGAGTGGAAGTGCAGAGGAAGAGAGAAGGCGTGGGTGAAGAAAAGGGATTCTTGTCTCCTTATGAAGGCAGTAAATATTGAACGCCTCCCCACTCGCCTTAAAATTCGCCTGCTCCCAAGGGCTGTGTAAACGGCACGGTTGGGTTACCCACGCCCGTATTGATGAGAATCCCGCAATAAGGGGACACGATCTCTGCTTTGACAAGACGTGCTAATGGCAACCGCGTCTCAAGACGTGGAGCGGTAGACGAAAAATGGTTCGAAATTATGACCAGACAGATGTCATGTTACGGAAAGTTGTCAGCAGATTGGACTCGTGTAAAATTATATTCACTCTGCGGTTGTGTGTGTGGTGTGTGTTACAGGTCCGGAACAATTGTTTCGTCTGAAGACTATCTTGGAGTTCGGAAGGAGGAACCCGCTTTGCAATGCCAAAGACAGATCTACGCGCCGGATACCTTGTCATTGGAGCCAGGTTCAGGGGCTACTGAGGGAGTCCTGGACTAAGGGGTCCTCGGTCGTCCTGCCTGTTAGCCATGGGCTGAACTGATGGGCTGTGAAGATGCGAAGACCGAAGACTGCAGCCGTGTCTGGATGGGACTCTCCTTGCGTGGAAAGCAAGCTTGGCGACCGAATATGTAGATTTCTTTCTTTGTAACCGACCTTGTGTTACCCTAGATCTCCCCAGTGTCTATATAAACTGGAGGACTTAGTCCGGAGGGGAGGATATTCATTATCATATCCATACCAGCTAGACCTCTAGGGTTTACCATTACGATCTCGAGGTAGATCAACTCTTGTAATACTCGTACTCATCAATATCAATCAAGCACGACGTAGGGTATTACCTCCATAGAGAGGGCCCGAACCTGGGTAAACATCGTGTCCCCTGCCTCATGTTACCATCGCCCTTTGATGCACAGTTCGGGACCCCTTACCCGAGATCCGCCGGTTTTGACACCGACAACTGCCATTTAGGTCATATTGGTGTAAAGCACATGAAGAAACTCCATGAGGATGGACTTTTGGAATCACTTGATTATGAATCATTTGATGGTTGCGTACCATGCCTCATGGCAAGATGACTAAGACTCTGTTCTCTGGAACAATGGAGCGAGCCACTAACTTATTGGAAATAACTAGTTGACTCGTTGCGCCAAATGGTGCAGAGACCCGCTGAAGACATGTTGTCGATGAAAATAGTTTCATGCCGCAAGAACCTTGAACTGAACCATAGTCTAGGAAAAGGGAAATTTTGCATTATATGAATATGTTCAATCTGAAAAAATGGTCACTATGATGAGGTAGTAAAGTTGGCATCTTTGTATTTTTTAGCAAGTTTGAAATGATGGTTATCATGATGAAAAATTTGTGCATGCATATATTTCTTGGGATGATGAGAGAGTAAAGTTGGCTTGGCTGCATTTTTTAGCAAGTTTGAAAACATGCAATATGATGAGAAAGCAAAGTTGGCTTGGTTGTATTTTTTTAGCATGTTTGAAAACATGGTTATCATGATGAAAAAGTTGGGCGTGCATATATTTCTTGGAAAAAAAGAGGGGAAAATATAAGAAACCTATGGGAAAAATATATAATATAGTCGGTTTATCTTAAAATAGTTGATTTATTTTAATAGCATAGAGTGAAGCCGAAACAAAAAAATTATTCGTTGGTATGAAAAATGAAGATAGAAGTGTTCTGAAATGTTGTCTCTCTCGATAAAAATCGGCTGTACCAATTACTGAGGCATATATGAATATAGTTGGTTTATTTTAATATACTTGGTTTACTTTAATAGCATAGAGTCAGAGTTGAAACAAAAAAACAGCCGTTGCTATGAAAAATTAAAATAGAAGTGTTTTGAAAAGGTTGTGTCTCTCAATAAAAAATGGTTGTACCAATTATTGAGGCATATGCATGTATTATGTGGACTGAAAGTTATGTGCCCGTTTCTCCTAAAAAAAGAGCTATGTGTCTGTTTTCTTTTAGAAGCATGTCTAATATTATTTACGGAGTATTTAAGGTTTACTGGGCTGGCCTGCTTGTTGTTTGGCCCAGGGCAATTTTTCTGCCTGGCCCGCTCGTTGTAGAATATCAAGCGGCAGGCATCGGTCCCCTGCTATTCCTCTTCCTCGGCATCTCCGTCCGGTGGTCGAACCCTTTGTTGAGAGACAAACCCTAGCATTTGCGTGCTGGTTAGATTTCTTCCCCTTTCTGAATGGTTGGGGCTTATTTGAAACAAGGATCTGGTCCGCATTCATTTGGATTTGGCAACTCCTTTCGTTTTCAGCCGACTCCTACTCCATTGCTCTCTTTTTTCAGCATGATGTTTTCTGCCTGTTTCCACATAGTTTGTGCCGATTGAAAATCTTTGCTGTTTACGTTTGAAGGCATGAGGGGAGATCGCATCAACGATCCTGTGAACATTAGCTCTGATGAGAGCGCGGACAACAGCTCTGATGAAGCTCTAGACACGAGCTCTGATGAACCCGTGTACACCAGCTCTGATGAAGCTGTGGAACAAGGTCTGATGAACGGGCGTACAGCAGCTCCAATGATGGCGTGGACACAAGCTCTGATGAAGGTATTTTTAGTAATGGTAAACATCAGACATTTAACCTAATAAAATGTGGCCATGATCTGTATTTTAGTCATTTGCGCTTATGGGCAATTTGTTTGTTGAATTATTGAGGCATGTGCTACCGTATGAAGAAAAAGAAGCTTCGGAAGACATGCAAGGATGTGTGTGACTTCCCTAGGGAGTACTCAGTTGGTAAGGGCTAATGCTAGATAACCCAAAGTGTTTCTTTCTATAGATAGGAAATTAATTATTTTACTTTTATTGTTAGGATATGATCCTAATTCTGAAGCCGACTGGATGTATTCAAAGAAATGTATGATGTCAAAGTGTGCTCGAAAGCATCTTAGCTGCTATGTTCTTTCTGTTAAGCCTGCTATTAGGCACTATGTGTGTGAGATGAACAAGACTTTTACCAAAGCTGGGAAGAGAATGGTGAGAAGCGAATTTATTTGCCTATATGTGTATTTTGCCTACTCTATCAATCATAGTGTATAACTATAAGTTTGTTGAATGCTTGTAGTACTTCTCTACTTTGTTCACTGAGAAGCATCTCATGAAGTTTCTCTCCAGTCCGGTTGATCGAATGCAGATTAAGCTTTCATCTTGGCGTTGTTTAACCTATGTTCGACTGATGAAAGGGGTTGACCAGAGGGCTGCTATAACACATAACTGGGGCCGCTTTGTGGAAAGAGCGAAGCTGAAAGAACGGGAAATCTATGTCTTTTCTCTTCGACATTGCAAGGGGGTGCTAGTGTTCATTGTGCACAAAATCTGAAGAGGTTGGTGTATAAAACATAATTTTATTTCTGAAAGAAATATTTAGTTTATTTCCTGGTCTAAGTAAGTATGGGTTTTTGTAGGTTTCTGTGATGCAGTTTGGAAGTAGGAAGATGGAAAGGTGTTCTACAAGGACATGTAGATATGTTCTCTAGTATGATGGTATGCCTATGTTTTGTAATGTTCAGTCGTTTGATAGACTATGGTCGGGTTTGTTGGGCCAAGGGAATCAGGATGCTTTTATTTTGGCACTAATGTATCCTCTATGCTATCTATGTAATGCAATGATGATGAAGACTCTAAACTATTAGTGAGCTATATGCTTTTGCCTAACATTGTAATTCTATTTGTCTGAAGTAATTAAGCGTACGCCCATAGATATAGCATAATCAGTACATGGGATTTCATAAGATAGGATTAAAGTTTTGGCTGCATGAAAATACTCCGCACAAAGGATAATAAGTTTTGGTAATGCCTTTGAGGTAGCTTTCAAAAGTATCCGGGTCGACGTTGTTGCTTGGTTTACAGCTCATTGCCATGGTCGAACAATGCTATTTTTGCACTTCTTTTTCCAGACACCCTGCATACAGTGCTTTGTTGGTTGGTCAAAGAGGAAGATAGTTGATTTAGTAGGTTTTTCTTGTGAGTGTTTTACCTAGTAGTTCCGTTGCCTGTGATTTCTGGGTCCAGCTTGCTGGTGGCAGGAAAGAGGTTAGAGATCACTTCAGCTGGCGGTGTGTTCGTTGCGCTGCCATTGAACCGTGGTTCTGCTTCAGGTGTTGGAACCAATTCATCATCGGGTTCCTGAAACTTGTTATGAGATATACATGGTCTATTTTTTGTATGTGTAAAACTGGTACACAAACTAAGACAAAAGTATGTCTAATATACCTCAAAAAGCGGTGTATTAGGACTGTCGTCATCGAATGAAAGCAGCAATGCTAATGGTTGCACCCTATCTCTTTCCATGGCTTCGACTTGTTTTTTAAGCTGCATAGTAGATTGCTCAAAACCCCATGACCAGGATGTTGCTTGTAGAAGTTCTCTTCTGCATTTCTTTAGGAGTTGTAGGTTTGCATCATCAAATACTACTATGTTGTTTTCTTGTAGATAGCTTATTGCAGCTACCTTAGCTGATTCAGCAGCTTCGAGGGATGTACTTTTGAAATCCCCATAATTTTTTTTGGGTTCTGTGGCTGCCCAGCCTCTATGAGGTGGTAAATTGATTAAAAGAGAGGCCATTAGGCCATGCTCTCCCATGTCAAGTATGTCATGGGGAGTTATTTGCAGCTTAAGAGTGTTCATGGCTTGCTGAAGAATGTAACGTTTGCTTATGTTGACATGGGTTGGCGACATCTGCAAGTTGTAAATCAGGCATGCATCACGCAAATGGACAAAGAAGTCGTTGCATAGATTCTTTAAGCAACTATATACAAAGGAAGTAAATTACCCAATTGTCTTGAGGCACGTACCTGTGGAAGGCCCCTGACCATGAGTTCTTTGTCCAATGGAGAATCCGGATCCTTGCCCATCATATCCTTGCACTGGATGCGTGGTTTACGGAGTTGGAAGATAGAGGCGGCTCGGGGGGTGGTAGATCGAACTGGAAATGGATGCGGCTGATAGAAACCCTAGAATCTGTGAGTTGGAGCCAGTGTGCTTGTTGTATATGGACTGTTGTGGGCTTGGCAAGGGTTTTCAGTGCAGCCTGATATGGACACCAGGCCCAAGGCTTTATTCATTTTTTTAGCGTGTGTATTTTAGAAAATGAGCCCACTCTCACAGCCGTGCGATCGCATTTTCATAGGTAGATAGAAACGAGCTATTTTGCACTGCATTAGCGAATTTAGCTTTGCTATCTACAGAAACAGGAATTGTATACGCAATAGGAATCCTGTAGTATATTGATGGCCTTGGCTATGCCAGTTATAGAGACATAAATGGCACTAAAAATTAAATAAAAAGTCACACAGACATAAACGGTACAAGCAACTGAGTCTTAACAGGGCCATCATTAGTTCTTACACAGTCTTCGCAAGTCTTACATAGACAAACAAATATAATTATACATTACGGTTAATCTATGCGGTTAAACAAAAGGATCGAAATAGACTACAATTCTAAAAGGTCTGGTTTAGGATCCATTCTTGTAGAACAGAACTCTAGAAACCTCTCCTGATGCTTTTGAGTTGCTTTTCTGATTTGAGCACCCTGCGCAAGTAATAGAAAAGAGAAGCAGGTAATACATGTCTTAAACTGGCGTTACAGTTTGAAAATAAAAACACACTGGTGGCATAGTAAGGTTGGTTGCTAATAAGACATTTGTAATAGGTAGTTGAAGTTTTCGATCTTCTCCCCTATTTGATGTATAGCAGTTTGCTCAGAGAGCAGAATACATCAACTTTTGTAGGCTTCATCACAGCAATATTCCTGTGGGAAATGAAGAAATAAGTTAACTGTTATATCATAGGACCTTGTCAGTATGTGTACATAAATTGACTCACACATATAGTATACCTTAGTTTTCCAGCATAGTTGGAGATCGAACCATTATCTTTGCCCGTCGCGTGTACAATGGCATGTAATGATGTCCTGTATGCATATAGTCTGATTCGCATCCACGTGGTGTTATGTAGATGGTAATATAATCTGGGATATCAATCACACTATCAACCCAGCCAAAACAGTCATATCTAAGTGTATTTATGAAGCCCTGTCCAGGCAAACCATTCTCTTCAACCAAGACAAACG
Source organism: Triticum dicoccoides (assembly GCF_002162155.2). Lineage (NCBI taxonomy): Eukaryota > Viridiplantae > Streptophyta > Magnoliopsida > Poales > Poaceae > Triticum > Triticum dicoccoides. The sequence continues at coordinate 232,200,812 of NC_041380.1, read as the reverse complement.
GGCTCAACAGCTGGCTTGCTACTTCGTGTCTGAGGATTCTAGCCGGAAGTTCACTTATACTCACACGAATAAATCGGGTAAGTGAAATTTGCTGGGCACCATAAGAAGAACACCAAGGAATAGCCTTGAAGATGTGGCTGCCTAGCTCAATGTGTCCCCTTGCCAGAACAGTTGATCTGAATGCTGCAAATGTAGCATACTGAACATCCCCTTGATAGTATACAAGGAAAGCATCAAAGCTAATTGGCTTCACCATGACGTATCTTGACACTGGTATATACCGAATAACTGCAGAAAATATTTCCATTGTGTCTATGGGTTCAACACCATCTTCTTGTTTGAGTATTACAGAATGTGATAGCTCTTGGAATCTATCGGAGTCGACCTCCGTGTCTTGAAGAAAACAGTGTGGGGTAGCAGCATCGACAGTGATGACCCGAGCATTTGGCACAGGTGGTAATGGCTTAATGGGCCTCATTATCTTGCCGAAAGGGTTGTTAAGCACACTAATAAGCACATTGAACATGTCCAGGTGGATCCCTATTGCTGTGTTTGCTCGATCCCTAAACCTACGTCTGATCTTGATATTCATCCACAATGGCACATTTTCTGGCACGTCTGTCCAACAGATGCACCGGAACGTGAGAAGATCATTGTAGGTGATTGTGTCAGGGTAAAGCTTAGAGACGACACAATATGGATGCAACATAAAATCCACTGTCTTGAATGTCCAAAGATGCAGCGGGAGGTTTGTTATTTCAACTAAAACCTGGGATCCAGCATGGTTATCATTGAAATGATAGGCTGGTGTTGTTGGGGAACGTAGTAATTTCAAAATTTTCCTACGCACACGCAAGATCATGGTGATGCATAGCAACGAAAGGGGAGAGTGTTGTCTACGTACCCTCGTAGACCGATAGCGGAAGCATTATGACAACGCGGTTGATGTAGTCGTACGTCTTCACGGCCCGACCGATCAAGCACCGAAACTACGGCACCTCCGAGTTTTAGCACACGTTCAGCTCGATGACGATCCCCGGACTCCGATCCAGCAAAGTGTCGGGGAAGAGTTCCGTCAGCACGACGGCGTAGTGACGATCTTGATGTTCTACCGTCGCAGGGCTTCGCCTAAGCACCACTACAATATTATCGAGGATTATGGTGGAAGGGGGCACCGCACACGGCTAAGAAAACGATCACGTGGATCAACTTGTGTGTCTAGGGGTGCCCCTGCCTCCGTATATAAAGGAGCTAAGGGGGGGTGCGGCCGGCCCTAGTAAGAGGCGCGCAGGAGGAGTCCTACTCCTACCGGGAGTAGGACTCCCCTCCCTTTCCTTGTACAAGTAGGAGAGGGGGAAGGAAGGGAGAGAGGAGAGGAAGGAAAGGGGGGCGCCGCCCCTCCCTCCTTGTCCAATTCGGACTAGGGGGAGCGGGGGCGCACGGCCTGCCCTGGCAGCCCCTCCTGTTCTCCACTTTAGGCCCATGAGGCCCATTAACCCCCCGGGGGGTTCCGGTAACCCCCCGGTACTCCGGTTTTATCCAAAACTTCCCCGGAACACTTCCGGTGTCCAAATATAGCCGTCCAATATATCAATCTTTATGTCTCGACCATTTCGAGACTCCTCATTATGTCCGCGATCATATCCGGGACTCCAAACCAACTTTGGTACATCAAAACTCATAAACTCATAATATAAGTGTCACCGAAACCTTAAGCGTGCGGACCCTACGGGTTCGAGAAGAATGTAGACATGACCGAGACATGTCTCCAGTCAATAACCAATAGCGGAACCTGGATGCTCATATTGGCTCCCACATATTCTATGAAGATCTTTATCGGTCAGACCACATAACAACATACGTTGTTCCCTTTGTCATCGGTATGTTACTTGCCCGAGATTCGATCATCGGTATCTCAATACCTAGTTCAATCTCGTTACCGGCAAGTCTCTTTACTCGTTCCGTAATACATCATCTCAGAACTAACTCATTAGTTGCAATGCTTGCAAGGCTTATGTGATGTGCATTACCGAGAGGGCCCAGAGATACCTCTCCGACAATCGGAGTGACAAATCATAATATCGAAATACGCCAACCCAACATGTACCTTTGGAGACACCTGTAGAGCACCTTTATAATCACCCAGTTATGTTGTGACGTTTGGTAGCACACAAAGTGTTCTTCCGGCAAACGGGAGTTGCATAATCTCATAGTCATAGGAACATGTATAAGTCATGAAGAAAGCAATAGCAACATACTAAACGATCGGGTGCTAAGCTAATGCAATGGGTCATGTCAATCAGATCATTCACCTAATGATGTGATCCCGTTAATCAAATAACAACTCTTTGTCCATGGTTAGGAAACATAACCATCTTTGATTAACGAGCTAGTCAAGTAGAGGCATACTAGTGACACTCTGTTTGTCTATCTATTCACACATGTATTATGTTTCTGGTTAATACAATTCTAGCATGAATAATAAACATTTATCATGATATAAGGAAATAAATAATAACTTTATTATTGCCTCTAGGGCATATTTCCTTCAGTCTCCCACTTGCACTAGAGTCAATAATCTAGTTCACATCGCCATGTAACTTAACATCAATAGTTCACATCTTTATGTGGTTAACACCCATAGTTCACATCCACATGTGACCAACACCCAAAGGGTTTACTAGAGTCAGTAATCTAGTTCACATTGCTATGTGATTAACACCCAAAGAGTACTAAGGTGTGATCATGTTTTGCTTTGTGAGAGAAGCTTAGTCAACGAGTCTTCCAAAATTCAGATCCGTATGTATTTTGCAAATTTCTATGTCTACAATGCTCTGCATGGAGCTCCTTTAGCTAATTGCTCCCACTTTCAATATGTATCCAGATGAAGACTTAGAGTCATCCGGATCAGTGCCAAAATCTTGTATCGACGTAATCCTTTTACAATGAACCTTTTGTCACCTCCATAATCGAGAAACACATCCTTATTCAACTAAGGATAATTTTGACCGCTGTCCAGTGATCTACTCCTAGATCACTATTGTACTCCCTTGCCAAAAACAGTGTAGGGTATACAATAGGTACACAGCATGGCATACTTTATAGAACCTATGGCTAAGGCATAGGGAATGACTTTCATTCTCTTTCTATCTTCTGCCGTGGTCGGGCTTTGAGTCTTACTCAATTTCACACCTTGTAACACAGGCAAGAACTCTTTCTTTGACTGTTCCATTTTGAACTACTTCAAAATCTTGTCAAGGTATGTACTCATTGAAAAAAACTTATCAAGCGTCTTGATCTATCTCTATAGATCTTGATGCTCAATATGTAAGCAGCTTCACCGAGGTCTTTCTTTGAAAAACTTCTTTCAAAACACTCCTTTATGCTTTGCAGAATAATTCTACATTATTTCCGATCAACAATATGTCATTCACATATACTTATCAGAAATGCTGTAGTGCTCCCACTCACTTTCTTGTAAATACAGGCTTCACCAAAAGTCTGTATAAAACCAAATGCTTTGATCACACTATCAAAGTGTTTATTCCAACTCCGAGAGGCTTGCACCAGTCCATAAATGGATCGCTGGAGCTTGCACACTTTGTTAGCTCCCTTTGGATCGACAAAACCTTCTGGTTGAATCATATACAACTCTTCTTCCAGAAATCCATTCAGGAATGCAGTTTTGACATCCATTTGCCAAATTTCATAATCATAAAATGCGGCAATTGCTAACATGATTCGAACAGACTTAAGAATCGCTACGAGTGAGAAGGTCTCATCGTAGTCAATCCCTTGAACTTGTCAAAAACCTTTTGCAACAAGTCGAGCTTTGTAGACAGTAACGTTACCGTTAGCGTCAGTCTTCTTCTTGAAGATCCATTTATTCTCAATTGCTTGCCGATCATCGGGCAAGTCAACCAAAGTCCACACTTTGTTCTCATACATGGATCCCATCTCAGATTTCATGGCTTCAAGCCATTTTGCGGAATCTGGGCTCACCATTTCTTCTTCATAGTTCGTAGGTTCATCATGGTCTAGTAGCATGACTTCCAGAACAGGATTACCGTACCACTCTGGTGCGGATCTTACTCTCTTTGATCTACGAGGTTCAGTAGCAACTTGATCTGAAGTTCTATCATCATCATCATTAACTTCCTCACTAATTGGTTTAGGTGTCACAGAAACCGGTTTCTATGATGTACTACTTTCCAATAAGGGAGCAGGTACAGTTACCTCATCAAGTTCTACTTTCCTCCCACTCACTTCTTTCGAGAGAAACTCCTTCTCTAGAAAGGATCCATTCAAAGCAACGAATATCTTGCCTTCGGATCTGTGATAGAAGGTGTACCCAACATTTTCTTTTTGGTATCCTATGAAGACGCACTTCTCTGATTTGGGTTTGAGCTTATCAGGTTGAAACTTTTTCACATAAGCATTGCAACCTCAAACTTTAAGAAATGACAGCTTAGGTTTCTTGCCAAACCATAGTTCATACGGTGTCGTCTCAATGGATTTAGATGGTGCCCTATTTAACGTGAATGCAGCTGTCTCTAATGCATAACCCCAAAAACGATAGTGGTAGATCGGTAAGAGACATCGTAGATCGCACCATATCTAATAAAATACGGTTATGACTTTCGGACACACCATTACATTGTGGTGTTCCAAGTGGCGTGAGTAGTGAAACTATTTCACATTGTTTTTAACTGAAGGCCAAACTCGTAACTCAAATATTTTACTTCTGCGATCATATTGTAGAAACTTTTATTTTTGTTACAATGATTCTCCACTTCACTCTGAAATTCTTTGAACGTTTTCAAATATTTCAGACTTGTGTTTCATCAAGTAGATATACTCATATCTGCTCAAATCATCTGTGAAGATCAGAAAATAATGATACCTGCTGCGAGCTTCAATATTCATCGGTCCACATACATCAGTATGCATGATTTCCAACAAATCTGTTGCTTGCTGCATTGTTCCGGAGAACGTAATCTTAGTCATCTTGCCCATGAGGCATGGTTCGTAAGCATCAACTGATTCATAATCAAGTTATTCCAAAAGTCCATCAACATGGAGTTTCTTAATGCGCTTTACACCAATATGACCTAAACGGCAGTGCCACAAATGAGTTGCACTATCATTATTAACTTTGCATCTTTTGGTTTCAATATTATGAATATGTGTATCACTACGATCGAGATCCAACGAACCATTTTCATTGGGTGTGTAACCATATAAGGTTTTATCCATGTAAATAGAACAACAATTTATTCTCTTACTTAAATGAATAACCGTATTGCAATAAACATGATCAAATCATATTTATGCTCAACGCAAACACCAAATAACACTTATTTAGGTTCAACACTAATCCCGAAAGTATAGGGAGTGTGCGATGATGATCATATCAATCTTGGAACCTCTTCCAACACACATCGTCACTTCACCCTTGACTAGTCTCTGTTCATTCTGCAACTCCCGTTTCGAGTTTCTACTCTTAGCAACTGAACTAGTATCAAATACTGAGGGGTTGCTATAAATACTAGTAAAGTACACATCAATAACATGTATATCAAATATACTTATGTTCACTTTGCCATCCTTCTTATCTGCCAATCACTTGGGGTAGTTCCGCTCAACCATCAACACTCGATGCTCTTTCTTGATTTCTACCTTCATCGATTTCATCATCATGAAAAGCTCGGGATTCGTTTTCGTCATCCCTTGCATACTATAGTTTATCAGGAAGTTCTACTAACTTGGTGATGGTGACTAGAGAATTCTGTCAATCACTATCTTATCTGGAAGATTAACTCCCACTTGATTCAAGCGATTGTAGTACCCAGACAATCTAAGCACATGCTCACTAGTTGAGCGATTCTCCTCCATCTTTTAGCTATAGAACTTGTTGGAGACTTCATATCTCTCAACTCGGGTATTTGCTTGAAATATTAACTTCAACTCCTAGAACATCTCATATGGTCCATGACGTTCAAAACGTCTTTGAAGTCCCAATTCTAAGCCATTAAGCATGGTGCACTAAACTATCAAGTAGTCATCATATTGAGCTAGCCAAACGTTCATAACGTCTGCATCTGCTCCTGCAATAGGTCTGTCACCTAGCGGTGCATCAAGGACATAATTCTTCTGTGCAGCAATGAGGATAAACCTCAGATCATGGATCCAATCCGCATCTTTGCTACTAACATCTTTCAACACAATTTTCTCTAGGGACATATCAAAATAAACACACGGAAGCAACAACGCGAGCTATTGATTTACAACATAAATTGCAAAATACTACCAGGACTAAGTTCATGATAAACTGAAGTTCAATTAATCATATTACTTAAGAACTCCCACTTAGAAAGACATCCCTCTAATCTTCTAAGTGATTACGTGATCCAAATCAACTAAACCATAACCGATCATCACGTGAAATGGAGTAGTTTTCAATGGTGAACATCACTATGTTGATCATATCTACTATATGATTCACGCTCGACTTTTCGGTCTTAGTGTTCCGAGGCCATATCTGCATATGCTAGGCTCGTCAAGTTTAACCTGAGTATTCTGCGTGTGCAAAACTGGCTTGCACCCGTTGTAGATGGACGTAGAGCTTATCACACCCGATCATCACATGGTGTCTGGGCACGACGAACTTTGGCAATGGTGCATACTCAGGGATAACACTTTTTATCTTGAAATTTAGTGAGAGATCATCTTATAATGCTACCGTCAATCAAAGCAAGATAAGATGCATAAAAGATAAACATCACATGCAATCAATATAAGTGATATGATATGGCCATCATCATCTTGTGCTTGTGATCTCCATCTCCGAAGCACCGTCATGATCACCATCGTCACTGGCGCGACACCTTGATCTCCATCGTAGCATCATTGTCGTCTCGCCAATCTTATGCTTCTACGACTATCACTACCGCTTAGTGATAAAGTAAAGCATTACAGGGCGATTGCATTGCATACAATAAAGTGACAACCATATGGCTCCTGCCAGTTGCCGATAACTTGGTTACAAAACATGATCATCTCATACAATAAAATTTAGCATCATGCCTTGACCATATCACATCACAACATGCCCTGCAAAAACAAGTTAGACGTCCTCTACTTTGTTTGTTGCAAGTTTTACGTGGCTGCTACGGGCTTAAGCAAGAACCAATCTTACCTACGCATCAAAACCACAACGATAGTTTGTCAAGTTGGTGCTGTTTTAACCTTCGCAAGGACCGGGCGTAGCCACACTCGGTTCAACTAAAGTTGGAGAAACTGGCACCCGCCAGCCACCTGTGTGCAAAGCACGTCGGTAGAACCAGTCTCGCGTAAGCATACACGTAATGTCGGTCCGGGCCGCTTCATCCAACAATACCGCCAAACCAAAGTATGACATGCTGGTAAGCAGTATGACTTATATCGCCCACAACTCACTTGTGTTCTACTCGTGCATATAACATCAACACATAAAACCTAGGCTTGGATGCCACTGTTGGGGAACGTAGTAATTTCAAAATTTTCCTACACACACGCAAGATCATGGTGATGCATAGCAACGAGAGGGGAGAGTGTTGTCTACGTACCCTCATAGACCGATAGCGGAAGCGTTATGACAACGCGGTTGATGTAGTCGTATGTCTTCACGGCCCGACCAATCAAGCACCGAAACTATGGCACCTCCGAGTTTTAGCACACGTTCAGCTTGATGACGATCCCTGGACTCCGATCCAGCAAAGTGTCGGGGAAGAGTTCCGTCAGCACGACAGCGTAGTGACGATCTTGATGTTCTACCGTCGTAGGGCTTCGCCTAAGCACCGCTACAATATTATCGAGGATTATGGTGGAAGGGGGGACCGCACACGACTAAGAAAACGATCACGTGGATCAACTTGTGTGTCTAGGGGTGCCCCCTGCCTCCGTATATAAAGGAGCCAAGGGGGGGTGCGGTCGGCCCTAGTAGGAGGCACGCAGGAGGAGTCCTACTCCTACCGGCAGTAGGACTCCCCTCCCTTTCCTTGTCCAGGTAGGAGAGGGGGAAGGAAGGGAGAGAGGAGAGGAAGGAAAGGGGGGCGCCGCCCCTCCCTCCTTGTCCAATTCGGACTAAGGGGAGAGGGGGCGCGCGGCCTGCCCTGGCAGCCCCTCCTCTTCTCCACTTTAGGCCCATGAGGCCCATTAAACCCCCGGGGGGTTCCGGTAACCCCCTGGTACTCCGGTTTTATCCGAAACTTCCCCGGAACACTTCCGGTGTCCGAATATAGCCGTCCAATAGACCATTTTGAGACTCCTTGTTATGTCCGCGATCATATCAGGGATTCCGAACCAACTTCGGTACATCAAAACTCATAAACTCATAATATAACTGTCATCGAAACCTTAAGCGTGCGGACCCTACAGGTTCGAGAACAATGTAGACATGACCGAGACATGTTCCGGTCAATAACCAATAGCGGAACCTAGATGCTCATATTGGCTCCCACATATTCTACGAAGATCTTTATTGGTCAGACCGCATAACAACATACGTTGTTCCCTTTGTCATCGGTATGTTACTTGCCCGAGATTCGATCGTCGGTATCTCAATACCTAGTTCAATCTCGTTATCGGCAAGTCTCTTTACTCGTTCCGTAATACATCATCTCACAACTAACTCATTAGTTGCAATGCTTGCAAGGCTTATGTGATGTGCATTATCGAGAGGGCCCAGAGATACCTCTCTGACAATCGGAGTGACAAATCCTAATCTCGAAATACGCCAACCCAACATGTACCTTTGGAGACACCTGTAGGGCACCTTTATAATCACCCAGTTACATTGTGACATTTCGTAGCACACAAAGTGTTCTTCCGGCAAACTGGAGTTGCATAATCTCATAGTCATAGGAACATGTATAAGTCATGAAGAAAGCAATAGCAACATACTAAACGATCGGGTGCTAAGCTAATGGAATGGGTCATGTCAATTAGATCATTCACCTAATGATGTGATCCCGTTAATCAAATAACAACTCTTTGTCCATGGTTAGGAAACATAACCATCTTTGATTAACGAGCTAGTCAAGTAGAAGCATACTAGTGACACTCTGTTTGTCTATGTATTCACACATGTATTATGTTTCCGGTTAATACAATTCTAGCATGAATAATAAACATTTATCATGATATAAGGAAATAAATAATAACTTTATTATTGCCTCTAGGGAATATTTCCTTCAGGTGTGCCACAAAATGTTGAGTTTTCATCTGCACAGAGGGTGGTAAAGTATATATTACCCAGGTTAAGCCTCTGTTCGGACTGAAGGAACTCGAATGCTTGTTTGTTCTGCTGCTTGTTTGGGATGCTAATTAAGAACTCCGGGTCAGGAGTATCAATAGTAACAATTTCATCGCACCTAAGCTGAAAAGCTTTAGCCAATGCATTATCAAAGTGCCTTCGTGCAGTTCTACTATCAGGAGAGAAAATGATTTGGAAATGGTAGTGTGTTCGGATGTCTGGGCATTTTGTTTCACCATAAGAAAGAAAAGCTCTTGTAATATTTCTTCTGGAACAAACAGACGAGGACGAAATACCTAGCAAGATTATAAAATAGTTTAGACTATCCGCCAGCTTAGGCGCTGAGAAAGGACGACTGGATCTAAGAATACAGGGGCAGCGGCTGAGCTTAGAGGAACAGGGAAAGAATGGAATCTACCTTGAACTGAAACGGCAGTATAGGATGCAACTTCATCGGTTGAAGAAGACGCCATAAGCCCAGGGCACCAAGAGATGTAGCGAGGGAAGAAACCCTAGAAATGGATGCACGGAGAGTGTGATGGCGGGATTGGTGGGGTGGAGTAAGAGAGCGTGCAGGTTATGGGGGACAACACATAGGCCAGTCTTCAGCAACACAACCCACAGCCTGTCTGGATATGAGGCACGACAAAGAAAGGGCCTACTGGGCCGAAGTAAAAACAGGAATGGGCCAGAGCCTTAAAGGCTATGAAAAAAGGAGGAGATGACCAAAGTCTAAAACAGAGGGGAGATAAAATCATCTATGAAAAGAAGAAATCATCTGCAGATTATGGGGCAGCATATCACGCATAAAAAGGCAAACGATAATCGAACATCACACACATAATAGGCTAGAGTTCACTTGATTATATAGAGGAGTTTTTTTTGTTTTGCCATGCTTTGACACTGCTACTTGAACAACCAAAGACTTTTTAGCACATAGACATATAAATAGAGGAGTTTTAGACATGCTTCGTAAGAAGCATACAACCACACCAAGGTCTATGCAAGAAGCATACACGGCAACAGACTCTGCTTGTAGCTGGTCAAAGAGCATTGTGATGGAGCGTTGTCGAGAGCGAAGCTAGATGCATAAACCTCCATCTTTCTCCTTCGATCTTGCTGAGGAGAAGCTAATGTACATAGGATAGATAACCTACAGCAGAATGCAAAGTTTAATAAACCAGTTCCAAGTATGAGAATGGCAAAACAAGTCCAAGAACAATAGTATATAGGGAAATTGTGGTGTACCTATAGATATTTTAAGGTTGCATAGGCAAGGCAAAGGAGTCACTGCTGCTTTGTTTTCTTCCCTCCTCCAGCTCCTTTTCCAGCAACGGGGTTCCTTTATTTCAAGGTGTGTTAGTCAAAAATAAATAAGCGGAATGCTATACACATGTTTGGAAACTAGCTATATTAATGGACTGTAAGAAGCAGTACTTACTTCTTGTTTTTCTGAAGTGGACTCTTATCATCTTTTGCATTAGCAGCACCAGAAGGATCTTCAGCCTTTTCATCATCGTTCTCCCGAAGCACCCAACATATACATAAGCTTGATAATGGAGAGATATAGAATATTGATATTGGATGGTTATTAGGTTATACAATAGTAAGATTTTGCCTTGACACCTGTGTATCAATGCGTGACCATGCTGCTCATTTACTGAACGTATATCGTGCATTTATAGTATTATGCGTTAGTTAGCACATGTGTGTTAACAGGTATCTCAGGCGGAGCAGAGAAATATTTACAGCGGCTACTTCGTCACACTTCTTTGGATGATCTTGTGCCAGAGGGAGCTTCTTGTCATTGCCGATAAATAAAGCATGCCTGGTCCTGCTGGGTGGGCATGGTGATTTGCTAGAAAAGAAAATACGATCATAAGAGCAAGAAAGTATTAGAAAATACTGGAGTAGTCCTTTCTAAAGAGGCATACCCTGGAGATGCAGATGAAAGGAGACCAACACTGAGCTTTGAAGTTGGTGTCTGTGTCTGAGTGTAAAAAAGGAAATGAGAAGAACTGAATTAGTTTGTGGGCATCTTGATTGAATAAATTGAAAGAGAGATGGTAGACTAAGAAAACAACACACCGTGCCTGTAGGTGATGGAGAAGTTATAGCAGGGCTCCCTGAGGAGCTGCCAGGCTGGGCTTGCTTGATGCTTGGGGTACTGGGTGTAAACATCTCAGATGGTACTGGACTGTCAGTGAGGGAAGCAGAGGATGATGCTCCAGATGATCCAGGGACACAGTCAAAGGCAGATGAGCTTAACTCAGGCTTGTAGGTTTCCATAATTTTCACAACTTGAAATGATAACTGTGTGCTTGTGGTTGCAAAGCTTCTCTTTGCAATGGACACAAGAAGTTTATACTTCTGCCCAATAATCTGGGTAATCTCTGGTGGAGCAATTTTATCAACCATCGGTACACGAGCTATCTCTTGTATGGTTGGAAGTCCTGGGTTTCTAAACTTCGGTAAATTGAGGAGTGGTTTTCCAACAGCTGCTTTTCCAACTTTATCAAACATGGTGAACTCAGCCTCACCTACATCATCACTCGCAAATACCGAAATACAGTACCTACACATGGCACGAATAGAATGAGGATTGTAGTAAAGGACTAATAAAACATAGAAGAGGCATGTCTAAATAAATCAGGCAGGATGCCTGAGGAAACAAAAAACACAAAACAAAAGAAACAGGAGACAAAGGTCTTGGAAGGCACATACGTTTCCTGTGCTGCTATGGATGAGCAGTTAGGATTGGTGCATCGGTAGTTCGATGCGACTATTGTAGAGGTCTTGTTGCAGGAGGAGCAAGAGAAGAACCACCAGCGCTGATCAGGATTGAGCCTCTGGACAGTAACGGTACATATGAACCGTTTTTTCTGTCGAAGTAACATAACTTGTAGTTGAGGACATGACCAGGAAAAATTGGGAACAACATATAGAGGAAAAGACAGCCAGGATACCTCGTTTTCATAAGGGTTCAGGCGGAGGAGCTCTGACACGGTCTTTTCAACAGGATCAGCGTAGATACGGGTAGTAAATGCACTCTCGGTCAAAGCAGCATTGTTATCAATGGGTTTGAAATTAGTCCCCATCCTATTTTAATACGCAACAGGGGAGATAGTTAGCAGCGTGACAAAGAAAACAACATTGTCTTCATATTCATGGTTAAAGCAAGAGAAGCCAATTAGAAGGCATATAGAAATCACCTATTGCGGAAGTCATTTATCACTGGGAGATCCTCGTCAATGTACCAACGGCAAGCAAAACTACCACTAAGTCCTTGAACACCTGCATAGTTATTGAACAATATAGAGGGGTAAGAGGCTGCATTGAACATAGAATGAAAAGGCTGTACAATACAGAATGCATAAATGTATAAGATGCAATAGGTTGACCACCTTGATTTATTTTAGGTAGTGTTCCTACGAAAATTGCAATCACAACTTCCTTTTCGTCTCTTGCCCGCACTGCTTCTTCTTCTAATTCAATCGCTCGATCACCCCAGAGGACAAGCCTTAGCTCCTTGCCCCTATAGGTTTCATATGACGAACAAATCAGTAAACAAACGAATGAGCAGGTGGCCTAGAATGGTGCATGCATAATAATAAGCAAATGCCACTTACTGTAAGTCAGTTAGGATTATTGTCCTTGTGTTTGATGGCTCTAGCCGATGCATTGATTGGATAGTGACCACATCAGAAACAACAGTTATTCTTCCAATGACAACTTCAAAATCATAGAATTTGCAAGAGCATCAGACTCCAGATATTTGACAAGTGGTTTTTAATGTACTTAGGCATGCAGTGACACAACTTACCAAGGAAACGAGGCGGTGGCTGTCGGTGTCAAAACCGGCGGATCTCGGGTAGGGTGTCTCGAACTGTGCGTCTAAGGCGGATGGTAACAAGAGGCTGGGGACACGATGTTTTACCCAGGTTCGGGCCCTCTTGATGGAGGTAAAACCCTACCTCCTGCTTGATTATTCTTGATAATATGAGTAGAACAAGAGTTGATCTACCACGAGACCGGGGAGGCTAAACCCTAGAAGCTAGCCTATGGTATGATTGTATGTTGTCCTACGGACTAAAACCCTCCGGTTTATATAGACACCGGAGGGGGCTAGGGTTACACAAGGTCGGTTACAAAGGAGGAGATATACATATCCGTATTGCCTAGCTTGCCTTCCACGCCAAGTAGAGTCCCATCCGGACACGGGACGAAGTCTTCAATCTTGTATCTTCATAGTCCAACAGTCCGGCCAAAGGATATAGTCCGGCTATCCGGAGACCCCCTAATCTAGGACTCCCTCAGTAGCCCCTGAACCAGGCTTCAATGACGATGAGTCCGGCGCGCAGTGTTGTCTTCGGCATTGCAAGGCGGGTTCCTCCTCCGAATACACCATAGAAGAGTTTGAATACAAGGATAGTGTCCGACCCTGCAAAATAAGTTCCACATACCACCGTAGAGAGAATAATATTTCCACAAATCTAATCTGCTGACACGTTTTGGCAGCATGACATCACGCCATTGCCCGGTAATTATTTGAACCGTTTTTCTTTAACCAGCCCCACACATAACGCAAGGCGGTTTCTTGACACGTCTTGTCAAAGCAGAGATCGTGTTCCCCTTATTACGGGATTCTCATCAATACGGACGTGGGTAACCCGACCGCACCATCTATTATGGCGCTTGGTGGACAAGCGAGTTTTACCAGGCTAGTGGAGGCGCATGGTCTAGTCCGCCCTTATAAAAGGGATAAGATCTCACCTTTTTCTACCCACGCTTTCTTCCTCCTTGCTCATCCATTCTCACGCACTCGAGCTCCAGCGCCCAAGTCCGCATCCTCCTCCCCAACTCTCTCCAAACATGTCCGGAGCGGGAGGCAAGTGGATGGCCTCCCCCGTCATGGAGGGGCACATCAAAAAGTTACGCGGAGCCGGATACTTAGCCGCGGATATCGCTCACGGGCTGCCAGCCGCGGGGCAGGTCATCCCTACCCCAGAACCCCACGAGAGGGTGGTCTTCCTCCACCACTTCGTCCGTGGACTGGGGTTTCCCCTCCATCCATTTGTCTACGGCCTCATGTTCTACTATGGGCTGGACTTTCATGATCTGGCCCCGAACTTCATCCTCAACATCTCGGCATTCATCATCGTGTGCGAGGCCTTCCTCCGCATCCGGCCCCACTTCGGCCTGTGGATGAAGACCTTCAATATCAAGCCGAAGGTGGAGGGTGGCCAACAGGCGGAATGCTGTGGAGCCATGGTGGGCAAGATGCCCAACGTTACATGGCTCGAGGGATCCTTCATGGAGACCATAAAGGGGTGGCAGTCAGGGTGGTTCTACATCACCGAGTCGTGCGACACCAACTGGGCGGCTGCCCCTGAGTTTCGATCCGGAATCCCCACGCGGCTCACTTCCTGGAAGGAGAAGGGCCTGTCCTGGGGTTCATCGGTGGAGCTGGACGAACTCCAGAAATGTATCCAAAACATGACAAGCAAGAAACTTAAGCTTGTCAACATAGTCCAAGTCATGCTCTTCCACCGGATCCTCCCGTGTCAGCAATGGGATTTCAACTTATGGGAGTTCGACCCTGCCCGGCACCAGACTCGAAGCGAGCTCTTTGACGCGATGCACAAAGACGTCTGGAGGTTGCTGTTCAAGGGCGCCGAGGTCCCTCCCCCTCTCACCGAGGACCGCGGGATAAGCACAAAGCGCCCTACGAATCTGGTAAGTTCTGTACATTTGGCAGGATATTTATTTCCCATAGCTTAACCCTGTGCGGGGTCTGAGCTCTCATGCGTTTAACAGGACTGGGTGCAGGCATCAGAGCAGATCGACTGTCCGGCCCCTCTGCCCGAAGACACTGCGGGCGCTCTCCTGACGGAGATGCTGCCTCCGGCTCCTCATAAGGTACCGGAGAAGACCAAGAAGAAGGCCAAGGGAACCCGAAAGAGTTCCCGGCGCCAGGTGGTATCGGACTCATCGTCTGATAACTCCACGATGCACTCCTCCCATGAAGATTAGGAGGAAGATGAAGATGCTCCCCTTCCAGCCGGGGAGACAAGAAAAGGAAGGCCGCCCCACCCGGGGAGGCCGGAGGGTCCAAGAAAGGAAGGACTCTCCTTCCGGACTGCTCCACCACCGCTGCCGAAGCCGAAGATGAGTGGCTGCTCAGGGCCAAGCCCCTGGTGAACTCATAAGTATTCGGATACTAGAGTAACTCATAGCATTCCTTTGTTGCACTGCTTCTCCTAATGCCGAATATGATTATGTAGACCGCCCCAAGCCCGTATCGACGTATCCTCGTCGGACGGCTACTTGGATTCGTCGGATATGGATAGCGATCCACTTCCGACCGCCTCCTCCCCTTGACCTATGGACAATGCCGAGGTGTTGTCTCAAGGGGCACCGAGCCGGGGGGAGACAGTCATGGAGGTGCCTCAAGGTGACCTTCCGGACTCCAGGAGCAAAGGAAGCAAGGCTCCCGGGGGCTCCAAGCTCGGCTCTCAGCCGAACACCGCGCCGGAACCTCCAGTGGTTCCGGACTCGGGCAGGCGGCCCCCTTCCAAAAGGGGTAATACGCTCGTGCCGGTGACCGCTGTCCATCCAGAGGCACCGGACAACCTACTGGGAGCGCTTCGCGGCGCTTCCATCGACGAAGAGCACCACACTATTATGAATGCGGTGATCAAGAAGGTTCAGTCCGCCAAGAGCGGACTGACTGAAGCCTGTGCCAGCCTTCTAACAGGCTTTGAGGTAAGTATTTAAAATATAGGAAAAATATTACCGCATAGACAGTAGCCCCTGATGCCCTGTTTGGCATTCACAAAGAAAAGACGAATAGAGGATCGAATAATATCTGCAGGAGTCTAACATAAGTATGTCTATATGCGTATGCAGGCTTCGCTGCTGACCTCTGCCGCACTAACTTCGGAGGTCGCCGCACTGAAGCAGGACCTAGAGGGGTCCGAGAAAGATCTCGGCCTTGCTAACAGACAGCTCGAGGAGAACAAAGGTAAGTAATACCTAGTCTATAGATAGATATATATATAAAAGACGCGATTGCAAAATGACGGGATCATCATGAATTTGCCAGGGGCCACGACCGAAGTGGCGACCCTGAAGCAAGCGTTGTCCGAGGCCGAAAACAAAGCGGCCCAGGAGCGCACCGAGTGGGAAAAGCAAGAGGCGCGGGTGGGCGAGGTGCAGAAAGAGCTCCAAGCTCTCGTGACGAAGCACGAGGCGTTGGAGCTTGACTCGAAGACGCGAGAGTCTGAGCTTGCCGCGGCCCTTGAGAGCGCAAAGAATGCCAAGGCTGAAGCCCACAAGGCCCTCTAGGAGATTGAGGCGATGGGGAAGATAGCGGCGGGTAAGGCATTCAATATGCAAAGCAAGCATGTGAAAGTAAATTACTTGTTACTTACCCGAGTCCAGAGCTCTCCAGGAGCATTTGCAGATTTGCCCCGTAGCGTGTCGGATGCCGTGAAGTTTTACCAGGCCGAGGAGGGAAGCTCAACAGAGAAGCTGTTCTGGTCTCAGTATATTGGGACCGAACACCCGATGCCTATGAGCTACCAGCTGAAGCAACTGGTCGAGCTGCACAAGGCGGCCGAACAGGACATGAAGGGCTTTTATAGTCCAGATGTGGGCAGGCGACGCCCTTCCCAACAGCTACTTCAGCCTGGTGAGGCGGCTTGTGGATGCCTGCCCATGGCTGGAAGTCATCAAGCGGTCAGTCTGCATCGAAGGTGCACGCCGGACTTTCGCCCGTGCGAAGGTGCACTGGGCCAAGATGGACGCTGTGAGGCTGGTGAAGGAGGGGCCGCCGTAGGGGAAGGAGCATCGCCACCCCGAGATATATTATGAGGGTGTCCTGAAGGGTGCCCGTCTTGTAGCGGACGAGTGTGTGAAAGATGTAATATTTGAATGAACTTCTGTATTATGAAAACTTGTTCATATGCGCTATGCAACGCTTGTTTGAATTTAAAATATTACCTTCTGTTTGGCTGTTTATCAAATCCGAGAGATGGCTAGTCGCCGACTTCTGCCCCCATGCCACGAGTGTTGGGGTGTTCGGGATAAACCTGAGCACTCTTGTTCCCATTTTTGGGTCCTTCGAGGAAGGTGCTCAGCACAACGAACAAGGCAATTAGACTATAATGCTTTATCACTCTCACTTAGGCATAGAATTCTATAATTTTAAATTTTGGCGAAGCCCCTAGTATTCGGAAGGCCGAATCCGGGGCGCTATAAACGCCTTAAGCCGGACAAAGCCGACTCCTCGCTCTAAGCGGCATAAGTCTTTAGGGACTCGAAACCTCTCAAACAGCGACCAGTCTCTCGCCTTATCATGACAGTCAATTTTAGCTTTCTCTACTGAGGTGCTTAGCCCAGCAGAACCGGGGCACAATCGTAGTAGTTCTCCCAGTGCTACCTTAGCTGATATAGTGGAACATAAGTTACCAAAACATGGGAGCCGGGCAAACCCAACTATTGACCCAAGACATGATTCGGAGCTGATGCATGTAGTGCTATAAGTTCGGGGTGCCGCACTGTCAAAAGTGTTCGGAATCTCACGCCGTATTATGGGGTATGCTTAAGCCCCTAGCGTATTGGCCGTACCAGAGTGTACGGGTGCTGGATGTCATGAATGAACATATATATATAAGAAGAATGCAATAATAGTCTTAGTGCTATGCATTGTTTATTCAAAAAGGTGCGTTAAAGCTGAATGATACAAGTAGTGCGATAAGAAAAAAGTAGGACTATTTGACATGTCCCTTCCAAGGGCAAGCTGAGGAATGGTATTAAAGCAAGTATTTCACTCGTTATCGTAATCCACCTGGGAGTTCCGCAGTGCGACGTAGCTTTTTGCCTCCTTGGTTGCTGCATCATGTGTCCGGCAATCATACTGCTGGATAGGATTTCCAGAGATTAAAGTCCTGAAAGAGAAAGATAACAGAGCGGGAAGCCCCTAGTGCGGTTGAGCCGCGTCTTGGGGCGTGCCGTAGTCGTGCCCCCCTCCCCACCTATGCCCATGGTATTTTAAATGCATAATTATGTATGTGCGGTATGAATTTCGCCGTTTGGCTGGGACCGGGGTGGGGGCCGCATTGCTATGCGAGCTCGGAATGTGCCAGGCGGTCTTGTTGCTGATTACTCCGGGCGCGCTTGAAGGTGTCTGGGTCCTTAATCGCCGAACTAGTGGATTGCCTTAAGAGGCTGCTTTGCACTTCTGCTGCGAGGGCCGTAGTGTGCTCCTCCATGCGGAGAGAGCGCTTTGTGTTTCCATTAACTGTGATGACCCCCCGAGGTCCTGGCATCTTGAGCTTGAGGTATACATAATGCGGTACCGCATTGAATCTTGCAAATGCGGTTCGCCCGAGCAGTGCATGATAGCCACTACGGAACGGGACTATATCGAAGATTAACTCTTCGCTTTGGAAGTTATCCGGGGATCCGAAGACCACTTCTAGTGTGACTCAGCCTGTGCAATGGGCCTCTACACCTGGTATGACGCCTTTGAAGGTCATTTTTTTGGGTTTGATCCTTGAGGGGTCTATACCCATTTTGCGCACTATGTCCTGGTAAAGCAGGTTCAGGCTGCTGCTGCCATCCATAAGGACTCGAGTGAGGTGAAATCCGTCAATGATTGGGTCTAGGACCAGTGCAGCGAATCCGCCATGATGGATACTAGTGGGGTGGTCCCTGCGATCGAAGGTGATCGAACAAGAGGACCATGGGTTGAACTTTGGGGCGACTGGCTCCAACGCATATACGTCCCTTAGCGCACGCTTCCGCTCCCTCTTGGGGATGTGGGTTGCGTATATCATGTTCACCGTCCGCACTTGTGGGGGGAACCTCTTCTGTCCTTCGATGTTCGTCTGCCGGGGCTCCTCCTCGTCATTGCTATGTGACCCCTTATCTTTGTTTTCGGCATTTAACTTGCCGGCCTGCTTGAACACCCAACAATCCCTGTTGGTGTGGTTGGCTGGCTTGTCGGGGGTGTCGTGTATTTGACACGAGCGGTCGAGTATAAGGTCCAAACTGGACGGGCCCGAAGTGCTTCTTTTGAATGGCTTTTTCCGCTGACCTGGTTTAGAGCCTTTGAATCCGGCATTGACTGTCGTATCCTCGGTATTGTCGCTGTTAATGCGGCGCTTATGTTTGTTGCGACGTGACCTGCCATTGCCATCCTTGGTATCCGAAGTACCATGGTTATTTGATATGTTATTGCTGTGAGCCAGCTAGCTGTCTTCTCCCACACAAAAGTGGGTCATGAGTGTCGTGAGGGCTGCCATAGATTTTGGCTTTTCCTGGCCAAGGTGCCGGGCGAGGCACTCGTCGCGGATGTTATGCTTAAAAGCTGCTAGGGCTTCTGCATCCGGACAGTCGATGATTTGATTCTTCTTTGTTTGGAACCGTGTCCAGAATTGTCTGGCCGACTCCTTTGGCTGCTGAATTATGTGGCTCAAGTCATCCGCATCCGGCGGTCGCACATAAGTGCCCTGGAAGTTGTCGAGGAATGCGGCTTCCAGATCTTCCCAACAACCAATGGACTCTGCTGGCAAGCTGTTGAGCCAATGCCGAGTTGGTCCTTTGAGCTTGAGTGGGAGGTATTTGATGGCGTGTAGATCATCACCGCGGGCCATGTGTATGTGCAGGAGGAAATCCTCGATCCATACCGCAGGATCTGTTGTGCTGTCATATGATTCGATATTTACGGGTTTGAAACCCTCTGGGATTTGGTGATCCATTACTTCGTCTGTGAAGCACATGGGGTGTAAGGCGCCTCTGTACTGGGCTATATCGCGACGCAGCTCAAATGAGTCTGGCCCGCTGTGTTCGGCCCGGCCGGATTTACTTTTATTGTATCGGGCGTGACAGTTATTGTTTCGCATAGTGGCGCGCCCTCGTGGTCCGTAGATTGATCTTGCATGTTTTGCTTTGTCCTCCAATATGTCTCGCAGATCTAGCATGTTTCCCCATGTCTTGTCATTTTTATTTGAGTGGCGTCGGGGTGCGGTCTTGGTTTTGGCCGAAATGCCTCTCTGTCGCGGCCACGAGGTGGCCGGTCAGCCACATCATATGCTGGAGATGTAGGTCTGAGTGCTTCCTCCTCCAGTCAGGGTAGCAACCTACGCTTTGGGTAACTCTTGGAGGGGCGTTCGAGTTTATATTCCTCGGCCGCAAGGACTTCAGTCCATCTGTCAACTAGCAAATCTTGATCAGCTTGAAGCTGCTGTTGCTTTTTCTTAAGGCTATTTGCCGTCGCTATAAGTTGGCGCTTGAAGTGCTCTTGTTCGACGGGATCCTCAGGCACGACGAATTCGTCATTGTCGAGACTTGCCTCGTCTTTGGAGGGAGGCATGTAATTATCATCCCCCGCCTCTCCATCTGCCGCTCTCTCTGGAGGGCTGGCTTCTC
Source organism: Triticum dicoccoides (assembly GCF_002162155.2). NCBI lineage: Eukaryota > Viridiplantae > Streptophyta > Magnoliopsida > Poales > Poaceae > Triticum > Triticum dicoccoides. Next base: position 232,180,081 of record NC_041380.1, on the reverse strand, counting down.
CATCCTTCTGCCCTAAATCTTGCTGAAGGGGATTGTTGTCGTCTTTGGCACTGTCCGGAGTGCTATTATCTCCTGTGTCGGGGTCACCGCTTTTGCTTTGGCGAGACTTAGAGCGGCGCCGCTGACGCCGGCGCTTGGGTTGCTTTTTGGAGGGGTCATCCTCCATTGTCTCATTGTCATTGCCTTCTTTGGGTGTGTCCACCATGTATATATCATATGATGAGGTGGCTGTCCAGTGCCCAGTGGGCAGTGGTTCCTCTTCACCTCCCACATCGTCGTCCATGCCGTCGATGTCTTCAGAGTCGAAGTCGAGCATGTCGGTTAAGTCGTCGACAGTGGCTACTAAGTGGGTGGTGGGTGGGCGGCGAATTTCTTCGTCATCCGCATCCCAATCCTGCCGGACATAGTTCAGCCAGGACTCTCCTTACAAGGAGAGTGACCTTAATGAGTTCAGTATGTCGCCAAAGGGCGAGTGCTGAAAGATATCCGCGGAGGTAAACTCCATGATCGGCGCCCAATTGGATTCGATAGGCACGGGCGCAGGCAGTTGGGAGTCCGTGGCCGGGGAGGAATCCGGTAGTTCGGCGTCACGGCTCTCATGAAGGGTAAGGTTGATACTCGGCTACATCGCCGATGAGAGTGCGGCCTCCGTGGCGGGGTCTATCCACCCGCCCATGGAAGGCGCAACTGGCTCCGAATTGAGGATCGGAGCGGTTGCCGACGCGATCTCCTAGACACTGTCCGATGGCAGAGCTAGATCATGCTCATCGTGGCCGTGTGGCGCACTAGGCAGGGGCTCGAATCCGTCGAAGATCAAGTCTCCACGGATATCGACCGTGTAGTTTAAGCTTCCAAACCTGACCTGATGGCCAGGGGCGTAACTCTCGATCTGCTCTAGATGGCCAAGCGAGTTGGCCCGCAGTGCGAAGCCCCGAATACAAAGATCTATCCGGGGAGAAAAGTCTTACCCTGGACTGCATCGCTCTCGATGATCGAAGGAGCCATCAAGCCTAACGGCAATGACACAGAGGAACTCTCAATGAAAGCACCAATGTCGGTGTCAAAACCGGCGGATCTCGGGTAGGGGGTCCCGAACTGTGCATCTAAGGCGGATGGTAACAGGAGGCTGGGGACACGATGTTTTACCCAGTTTCGGGACCTCTTGATGGAGGTAAAACCCTACATTCTGCTTGATTATTCTTGATAATATGAGTAGTACAAGAGTTCATCTACCACGAGATTGGAGAGGCTAAACCCTAGAAGCTAGCCTATGGTATGATTGTATGTTGTCCTACGGACTAAAACCCTCCGGTTTATATAGACATAGGAGGGGGTTAGGGTTACACAAGGTCGGTTACAAAGGAGGAGATATACATATCCGTATTGCCTAGCTTGCCTTCCACGCCAAGTAGAGTCCCATCCGGACACGGGACGAAGTCTTCAATCTTGTATCTTCATAGTCCAACAGTCCGGCCAAAGGATATAGTCCGGCTGTCCGGAGACCCCCTAATCCAGGACTCCCTCAGTGGCCCACATGGCCTGGGGATGTCCTGAAATGGGATCAAATTGTAGGTGCAGAACGGGTAATCTGATTCCAAGCCCGTGCGTAAAACCGCGTTGCTAAACCTGGTGAAGTGAGTCATGAAGCGACTCTCAACAGGTCTATAACTTGTCTTTGCTTCAACGCAGTTGAAGCTACTCATCATGTAGACATTTCCTTCCTGCAGCTCATTCTTCAGTTCTTCTGCTCGCTCAGGAGGTATCTGCACATACATATGGTTGCCCTGCCAACAAAAACAACAATCAGAAAGGTATCCTAGGCCAAATATGGACAGTTGGCGTTGAGCTAGCTATGTAAAGACAAACCTGGCTATCAAGAACAACTAAGTCCATGTGCTGGATAGGCCCATTGTCAGTCCCCCCATGATAAAACCACAGGTGCGAGACAAGGACAGAGAGAACCCACTTCCTGCTGTGCTTGTGTATCTCAGAGAGCATCTGATGCGCCATCTGGAAACATAAAGACACTTTTGCTTAGGAAGGTAAAAATACACAAAGAAGCAACATATTAGGTTTTGCAATATGATGGCATACCTAATCGAAGTCAAGTGAACAGACATACTAAGCTAACTACCAAAATACCTTTAACACGTACATAGATGCATAGAAAAGAACAATATTCGCTATCTTAGGTAATGAGCAGCAACAGATAAAACAACATTTACAAACTCAAATCTTATTGAAAAGGGAGCAGACAATCAAAATATTGCACCAAATTAGGAAGCATATAATAATAGAGACTAAGAGGCAGCAAGTAGTAGTGAGACCAAAAGCAGCTCGCAAAATAAAGCACGTAGGTACTATTCCAAAGACTGAAAGATCTCAGAGAAAACTATGTTTCTAGTCTGAGATCCAAGTGTGCCATCTTCGTTCTCGATAAGTATTTTCAAGTCTTTCTTGGAAGTCACACGTGAAACCGCCACATAAAGCTGGCCATGAGTGAAAACAGGGCTTTTCAGGTATAATCCAATAGCTGAGAGAGTCTGTCCCTGGCTCTTATTGATAGTCATGGGATAACAAACCCTGACCGGAAACTGGCGGCGATGTAAAGTAAATGGCCATTTAGGATCCTTGGCAGTGAGGCATATCCTTGGAATGTACACAACATCCCCAATATTAGAACCAGTCATGATAATAGCCTCAATGACTTTCTCACCAAGTTTAGAGACAACAAGACGACTACCATTACAAAGACCAGTTGCCTGACTCAAATTTCTAAGGAGCATAATCGGCACGCCTTTTTTCAATAGCAACTTGTGCTGTTGGAATTTGTTAATTTTAATTGTATTGAGGTACTTGATAGGATAAAATACATCCATATTATGCATTGAGTCAGCAACATTTCCTATAGAATCATAGCTTAAGTACTCTCTCTCAGCAGAAGGCATTAAGGCTAGCACATGGTTATTAACTTCCTGAGCTAAATCATTTGTTGTTGTTAAGATAGCCCTTTGGCACAAGTACTTTCGATTAGAACAATTTTTAGCAAAGTTTGTATATACAACATTAACAATAGCGCATATTCTATTTTCCTCAGAATGGATCAACATATCATCAGGAATTGTTACCCAACTTGGCTCACACTCCCCTTGTCTAGTAACACAAGGCGATGTACCATCACCAATACTCAAGATCCAACCAGCAAAAGAAGCTATCTCAGCTTGTAAAACAGGATCTGTTGTTTGCACAGCCAAACGCATGTTCACTTTAAGATGTAGAAGCTCTATAAAACGCCATAGTGGTGAATTTGTTATAGCAGCATTTATAACCTGTGAGCGAGTCCCACCCTCAATGACTGGTAAAATCTGTCTCAAATCGCCACCCAGAACCATAACCTTACCACCAAAAGGCATGTCAGCTATAGAAGGATCGTCGGCAGATAGAATATCACGCAAGCAACGATCCAAAGCCTCAAAACATCTATGATGTGTCATTAAAGCCTCATCCCATATTATTAGGGAGGCTGATTCGATCATCTCTGCTAATTTGCTAGACCTTTTTGTATCACATGTTCCATTGTCATCTAGACTGATTGGTATTTTAAACCTAGAATGAGCAGTCCTACGGCCAGGTAAAAGAAGTGCTGCAACCCCAGAAGATGCAACTGTGAGAACAATCCTTTCTTTACCTCTAAGATAAGCGATTATGGAACTCCAAAGAAAAGTTTTCACAGTTCCACCATATCCAGAAACAAAGAAGAAGCCAGGTTTTCCAGACACAACTCGGTCGATAATATTCTTATAAGCTGGGAGTTGATCTGGATTTAATTGGTTGTACATGGTTTCTGCCTTTAGTGGTTCACTTTTAGGATCAGCAGATAGTTCATCAGTTATCATGTCATTGTCATGAGAGTTATCATCATATGTAGTCTTTAATGGCAGCTTGTGGTCTAGAATATTAGAACCATTTTTACTAAATAGAACTGTCCACTTATCAAGCAAGATGTCTCTCAGCTCATCGGGAGGTACAACATGATTATCATCATGAAAAGAGCGCTTGATATTGTACTTAATATCCTCAGCTAAGCGTGACCAATATTTTTCGAAGAAAGCATTTTCATCGTTAACACCACAATGAACAAGGATTGTAACAAAAAGCCTGCGCAGCTGATCTCCCATACCCTAGGTCAAAGCCTCATCAAACGCACTATACCATTCAAGATCATCTCCAAGTAAGCCCCTAGCGGCACATGCCTCCTTAAAGGTTTCATACACAATCCCATTATAAGTTCTAACATCCGTATAAGACATGGCACCTTTGACAACCATCAAGAGCATTCTAAGATAGAAAAGTTCTCTAGTTGTAGGGTGAACAGAATAAATTCTACCAATCCTATAACTCGAGGTCTTAGGAATCCATTGTTTTTTGCTTGCTAGCCAAGTCCATTTGGTTGGGAAGTCACAATAAGAGACCTAGCATTTGGATGGCATCTATTAGCTACAAACCACTCGGTTAACATTGTTCTCTATAGCCACTCATCGTCAGCAACTGACTTCAGGTTTGCTTTAACATTGAAACGCACCATGTGTTTATTTAATAAATGAACATGCAATCTTTCAACAGAAGGCATCTTACTGTGTATATCAAAGCCATATATCCTCCAGCAACCATCTTTATCACATATGTAACGGCATTGTCTATATTCCATGATCTCATCAATGTCAATACCATGCTTGTTTTTGATGCTTTCAAACAAAGTTTTTGAAAAATCAGGACCCTTTGTAACATACTTATAAAGATACTTGATGACATGGGTTTTATTGCACCACTCAACGTTAATATGCGCTTGGTATTTTTTTAGCATAAGCAGATTATAAGGAACAACATGCCTATTATCAAGCCTGACCTTTTTTTTAATTATAAAACGGCCGTCGTCTGGGCGACTATACACAGGGAATCCACTATCATCTAGAGAGGTCTCGAGCTGAAATGACTTAGGAATTTTTTTAGCACAATCCATCTTTCATGCAAGGAAATTTAACACCATCTTCCCCGCAAGGGCCGTGCATCATGTGTTCAGAAACAAGAACGTATCCAAGAGGATCCGTAACAGGATCAGGGATGGAAGCCGATATAAAAGAGTCAATTAAAGCAGGACTAACCTCCCGTTTTTTCCTATCAAGCCAAATCATGATATGGGCATGAGGAAGCCCTGTTTTCTGGAACTCCACAGTGTGCAGTACTGTGAACAAAGGGATAAAAAAATCACGAGCTGAGGTGGAAAATAACAGGAAAAAAGATATGAGAGGAATCGCAAAGCACGTTTTACCCGCTATGACAGGACCAAAGGCCTCCCCACTCTTAATATCATGAATATAGTCATTGAGCTTCATGTGATAAACCCTGACCGGAAGATCCGCCCTGTCTGAAGGCATCTAGCCAGGCTCAGAACACATGGCTTCTGTTATCTCAGGCCACTTGGGATTACAGGTAAAGGTGGTGAAAAGGTCTGGTGGGCCAAAGACACGTGAAATAGCTACCGCGTCTTGGAAGTTCTCAATCATATAACGCCGGCCACCGGTAAAAGAGGATGGAAGTATGTTTTTTTTCCAACAGAACTTGCATCTGTCTGCCCTTTTCCAACAGCATCAGTGACTCCTTGCAAGTTCTCTGCTCTAAGATCATTATTAGCCTTCATGATGAAATGCAGCCTCCACTCGTCTATGCAAGCGCATGCATCTACAATGGCCTGTGAGGAAAGCAAACCACAACAAAGGTATGGATTATGCTGCTCTGGTCTATAGTGGAGACAATAGGAATAGTAGTCCTGCATAGTGAGCCTAGTTCTTTTGCTAGTACCTAAAGGGTCTGAACCAATATATTTAAGCCTGAGCTGAAACCCATGTTCTGCATAGAGGAAGAGAACAGGATACTGCAAAGGCATATATGAAGTTTGCAAAGAAGATATTTGCTGCAGATTGTCATCTCTACCGTGTATTATTATGTCACGACAAGAAGCCTCCACCGTGAACTCACCAAACATTAAAGATGCTAGCTTATCAGTTGTAGGAAGGCTAAACTGTGGGCCATCAGATTCTCCAGGGGCAACTAAACGAATGGCTATCTCGGCATGCTTATTGGCTGCTAGTATTTCTCTAGCTGATCTAAACGTTTTGACATAAGAATTGTGTGTATCAAGCATATGCATCAAGCCTTCAACAATAGATTCATCTAAACCACCATCACTCTTTTCACCCTTTTCTAAAGCCTGAATCATGTTTTGCACCTCATTCTGGGTATCATATATATAGAGTTCGGCATACTTAGGGGTATTTCCTTCCTTAGGCATAAGAGATCCCATTTGATGACAAACCTGCCCGTTTATTTTATATATATTTGGACCATTACCATCATTTACACAACAGTCAACAGTAGTTCCCATGGAAGTAAATGCAAAGAGGCAGTTGTACTGACGGTTTTTTTATAAACTCTCTGCTACGCGAGGGACCATTGCATCTCAGCAACTCAGAGAGAAACACGGGTGGCTTTTTAAAAGGTGTAATATACACCTTACCACCCTTGCAACCTTTGTTGTAAACCACCCGCCTTAGCGTAATAGCGGATTCCGATCTCACCCTCTCCTCGAACCAGAAGACTGCACCACAGTTGGTACATTTGTAGTCTGGGCCATCGTAGAAAGATCTCTTTCGGTAACCAGCTGCAAATTTATCTTGACTCAGTAACAATGGTAAATCAGCAATGCATCATACAATAGTTTCTAGGCATATCGGCACTCAGCATACCTTTCAGCATCTCAGACTCCTCAGTCGTGAATCCAACCCAGTCAGCACTTAAGGGTGATCCAATGGCAGCCCTTCCCCCTAAGTCTATCAACAACCACCCTACATCTCTTTCTATTACGAGACGTAATTTCTGGACTAAGAACGGGGAAGAAACCATCATCTAAAAAACAAAGGGCCTGTCACAGGTACGAAGAGGAATCGAGAGAGTGCAGGAGGCACACCAATAAAGGAAAAGGACATATTGTAAAAGGGCACCGCGTACATTTTCTTTTAGGTAGGCCTGAGGATATGTAGGGCAACAGTGGGTCATAGAAAGACAGCCTTCGTCGAACAACACGGCGCGGAGGTGGTTGAATGGTACTTGAACTGGCCTTACAACGAACAAATCAGCGCTGAGGCATGACTCACAGGAATGACATGAAGAACAGAACAACCACAACACACTGCGACAGGAACGTAACACAAAGAAAGGCAATCTAATCAGGTGCATTAAACAGCAAAAAGGCATACACCTAGATCCAGGAACAGAATTCAAAAGACAAGGTTCTATAAAGGGCATGGAACAATTTTTTTTTAAATGAAAGGGAGAGGCATCCCAAAAGTAAACTATAAGCCTTTTTAAAAATACATAGGCAGAAGGAAAAGGCAATCAAACAAATCTGAGCGGGGAAAAACAAGATATATATATATATATATATATATATATATATATATATATAGAGAGAGAGAGAGAGAGAGAGAGAGAGCAAGTACACGAAACACCTTCCCAAGAGCCCATGGGAAACTATAAGCCCAAACGAACAAGATTCTCTAAAGTTCGTGGCCCAAGAAATACCTTCCCAAAAGCCCATGAAGAACCAGAAGCCCAAAAGGAACAGGGTCCTCTAAAGCCTGTGCTAGTTTTTCTCTATAAGAGAAGGGGACGGTCCAAAGACCAAAGACCCAGCCGAGGAAGAATCAATAAACAAGTAACATATTTATTATCTGGGCACGTGGGAAGAGCATTGAATCCGAAGAAGAAGAAGACTATTATTATTTGGGCACGTGGGAAGAGCATTGAATCCGAAGAAGAAGACCATTCTTTTCAGTCTTGCAAAACACAGAAAGAAAACACTGTAAGAGCCATATAGAAAGCCCAAGGACTTTATTGCATCAGAGGAATGAACCAATTCAGTACAAAGAAGGCACACAGGCCCAAATAGGAAGCCCAGAAATGATAGCTAAAGAGATTGAAGAGAGGAAAGCATCTGAGAGCACAGTAGACCCCAGTCAAACTGGACCAAAACAGGGCTAACATCTGGATTTATCTCCGTCTCCGCAGACGTACGGTGCAAGCGCAATAGTTCTCTCTCCAAGTGACCAACACGCCGAATGGCAGAGACTGCAACAGTTATGGAAGAACGAAGGGAGCTCCTATAGGCCATCCTACAGTCATAATTATAGTCTCGAACCACAAACCCATATAGACGCTGCAAAAAACTTATAGCCTGGAGGGCAGCCTGTTCATAAGCATGGACAAAACCACGCCAGGCTGATCTCCAAAAAAATTCTCATCGCGGAACCGGAGCAGAACTATCCCCTGGAAGCTCCAGTTCTACCCGAGCAAGAACGGACCCATCCTCCGTGACCTCACGGATACAAAAGCACCAGCAAAGAACACCGAGCCACCACGGCTTCCAAAATGGGTAAGTCAGTTGAAATAAGAGTACACATCCTGTTGACACACAACGAAATTATAAAAAAACTAGAAAATAACACGACCCCCGGAGCAGATCCGGAATAGCGAGATTATCAGTACATCAACAACCATGATAACATGCACAAACAAGTAAATACATCTGAACCCAAAGGTAGCTGACATGCAATGGAAAAGGAGAGCAAACCTTGAGGAGCAGCAATAGGTCACAGATTCAAAAACGGATCAGCCTTTCCAATCTACAAAATAAATGCAGACAGAACCATTAGAACACAGCAAGTCACAGAGCACATATATATTCTATCAAAGGTACTAAATAAGTGCAGAGCCACACAACGGCACCAGAACAATTCTTCTTTTTACCAAAGGAAACAACATCACTTAGCATGACAAAACACCATCCACTACATCTATAGCAGCTTTTAATTACTGAGCAATCAAACTGTATACATGCAGGAAGCGAAAGACCATCAATCAACTTCAACCACCGTGTTTTTTCAAGCAAAGTAAAAGCACAAGAAGTATAAACCTTCAGGGCCACTGCAGAGGCAGCATCCAACCAAAACGGACTAAGAACGACATCTTCTCGGACCTAGTCTTTCAGGCTATCACTAAGCAATGCATCTCTCGACAATCCAAAAATAGAGATAAAACAAGCAAAAGAGAAGAACATTACCAAAATGACGAAGCACAACCGGAAGAGTAGCCAACAAGCGAAAGTGGATGAACAGCCGACCAACCTGAAAACAACCTAAAACACAAACCATACTCATATTAGTCGCCGACGAACAACATGAAGTATGCACATGCACAAATCACGGAACGCAAAAATGGCAAAGCAAAGCACACGGTAGTAGGCAACCATCCTATCGAGCAGCACCCAACCATTTCAACAAACACCTCAAAGGCATATGTCCACACAGAGGCAGAAGAGACAAGCACTAACCTGAACAGCAAGAACGTAATGGCGCACGCTCCCACGTAAGAGCCAACGGGAAAATCGGCAGCAAACTGCGCACCAATGGAGCAAAGACAAGCAAGCCAAGTCAGTAAGCAGGAGAAGGAGCAACAAACACGAACATGGAAAGGATAAGAAGATGAACCTCAACCAACACCACCCATGGAGGAACGCGCGGCCATGGCGAGAACCGCAATGTAAGCTGGCCGAACTGGATGAAGGCAGGCGAACAGGAGAGGACGCGGCGGCCTGGAAGCGTGGACGAAAGCGAGCGAACGAAGCGGCGTGGAGAAAATGAGGGACACAAGGAGGAAAGGGGAAAACCGGAGAGAAAAGCCCCCCGACCACCGCAATGGCAGGGGCAATTCTCACAGAGGCGTATGGGAACCCACCACACATCCACCGACACGCGGCCTGTCTACCGGGCCCAGGGGTTCCAGAGCCAACTGTCATAGGCTACAACGACCCCACAGAGGGCACCCGCCAAAATACGCACCGCCAACGCACATGCCGGTCACGCGGGGCGTCACGCGTACCCACGCTGCACCGCACGCACGTCCATTGGCCCCGCCAACGCGGAGGGAACAGTAGTAGGCCACCAGTGAGGCCACGCGCAAGTATACGTAACGAGCAACGGACCAGTAACCCCGACCAGTGGCCCCGTCCCACCGCCTGTCCCACAGTCAGCAACACGCGGCAGAGCACGCGAACGTCCGAGCAAACCCAGCCGAACCACCAACCCGAGCAGAGCCACCACCCACCCCGCCCAGCCGCGCATAGATCGACGATGAGTCAAAGCAAACGCATGCAAGCACTCAAGCCCAGTGACGCGCGGGACCAGCGAACGCGGGACCCAAGCAGCAGTGACCAATGACGGCGCAGAAACGATGATCGAAGACCTGGGGATAAAAAAGCGGCAGTACAACCCGGAAACGACGCGGCATGGCGCTGCTGTTCCACGAGACGAGCGAGACGAGACCGCTCGCCCACTCCGCTCGCCCACTCTCTATGCGCCGGGTCGGCCGAATCATGAGGTCAGCAGGCCAAACAGGCAACACGCACACGGGTAAAAGACACCAGGAAGCTAACGCGTGGGGCCATCCGTCAGTGAGGGCCAGTTGCAGCCGTAGCACCAGCCAGCGAGGGAGTAACAAAAAAATACAGAGCGCTGCGACGTTGATTTTTTGCATGCACGCGGCGCGGCACGAGCGGCTGCCTCGCTCCCGCGCGCCGGAGGAAGGAACACCCAGCCGTTTCGATCCAAGTGGATATAACGCCAGCCCACACGTCATCCCTCGCGACGATCCACCGCTCAGTAAAAATGACTAGGTTGAATTCTAGCAATGATCCGACGGCTAAGAAGCAAAAAAGGACCTGGTCAACCCGCATCGAACAGGCAGCGAACGAACTGATCGAGGGAGCATTCTGGGAGCGAGTTGGTTAGCTTCTATTTTGTTTTAAATACATAGCGATGTATGTGGTCCGATTAGTGTTGAGGCTCGCGGAGGGTATCGTTATTTTCTGATATTCACATATGATTTGAGCAGATATGGGTATATCTACTTAATGAAACACAAGTCTGAAACATTTGAAAATTTCAAGGAATTTTAGAGTGAAGTGGAGAGTCATCGTAACAAGAAAATAAAGTTTCTACGATCTGATCACAGAGGCAAATATTTAGTTATGAGTTTGGAATTAAATTAAAACAATGTGGAATAGTTTCACAAACTCATGCCACCTGGAACACCATAGCATAATGGTGTGTCCGGACATCATAACTTTACTTTATTGGATATAGTGCAATCTATGATTTCTCTGTAACACCCATGATGCGACTATATCTCACACGTGTCGGAGCAGGACTTAGAGGCATAACCGCATTGTAGGCATGTCGCAAGAGGGGTAATCTTTACACATCCCATGTACTGAATAAGAAAGAGGTATAGAGTTGTCTTACAATCGCCACTTCACACAATACATAAATATAGCATTACATCATCCAGATACAATCAAGGTCCGACTACGGAACCAAAATAAAGACAACCCCAAATGCAAAAGATCCCCGATCTCCCCAACTGTGCTCCACTACTGATCGTCTAGAAAGGAAACGTAGTACGTCCTGAGTCCTTGTCGAACTCCCACTTGAGTTCAGTCGCATCTCCTGGAATGGCATCATTGACACCTGCATCTGGTTTTCGAAGTAATCTGTGAGTCACGGGGACTCAGCAATCTCACACCCTCGCGATCAATACTATTTAAGCTTATCGGTAGGAAAAGGTAGGGAGGTGGAGCTGCAGCAAGCACTAGCATATATGGTGGCTAACTTACGCAAATGAGAGCGAGAAGAGAAGCAAAGCACGGTCGAGAAGCTACAAAGATCAAGAAGTGATCCTGAAACTACTTACGTTCAAGCATAACACAAGAACCGTGTTCACTTCCCAGACACTGTGGGAAAGAGACCATCACGGCTACACACCCGGTTGAAGCATTTTAATTAAGTTAAGTGTCAAGTTCTCTACAACCGGATATTAACAAATTCCCATCTGCCCATAACCGCAAGCACGGCTTTTGAAAGTTCATAACCCTGCAGGGGTGCCCCAACTTAGCCCATCACAAGCTCTCACGGTCAACGAAGGATATTCCTTCTCCCAGGAAGACCCGATCAGACTCGGAATCCCGGTTACAAGACATCTCGACAATGGTAAAACAAAACTAGCAAAGCCACCCGATGCGCCGACATCCTGATAGGAGCTGCACATATCTCGTTTTCAGGGCAACACTGGATGAGCAATCCGTACAACTAAAACTAGCCCTCAAGTTTCCCCGAGATGGCGCTGCAAGGGGCTCTAGTTCGGACCAATACTTAGACAAGCACTGGCCCAGGGGGGTTAAAATAAAGATGACCCTCGGGATCCGGAAACCCAAGGGAAAAAGGATAGGTTGTTAGTGAAAATGTAAAACCAAGGTTGGGCCTTGCTGGAGGAGTTTTATTCAAGGCGAACTATCAAGGGGTTCCCATTATAACCCAACCGCGTAAGGAACGCAAAATCAAGGAACATAACACCGGTATGACGGAAACTAGGGCGGCAAGAGTGGAACAAAACACCAGGCATCAGGCCGAGCCTTCCACCCTTTACCATGTATATAGATGCATTAATTAAATAAGACATATTGTGATATCCCAACAAATATCCATGTTCCAACATGGAACAAACTCCAACCTTCACCTGCAACTAGCAACGCTATAAGAGGGGCTGAGCAAAGCGGTAACATAGCCAAACAATGGTTTGCTAGGACAAGGTGGGTTAGAGGCTTGGCATGACAGTATGGGAGGCATGATATAGAAAGTGGTAGGTATCGCATCATAGCAATAGAGCGAGCAACTAGCAAGCAAAGATAGAAGTGATTTCGAGGGTATGGTCACCTTGCCTACAAAGTTCTCCGAGTTGACGAAAGCTTGAACCTCGTAAGCGTACTCAACGGGTTCCTCAATCATGAACTTGTCTCCCGGCTCTACCCAAGGCAAGAACACAAGCAAGGGAAACACAATCAACCACGATGCAATGCACAAGCAACATGATGCAAAATATGGCATGATATGCGGGATGTAATATGCAATGCATATGCGTGCTCCAGAAGGAAAAGATTGAACCAGGCCTCAACTTGGCAAACCAAGTGCGCCGCTGGAAAGATGAGTTGATTCGGTCGAATCAATATAAAGATCACCGGAATCGGATGCACGGTTTGCAGATGGCAAGCAAAACAATAAAGGCACTATTCTGCGATTAACAACACGATGCTACCTAGAATGCAACAAGAAACTAAGCTACTGCACTCCAACATAGCAACAAGGCACATGGCAGTGATCCACTCAAGATGCTTGACAAAAGATGAACACTGAGCTACGGCTAAATCACACAATAGCAGGTTCAAACAAGCATGGCAAAAGTGCAAAAGATATCAGGTTCACAGACTTTGTGAAAATAACAACATGCCAGGAATTATCATCAGGAAGTAATGTTTAGAGCAAGATAAAAACATGTTACAGGATCAGATCATAGCAATACAAGGCATGGCATGAATCTACTAAAAGCATATAACAAAAGTCCCTTACTTACCATAAGCTAAAAAGGATCAGAAGATATGATGGCACCCATGTAAACATAGCAAGTTTCGTTAATAGATTCAGACTTAGCAGAAAACTGGACATGGCAAAAACAGAGTTACGTAGTCATGTTTGCGAGCTCGATGCACTCACCACAAGGCATTGCATGACAAACTAAGCATACACCCAGCAAGAAGTCATGTTCAAAAAGCTAAGCATGGCAAGAACAATCTCATAGAATGCATGGATCAAATACAACAACCTTGGCAAAATTGATTAACACGTAAACAATCTGCCAGGAACATTTTATAGCAAAAGTAGAGCAAGATTGATTCATGCTAGGTTACTCCATAAATGCAAACAAAAACATGGATGGATAGATCACAACCATGTCTCAAAATCATCCTTACTTAACATGCTCAAAAGAGGCATGGATCACTCTGTAGCAACATGAATACATGGCATAAAAATAATATCAGGAAAATGACTTTGTGAAATTCTAAGTCTCTAAAATCAGCAACATCACGAGAGCTACTTTGCATGCTTGTGCTAGTCACCACATTGATCACAAAAATATATGGCATACACCCCTGTAAAGATGGCATGGCATATAACAAAACACATGTAGGGCTCAAGTTCATAGGAGGCGCACATTAATCATGGAAAAAATGACAAATGTCCATAATCTGATTAGAAACAGAAACTAACATTCTATAGCACTCTTGCAACAGTCATTAGGGCATCAAGATGGACTCAAACAAGCATGGCTCAATTGAATGAAATGAAGAGCACAACATGATGAACATTTTGGTATATCATGCATGCAAGACAGAGCACTGAGCACGAAGTTATGTCATGATGAAGTAGGCATGAAAATATTACAAGAAAAAAAGACTTAGTGAAAAACAACCTCTCCGAAACTGAACGAGGGGATCCGGGACAGAGCGATCCGGGGCGAGGTCGCGCGTTTGGATGACTGTGGTGGTGGATCTCATCCATCTCGCAGCGGATCCGGACGGGACGGGCTCCGGCGAGGTGGTGCTCTCCGGCGAGCTTCGGATGCCGGAGGCGGGCAGCAAGGCGACCGGGCTGAGCGGCAGCGGGGAGCATGTGGCGGCGCGGCACGCGGTCGGACGCGAGGCGGCGCGGAAGATCCGGCCGTACGGGCGGCGAGGGCGGCGGCCGGCGAGGCGCAGGAAGAGACGCGGCGGCGGTCGGCGGCGGCGGCGCACGGCGGATGCGGGCGGCGCCCGGTGCGGGAGCCCGAGGGAGGCGGCGTCACGGTGAACCAGGCCGTGGGGACCGGATCTGGGCCTCCCGGGCCTGCACGGGCGCGGAGGAGAGAGAAGCCCGGTGGTGGTGATGTGGCAGCGGCGGATTGGCTGGACGCGGTGGCAGAGCTGAGGTGGCGGCGCGCGATTGGTCGGAGCGACATGTCTGGCGCGGTTGGACATGTCCGGTGGCGCGAGGAGGAAGAGGCTAGGGTTTGTACTGCGCGAAAAATCAGGGAAGATCACCTATATATAGGTAGAGGGAGCTAGGAGAGTCCAAATGAGGTGCGGTTTTCGGCCACGCAATCGTGATCGAACGACCGAGAGGATGGATGAGATTTGGATGGGTTTTGGGCCACTTTAGAGGGGTGTTGGGTTGCGACACACACGAGGCCTTTATGGTTCCTCGGTTAACCGTTGGAGTATCAAACAAACTCCAAGTGGCACGAAACTTGACAGGCGGTCTACCGGTGGTATACCAACACCGCTTGGCAAATCTCGGTCCAATCCGAGAATGTTTGACACCCGCACACGAAAAGAGGCAAAAGGGGGCGCCGGAGGACGTAGGAGCACCGGATTACAAAACGGACAACGGGGAAATGCTCGGATGCATGAGACGAGCACGTATGCAAATGCGATGCACATGATGACATGATATGAAATGCATGACACGCAAACAAATGACAAGGCAACAACAGCGAATAACTGGAAGACACCTGGCGCAACGGTCTCGGGGCATTACAACACTCCACCACTACGAGAGGATCTCGTCCCGAGATCTAGGATGGCACCGTAGGGAAAACGGAAAAGGAAGAGAAGAGGTAAAACTAAATTGCTTCTTTGACAAACGAGTGAAACCAAAGAACCTTGAAAGGTTAAACCATCTCAAGAAAGGATACAACGGAGATGAATGAAGTTGAAAACACTCTGTTAGAAAAGAGGAACAAGGAACATTAGAAGAAACTTTGAGGTTAAAAGCCAAGATAGATATTGGAACCACTCCGGTTAAAACAAGATAGAGAAGGAATAAGAATGATATAATTTAGGCAGCACTCCGACTGAAAAGAGATGCAAGACTTGAAAAGGGGAAAAGAACTTGAGCAGAGGACATGAAACTCTGGTTAACTGGATAAGCATGAAAAGAACACGATCCCGACAAAACAAGAAGATGGATTCAGGAGAGCAACATCACAATGCCTCCGGAAGAAATGAGAGGATCGAATAGAAAGAATGGAGGAGAAAACAATATCTTCTACCTCAAATGATCTTGAAAAGTATCTTTAGGAGAAAGGTCGAACGGAGTTGTTGGAAAACCAACAACGAAAAGAAACAAAGGTTGATATGGACTTATAGAAGACATCTCAAAATTATGAGGTGACAACTTGCCACTCACGGAAAATATTTGATTGGGAGCTAGAAAAAGATAGAAATTTTCTTCCACCGAGGTGATAAGGATAAAACTTGGATCATAGACAATCACCACAAAGAGCAACATTCCCAATGGAAGGCTTTAGGTGAAATTTATACCAAGATAGCTCCATGGAAGAAAGTGATGGGTTTAAATACCTCATTCTTGTGAATGAAGAATGATATATTACCACCTCAAAAGATAAGGGAGAACAATTGCACTCCGGATTGGAATATGAAGAATGCTTGAGCTCCTCTGAAAAGAATCTCGATGAACACTTCGAGAAAGGAGTTGAATCCTTGGTGAACCATCATGTAGAACCTCCGTGAAGAACTCCGGTAATAAAAGAATGATCAAAAGAAGTGAAGGGTGAAAGAATAAGATTGAGGCCTTGCAATGATTAGATGGAGCTTTCCAATGACCTAACCGAGAAAACTTGGCACTCCGGGAGGAAAAGATGAACAAATGAAATCAAGAATTTGATGAACCTCCGGAATAAGGAATTAATCATTTGGGTGAAACAATAATAAGAATTAGGTTATGCGTATCCTTCACCACTTTAGCTTGATGACAAGCAACGGATTTGGCATACTCCTTATTCTCATAGAAAGGACTAAGATAGATATAGCGCAACTTGAGAAGGTCTTCAACGATCCACCGGTAGAATTTGGAAAGCACGAATGCATTGATATGATAAACGAAGGAAGAAGAATCTTGGAAGAACCACCGTAAGAATTAAGAAATGATCAAGGAAAAGATAGAGAAACACCGGGAAGAATTGGGAAACAAATGAAAATACTTGAGGGAATTTAGATGCAAGAGAACGAAGAGATCATGAACTAATTAGAGGATATTTGATCGATGCACCGGTAATATTTGGAGAAACGAGAGATGGAAGCTGGAATGAATAATCCCGAAATGATGGCCTTCGGAGAATCAAACTGAAAAGACTCCTGAATTGCTCTAGAAGGGTGAAAAGAATTCTCACAAACGAAAACAATTATGAGAGGATGGCAACAAGATAGAATCATGAATCTTGAAGAGAATGGATCAAGATATGGAGGAAAAACTCTTCTTTGGTCTTCAACATCTGAGAATTTCGACGCGAAACACCACCATGAATTGTTGAGATACTCCAGGATGACGAATAGAAAGGTTGAGCCAACGATGAAAATAATTTGACAGATCTTGGAGAAAATACATAAGACTGATGATAATTCATTCTTACGTCAAACTTTGAAGAGGATTTCAGAATCGCTCCAGAAAGATTAGAAGAGTCAGGTACGATCCTGGGAAAAGACCCGTGGGTTAGGGCCCACTCAAGAGAAACATCATTGAACGATTTAAAAGAGAGCATGCGCCGATTGAATTAAATGGCTTGAATGAGATAACAACCTCAAAATAGGTTGAACAGCTCTTGAACGAAAAGATGAGCCTTCTGAGATATCTTCAGCACTCTGGAACAATTGAATAGCAAGCGGGGAATGATTAAGAGGTGCACCGGTATGGAAAAAATATTTGAAACGAGGAAAAGGGATATGATCAACACCAAAAGCTTGAATTGAAAACACCGGATAAGAAAAGAATGAAGAATGACGAACTTGAAGCTTCGTTAGCATCTTCCTGAGAATCAACGGATAAGGACATTGACGGAAAAGAATGGAGAGAATTCACATCAATAACATGGATACTTGATTAAGAAAAACCGAGTCCTTGAAGGAAAAGGGTGGGAGGGCGGGAAAACAAAGGCAATTTGGAGACGGATGAAACAAACACCATTGATGAAAACTGAGATTGGATCTTGCAAATAGGAAAAATGATAGGATCACCTTGAAGAGAATCGCACCGATTGCAAAGAATTGACGTGACAATCTCGATGATCATCAAGGATTAGCATCCACATAGAAATATGAGACCACCGCTTAGGGAAGGTATGGAATCAACATTTGACTTCGAAGCAACTCGAATACCACAACTGAAAACAAAACAAAGGATTGGCTTGCAAAATAAGCCAGAACAAACATATGATAGAGATTTCGTCCGAAGTTTTCGTGGTGGGGCCCACACGGGCTCGGTCGTATAACACCATCATGTACAAGGCAGTGCACATGACATACGAAGCGTCCCCGAGTCAGCATAGCCAATGACTCTTTAACACACAACAAGACCACTGTAAAACCAACCGTGGATAGGCGGACCACTAGACGTCGAACCCCAATCTCATATCATGCATCTGTCGGAAAGATATCCTAAGGGCTGCTTGAATACCCACTTATAAACTCCCAAAAATTTCCGGCTATGCAATCAGGTGTTGGGGATACAGGGGAAGCATAATATCTCACCCAAAACTAACAAATCCTACATCCAACTGTATCCATCCTTCAACACATAACCAAGAAACCTTCGGAAATCATTTAGCTCGACCTTCGAAAAGCATCCGTTATACAAGTTATGGCAATACTCCCGAACTCCCGCCCCAGTACTGGGTGGCGTCGAGGTTATCTCACCAACAACTGCATAAAAGAGATTTTTGATGTCAGCGAAACTCAGGTATTCCAAAACTGCAATGATACAGATGTGATGACAACACCTCGGAGCTCAACTCCCAGGGACACTGCCACAACCCCTAAATTTCAGGAGGCACCAAGAACAATGTTCTCGTCACAAAACCATCGGAACGATTCTAAGATACCCGCGTGATCCTAAATTTTTTAGTGAAATTTGAGAAGAGAAGAGTCAAAACTCTACATCAGGAGGCCTCACTAGAGCGATGAAGGGACTGAGGAGTAAAAAGAATCCTACTCTCTGATATATATAATCCTATAAGACTCAAAACATTTTTCTAGACTCAACAACGTCAGCGATTCGATCAAGCAGGGGGCTCCTAAGTCGGGGAAGGCTCTGATTACCAACTTGTAACACCCACGATGCGGCTATATCTCCCACGTGTCGGAGCATGACTTAGAGGCATAACCGCATTGTAGGCATGTCGCAAGAGGGGTAATCTTTACACATCCCATGTACTAAATAAGAAAGAGGTATAGAGTTGGCTTACAATCGCCACTTCACACAATAAATAAATATAGCATTACATCATCCTGATACAATCAAGGTCCAACTACGGAACCAAAATAAAGACAACCCCTAATGCAAAAGATCCCCGATCGCCCCAACTGGGCTCCACTACTGATCGTCTGGAAAGGAAATGTAGTAACGTCTTGAGTCCTCATCGAACTCCCACTTGAGTTCAGTCGCATCTCCTGGAATGGCATCATCGACACCTGCATCTGGTTTTGGAAGTAATCTGTGAGTCATGGGGACTCAGCAATCTCACACCCTCGCGATCAAGACTATTTAAGCTTATGGGTAGGAAAAGGTAGGGAGGTGGAGCTGCAGCAAGCACTAGCATATATGGTGGCTAACTTACGCGAATGAGAGCGAGAAGAGAAGCAAAGCACGGTCGAGAAGCTACAAAGATCAAGAAGTGATCCTGAAACTACTTACGTTCAAGCATAACACAAGAACCGTGTTCACTTCCCGGACACTGCCGGAAAGAGACCATCACGGCTACACACGCGGTTGAAGCATTTTAATTAAGTTAAGTGTCAAGTTCTCTACAACCGGATATTAACAAATTCCCATCTGCCCATAACCGCGGGCACGACTTTCGAAAGTTCATAACCCTGCAGGGGTGTCCCAACTTAGCCCATCACAAGCTCTCACGGTCAACGAAGGATATTCCTTCTCCCAGGAAGACCCGATCAGACTCAGAATCCCGGTTACAAGACATCTCGACAATGGTAAAACAAAACTAGCAAAGCCACCCGATGCGCCGACATCCTGATAGGAGCTGCACATATCTCATTTTCAGGGCAACACCGGATGAGCAATCCTTACAACTAAAACCAGCCCTCAAGTTTCCCCGAGGTGGCGCTGCAAGGGGCTCTAGTTCGAACCAACACTTAGACAAGCCCTGGCCCGGGGGGGGGGGGTTCAAATAAAGATGAC